>NC_137612.1:15761637-15964137 GCF_963280865.1 Gymnoscopelus braueri
ACTAGTAACTAAAGTTTTCAAATAATTGTAGTGGAGTAAAAGTGCAAAATTTGCCTCTGAGATACTATACAGTAGTGGAGTAGAAGTATAAAGTATTGAAAATTGGAAATACTCTAGTAAAGTAAAACTGGAGTTACCTGTGCCAGTGCACTGAAAATAAGAATTGTCACTCTCATACCTGACAGACAGAGAGAAAGAACAACATGAACAATCATGACCAGAAGTAAAAACGAAAGGAGATGGTCTGCATTACGTATCGACAGCATTAAAGTCAACGATTCTGGCAAAGTATCAAGCTGCTAATTGTGTTTATTGACACAGCGTTTCAATCCATCACAGCACTAACTGTGATCGTTTATTTGTCTCTATGCAAACAGCCTCATTGTCAGTAATGACTTGGAATGAGAAACGTATAAAGCAAAATGGGGATACAGTATACTATACAGTATGTAGAGGAGGACACAGAAACGAGTGTAAAATGTTGCCAGAAATTATGCAACAACCACAGCCACCGCTAATCCA
The DNA here is from genome assembly GCF_963280865.1 of Gymnoscopelus braueri. NCBI lineage: Eukaryota > Metazoa > Chordata > Actinopteri > Myctophiformes > Myctophidae > Gymnoscopelus > Gymnoscopelus braueri. The sequence goes on from NC_137612.1 coordinate 15,762,160, forward strand.
AAGGAGAATACCACCTTGTAGAATTAATTGTGCATGTCACAGTGGGTTTATGCGTATTTTGTTTCTTCTATAAACTATTCACGGGGAAGGTAAATTATAATTTTGTATTATCATTTGTTAGTTATAGACATAGTTACGTTTAAATTTTAGTCAAGTTAATATGGTAAAGTTTAGGCTTGGGTTAATGTTAGTTAAGGTTAGGTAGTTTACTGTGGGTACGTTTAGGCATGGTTTTGGTATGGCTAGTTTGACCTGATAGCCAGTGAGGAAAATACATTGTCAGGTAGATCTATAGGTTTCCCATTTTAGTTTTCTCGTTCACTGTAACATTATGTTGTACATTGTTCGCACAATTGTTCCTAATCATGACTAGAAGAATGGACATCTCTGTTCTGTTCAGTGGGGATGAGTGAGTGCTCCCAACACTCCAAAGAACCACTGTTGATTCCAGCCAATGGGGGATTTTATTTTGTTCATTGTTTGTGTGAAGCTTTAATTGCTGTTGTGTATGAACATATAGATACATTACTGTAGGCCTACATACATCTATCTGTATTTAAACTTTGTAAGTTAACACATTGCATGTCAATCGCGTAGATCTACACGAACCTAAATAAAGCCGCAGCGTGCCAATCGCGTAGCCTATGCGAAGTGTAGGCTACGCGAAGTTTTTTTCTCTCGCAGTGACACATTTCATTGTAGCACTCTCTCGCAGTGACACATTTCATTGTAGCACACCCGGATACGGAAATGTCAATCGAAGATTTTCGTTCCCATCTGCCGCCGCTCTAAATCTTCCGCTAAATCGCCATTATCTCGGTGTTGTTTTTCTCCGCGCTGAACGCTGTTTGAAACGGGTTTTAGAAACTGCTGCTGCTGCAAACTGGAATGTCGCCGATTGAAAATGTCTTCTCTGGGCCACTCACACAACTACCCTGTGTGTCTACAAACAGTTGAACACGCGATTATAAGGTATTTAGCCAGGTCTGTGGCGAGGTGAAAAAAATATAATAATAAATAAATCGCTGGCAGTGGGTGAGTACATTATGATATTGAACTCTGGCATGGAATGTGTTAAAAATAAGTGTAATACACACATATATAACAACAATAATAAACAACTACAGTATACAGTAGGCTACAATAGTAAGGACTTCTGTACACATTCTTCTTATAGGCTATACCCTTATATACTATACTATTCCCAATAAGTGTCCATACTCAAGGCTGTGAGAGGATATACCTTGGCTTTTCACTAATGTGCGTTGCCTCTGCACTCGTCTGTCGAGAGCCCTTTTAGAGGACTTTTAAGGAGCTTTGCCACAGCGACAGCACAGCTTTCTGTCAGTGTTTCTATCTGTCATACTGTGGATCAAGGCCACTGCAGCCCTCTGCAACTTTCGGAAAAAGTAAAAAGGGAATCCTTTGAGTGGTTTGGGTTTTAAAGGAATAGTTCACCACCAAAATGATTTTTTTTCTATCGATTAATCACCCCATGAAGACTTTAATATTTTTTAGTTTTTGTCACATTCCTAAGCCAATAATTTGATGACCGGCAGCGGTTCCAGTAGGAGACACAAAGAGTCTCCTTTGTCTCTCCTACCGGAACCACTGCCTACCGGTCCGCTGGTCATCCAATTATTGGCTTAGGAATGCAACAAAAACAAAAATATATCCATGAATTCAAGTCTTCATGGGGTGATTAATCGATAGAAAAAAAGTAATTTTGGGGGTGGACTATCCCTTTAAAACCCAAACCATACAAGCTTGTATGAGCTTGTGTATCTGCAATTTTTTTCCAAAGGAATCTTAAAATGACACAGATGCGTTCCAGGTCTTAATGGGTTAAGTTAACATATACATCATGCTACCAGACAATATATGCAAGATCTGGCCATGAAGGCGGACCACTCCTCATACCACATCAACATCATGTTTTTTCATTAATACTTTTTTTGGGCACGGTGGCACAGTCGGTAGCGCTGTCGCCTCACAGCTAGAAGGTCCTGGGTTCAATTCCCGCCGGGGATGCTGTGGGCGCTGGGGGCGTGTTCTCTCCTCCGCGTCATCAGTGCCCATACCCTAGGTGGGGTTGGTGAAAGGGCCTTTCTGTGTGGAGTTTGCATGTTCTCCCCGTGTCTCCTAGGGTAGTTAAAGGGATACTTCACTTTCACATAAAATAAACATTAAAAATATATATTAAAAAAAAATGAAAGAAGTTATGGCAAAATAAAGGCCCCCTCACACATTAGTAGGACACTCTAATGCGTGAGGGGGCCATGAATTTTCCATTACTTTTTTCATTTATTTTTAATATATTTTTTAAATGTTTCCCCGACCCGAAAGTGAAGTATCCCTACCCTCACAAAAACATGCAGTAATCCTGGTCACTATACTGCCTCCCCCTGGTCAGCCAGGGCGCCTGATGGAGGGGAAAGGAACTGGTTGGAATAACGTGTTCCTTCCACGCGCTACGTCTAACCAGGGAACCTCCCCCCTGTCGGGTGATAAGAAGCGGCCTGCTTGCTCCTCATGCATTGAAGGAGGCATGAGCTTCAGCTTGGGCTCTCCCTAGGCTGGCAGAGGGAGAGTAGCGCCCAGGATTACATAGGCAATTGGCACTGGGTGAAAAAATATGGGTTACAAAATCGTGGGATAAAAATTATAGAAGTAAAAAAAATACTTTTTTTGGGTGGCCCACCGGGCCCGTTTGGCGGCCCGTTTGGCGGCCCGTTTGGCGGCCCGTAAATGGCGCGGCCGTTCTGGAATTTTCCCGAATTTCCCAGTGGCCAGCACGTCCCTGACTACAAAGGTACACGGTACAATCCTGAGTGCATGTTCATTTAACTCTGAGAGAGTTGTTGACTCTCAGAGTTAAATTAACTCTCCTGATTTCACAGTGGAAGGGAAGCAGACCGCAGCAGGGTAGCAGCCATTATGCCACTAATTATGTTTTTTCAGCCTTTCCCATCTATTCCTCTGAGGAATGGGGGTTCTCTAATTAGCACTACCACTCTGGGGGGCCACACCACAGGAAAGTACCCTTTGATATCATCCTTAAAGTGGATATCATTTCAACAGGGTAATTCAACTTATTTAAGTCTGGGCTACATTTGAAGTGGCCGAAACACGATTTCACGCACGCACGCGCCTGCGCGCGCGCACACGCACATGCACACGCACACGCACACGCACACACACACACACACACACAGAAACAGCATGGGGGTCTTGCAAACTTTTGGGGACATTGGGCCTCCTTTATCAAACTCCTGCAGATTAAAAAAATGGCCATCTTGACGCAATTGTCTGCATTTATCAATCTGGCGTCAATTTGACGTGAACTTTGCCAACTTTTGCACTTTTTCTGTTTTTCATGTGTCTATGAGGTTGATAGAACTTCATTAAGCCCCCTGGTGGTGTTTTTATGGTGTTTTATGTCTTCTCTGACTATTTTGAGTTTCTACCTGGAGGCTGAAACCTTGAGGGTCAAACGTGCCAATAGAGAAACAGCGCTTTAGTGACATAGTAAAAACATACCCTCCCCCTCATTATCCTAACACAACAGGTGTGGATATGAGGAGGAGGAGGGACAAGGACAGGTGGGTGGTGCTAAGGTGGTGGAGGAGGTGCTAAGGTGAGAACCAGGTATACTTAATGAACTGGAGGCGTGTCCACATAAAAACAGCAGGTGAAGTGCTGTGTTTAGAGCTAGCAATTAACATGGACACCCGTCCATTTCTAAAATGTCCAAATACAAGTAAAGCTTCTAGTAACTAGTAGTTTGATGTGCTCTTTGTGCTGTAGATGTATTGTTTGGTTTTCTGGGAATCTGGCACAGAGCATTCTATTTGTGCACAGTGGAGTAACAAGTTGTGCAGCCTTTCCATTTCGTTTTGAGCTTGGAATTGATATGCCCAAGATGTGCAAATTAGTTGAACTGTGTGTGCGTGCGTGCGTGCATGCGTGCGCAAGCGTGTGAGCCCGCATGTGTGTGTGCATGCGTATATTATCATGATTTGTTTTGCCCCCCCTCGCACAAATGTGAAACTCCGCCTAAGTATCCCTAACATAAAAAGGTTAACATGTGCAAAACAGCAGCGTACGGACAAATCTCCAGGGCACGCTTCAGCTCCTTCCTTGGTAGCTAATGGGTGAAATTAATATTCAAAACGTATTCCACTCATGACAAATATTTTGGTGTTATTTATGTACTAGTTGACTAAGACTATGCCCTCACGGAATAACCAGCGAATCAAGCTGGCAATAACCTGGTAATCCCACTGGCAAGTGGCAAACACTAAGAGACACAGTACATACAGTACATGCCTAAATTAATCCTCAACCTAAACTAGAACCTTAACTCTTAACATAACACCTGAACCCTAACAGATACATGCCTAACCTTTACCCAAACAGTTGCATAACCTTAAGCATTACTCTGAACTTTACCCTAACAGACTTCCAGAGGCTCGACACTTGCTTGACAAATAGATAATCCAATACAGAAATATTTATTGTCTCTGCCAGGCCAACGGTGTGGCCGAGCCCGAGACTATGTTTTTGCCCCTTTTCTATGTTTGTGTGCGTGCATGACGCAGGTGAGGACCTGAATGCGATCAAGGCTGAGTCAGAGACTAGCAGAGCTTCATTCAGTGAGCCTCCAAAAAGGATTCTCTGACCGGAGTCTATTATTTCATATGTGATTACTCAAACCACTGTTGCACCGAGGTCCCTTCCTCACAGCTATAATTAGCTTCCATTGTGGGGATGGCCGTTTTGCACAAAATGCCACTTTGCATGCACATTCCCATTAAGCCAAGGAAGAAGCTCCATCACAAATCTTTCAAATCTCCTCACGGTGGCGCTACAACAGCTGACTTCACATTTTGGCATATAACTCTTGAATCGTAGGTCGTACAATCAACATTTCTTCATGACGCAACTTATAGGCCTCGTTTGTGCCAGATTACATTTTCGGCCATTGTGCGTTTTCTTCAAAACACACTTTTTGCAACTACCATGATTTTGTCCAAAACTCACACAAATGGCTACTGTGTTGCTCTGATAAACCCATAATGCGGTGGTCAGATAATAGATGAAGAAGCGCTGTGTGGGTCCGTATTTATGTCAAACTGAAAACAGGTGCTCTTTGGAAAGCGTTTAGTTTCAGGACAAAAGTTCATTTCCTTTGTAGGCATCACAGCGGGAAAAATAAGGCCGGTGAACTTAAAGGAGGTCCAAGGCAGCTCTGTTCAGTTTAAGTAGAAAATCTTTTATTAATCCATATCGCAAGGAGTTATAAAAAAAACACAGGTGACAAAGGCGTTTTGACCGGCGGCCTTCACCAGGGTCCACTAGTAATGACAGTGTCACACGTCATTAAATAGTGCCCACAATCATCTTCACATGACATCACCACTTAACCAGCTGAACAGAATGCACCTTAACCCATGCGTGAATACGCGTTACATACCAAATAGAAAACTGTGCAATAAAATACATCCGGTTGGAACACAGAACCCGAATGGGAAAATAAGAACCACAGTACATATAGCATCAATAACATGACAACGTACTGGCTGAGTAGCCTGTTATTAGAGCAATGGGGAGTCAATGTTGTCATTAAGACCAGGGAATGTTGTCGCTGTAAGCATAAGTAGCTGTTTGAGACTCTTACAGACCTCGGAATGACCTCAATAACCATGATTTTTAAATGATTCGGATTTGTGTCTCCAGAGCTATCTTATAGTGTTCTGCCATGGGGTAGTTGGGATTCCCAATCCGTACTGCATATTTATGCTCAGCAAATTTGTCTCTAAAGTCTGTGCTTAGTGCGTCCAATGTAAAAACAACCACATGCGCATTCTAATCTGCATACTACTACATAAGTAGAATTAAAATTAGCAAAACGTCTGACCTGGTAGGTTTTTTGACTGAACATATCCACAAAGCTATTTGATTTGACTATGTTGGAGCAATGCCACAATTGCCACATCTAAAATGTCCCACTGGTTGTTGGAGCCAGGACTCTTTGGGGGGGCAGACAGCTCCTTACAAGCTTGTCCTTGAGAGAGTGGGGGCACGTCTGAAAGAAAAAGACGGGGAATTTTATTATATCCTTGATATCGTGGGCGAATGTACTGTACTGGGTAGTAAAATAAATCTGTCCGGATTTGGAAGGACAGGCACTTTTTTTGAAAGAGGCTTCTCCTAGATTCTAGAGATTTAGCTTTGCTATAAGCATAGTTCAGTGTGTCACTTTTATAACCACCATATGTGATGGTGTTTGGGTCTGTGGGATCCGTGTTCAATGTTCAAAGTCAAATTATGCAATCAATTATTTTTTTCAACGATCATTGGCCTTGGCTCGTTTTCTGTGAAGAACAAAATAACCTTTTTTTTCCACAATAAATATATTGTAGTATATATTGATGAAAAATCTTGTAATTATGCTGTCTACATTGTGAAGAACAAAATTACCATTTTCTCCACAATAAACATATTGTAGTTGATTAAAAATCTTGTAATTATGCTGTCTACATTGCTCATAATTGAGATTACATTAAGTATCAAGTATTGTCATGTAATGTTACTGTATGTTATGGCTGTACTAATTTAAAAACCCTACAATGCAGTGTGTCAACCAGACTCGCAAACATTGGTTGAGTAACAAAACAAAACAAATAATACCACAGAAGGGTTAAGCTACAACAACACTGATTCAGTTACTCGGGTAAGTTCGATTGTGAATCTAGCGATATAAAGCCCAAGCTATATGCTGCTGCTGCTACAATGTCTGAGGAACCATAATACTCTTATGTACCTAAATGTAACAATAAAGAAACCTTGAACACATTAAGTTACAATACAATACCACAATACCTATTGCTGTATCTCTGTATCTGTAGCTGCTATTAATCTATAGATAGAAGAACTGAGCCATTGCTTGTTGTAATACCCACAGAGAGGGAAAGGACTAGCAAATATGTATTTTAATCTCTACAGTATCCTATTGTATCATATTTTGTACAGTATATCAAACAGCTGCTATCTCCCAGACTGCACCAAATGGACATTAACACTACTTGTGACATGCACTATTATCCACTACATGCCTCCACTTATAATAATAATAATAATAATAAACTTTATTGTCTCCGCCAGGCCGAAAGGCATGGCGAGAGAGTATGTTTTGCCCCCTGTCCGTCCGTGTGTGTGTCCGTGTGTCCGTCCGTGTGTCCGTCCTGTCTGTGTGTTAGCAGCTAATCTCCGGCACCGTTGGCCCGGTCGCTGCGAAACTGTGCACACCCACTCCCTGGATGCCAATTCAGAACCTCTGCCCCACATTTTTCACATGGGCCTGTTATAGCGCCACCTGGAGGCCGATGTGTGCAAAACCCATTTTTTCCTATTACTCCTACAGCTTTTAACTAAACGTCATGCAAATCGGTACACAGTATCTCTATAGAGCGTCGCAGTTCCCGCCCACTTCCTGTTTTTTTTGGTGCCGGAAGAAAAAACTCAATGCATTTTTCCATTGACATTTCCAAAAATATTTATATCTATTAATTTAAGCCTCGAATCAAGCCATCATGACATGACATGAATCATGACCATAAACGTTTGATTCTGTGATTTTTTTTTTGTTGAAAACGGCAAAACAAAGGGTATTTATTAAATATAGTATATCATATAATTAAATATAAAATAAAATAAAATCACAGAAAAAAACGTTTTATGGTCATGATTCATGTCATCTCGTGATGGCTTGATTCGAGGCTTAAATTAATAGATATAAATATTTTTGGAAATGTCAATGGAAAAATGCATTGAGTTTTTTCTTCCGGCACCAAAAAAAACAGGAAGTGGGCGGGAACTGCGACGCTCTATAGTCATGTGATCAACCCGGATCTGTTCAATTTCCCATATTCCATCCTCATTGGCTAAGGTTGGCTTCCAAAGTTTGCAGGATTGGTGAGTTTTGAACAAACTGCCTCAAATCATGAACACAGCTTGCCATTTCCATAAAATTGCACACGCACATTCCCACTAGGCCGAGGAAGAAATGCCACTTAAAACTTTTCAAATCAGCCTCATGGTGGCGCTATAACAGGCCGATTTGCATTTTTAACTATAACTACACCGATCTGCGTGAAACTTTGCACGCACACTCCCTAGAAGCCAAGGAAAAACATCTGCACTGCATTTTTCACATCTGCTTTTTACAGCGCCACCAGGAGGCCGACTTATGTAAAAAAAAAAATTGGATATTAATCCTTCAGATTTTATCCAAACATCACGCAAATCGGTACACAGTATCTCTATAGTCATGTGATCAAGACGCATCTGTCCGATATTTCATATTCCATCCTGATTGGCAAAGGTTGGCTTCCAAAGTTTGCAGGATTGGTCCGTTTTGAACAAAATGTCTCAAATCATGAACGCGGCGTGCGATTTCCCTGAAAGTTTGCACGCACATTCCCACTAGGCCGCGGAAGAAATGCCACCCTTTTCACATTGCCCTGTTATAGCGCCACCAGCAGGTCTACTTTAGCAAAACACATGTTTGGAACAAAATGCCTCAAATCATGAATGCATGCACATTCCCACTAGGCCGAGGAAGAAATGCCACCCTTTTCACATTGGCCTATTATAGCGCCACCAGGAGGCCACAATAACCTACCTGACCTGGCGGAGACCTGTGCTCCGAGGAGCACTTTTTCTAGTTTATATACTGTAGAGCTTTTCAAAATGGAATGCACAAAGAGCTTTACACAATACAAAAGTATTCTGAAAAAAAAAAGTATGTTTCTATATCAGTGGTGCTCAAACATTTTCATATCAAGGACCCCCAAAATGACCCCTCAAAATGTGTTTGGTCGCGGACCCCCATCTTGTTCCAGGGACCCCCAGAAGCAAAGATTTGAGTTAAAAATGTTTGCTTTAAAACGATATATATTCAAAGATTTGCACACATTTTTACGATTTTTCAAAAATAGCAGATCTACAAGCTCATAGCGCGGCACTCGGTGCCGCGCTATGAGCTTGTAGATCTGCTATTTTTGAATAGCCAAAGTGTAAAAGTATATGCTTTTTAGCTCAAATCAAAAAGTGACACAGATGCGTTCCAGGTCTTAATGGGTTAATGAAATTAAACCATAAATCAACGCAATATATCAATGATATCAATGTGACAATTCATCACAATAGAATGACTGGTGAGTTTCAAAGTTCACACGCACAGTGGCGGCCCCTTATGGGAGGGAGTGAGAGGTTGTTGACTGTTTTGACTGATTTGCCAGATCACTGAAGTGGATTGTGTTAAATTTACAGCATTTTAATTGGGAGCAATGGGCTGATCTTTAGTTTTCAATCCCTTACGTTAGTGGTTCTCAACCAGTGGTCCTTGAGGGGGTTCCAGGTGGTCCCCAGCTAAATGATGGAGAGTGAGACTCTTGAGAGCGTAAAATGAAACCAAATGAACCCGTAACGGTCCATTTGGTTTCATTTTACGCTCTCAAGAGTTACATTATTGTTAAACATCTGCATTGCTTAATATACAAGAAGTCTATACAATTGGAGAATGTAGAAGAATTGTTATTTGGATCAACGTTTGCCTGTTATCTCTCCTAATGGTACCAACATCAATACAGCATGGAATTGTCGACACAATCTAAGCTTTGGGTCTGAGAGTCTAAATCTCATCAAACGGTGGTCGGTGGCTCAAATGCCTTATAAATAATGGACCTTGATATGAAAAAGGTTGAAAACCACTGCCTTAAGTGATTTAGACTGCTGAAAAATTGCATAGTCCAGTGTTAAACGTGCATAGAGCAATTTGTTTTTTACTGCTTTTTTTGTTTTTGTTTTAAGTTGGTCTTTAAAAGTGGTTTAAAGTTGATACAAACTCTAACCCAACTGGAGCTCTTCGGGAAACACATTCCATAGGGTCAGGGTCACCGACTGTAAAAATGCTTGATCGGCTCGACATGAATTTGAATCTAGGAACAACGATAACAAGCTTCACGGCAGACCACAGGTTGCAAGAAAAAAGGCTCATAAGTAATTAAAAATGTGAGATATGTAGCCTGGGATCTGTCCAAGACTGTGAGACAGGCTCTAAAAGTAATAGGCTATGTACAATTTTTCACATCAATTGCAAAATTAACCCATTCAATCCGGGAACCCATCTGTGTCACTTTAGATTTATTTGGCTATTAAAAAATTGCAGATCCACAAGCTCATAGCGCGGCACCGAGTGCCACGCTATGAGCTTGTAGATCTGCTATTTTTGAAAAATCGTGAACATTTGTGCAAATCTTTGAATATATATATTTTTAAAGCGAACATTTGTAACTCAAATCTTTGCTTCTGGGGGAGGTCCCTGGAACAAAAATATTTTTTACAAATGTTCGCTTTAAAAATTATACATTCAAAGATTTGCACAAGTTTTCGAAAAATAGCAGATCTACAAGCTCATTACATCTGGCTTGTACTGTATATACTGCTATATCTACTATTTTTGAATAGCAGCCAAGTATAAAATAATGGTTTAAGTGGTTACACAGACGTGTGTTCCCGGTCTTACTGGATTAATAGGTGTCCTAAGGATGCCAGGTGCGCAAGGGATGCCAGGACAGGCTGGATATGCTCCCAGGTTCTTTGAACCATTAGCATTCTTGCAGCAGCGTTTTGGACAAGCTGAAGGTGTGAGATAATGCTACAGTCAGTACATTCTGTTCGTACTGTATTGTGTCTTGATTCTATAAATGCACCACCATTCACCTGACTATATACCAGGACATGGCACACAGCTCTTGTAGAGATAGAGCGTATGTTATACTCGTTGTCATGGGACGACGAGTCATATTTTTGACATCTGAATTTCTGCTTCTTGTTTAGTTTTAACCCATTTAGACCAGGAAAGAATCTGTGTCATTTTTATAGATTTCTTTTGGCTATTCAAAAATAGCAGATCTACAAGCTCGTAGCGCGGCACCGAGTGCCGCGCTATGAGCTTGTAGATCTTTTTTTTCTTTTTTTTTTTTTCTTTTTACTTAATATTTTTATATTTATAAGAGAATCGTGTGAGAATCGTGATCTCAATTCTTATGGAGGAAAATCGTGATTCACATTTGAGCAAGAATCGTGCAGCACTAACACACACACACACACACACACACACACACACACACACACACACACACACACACACACACACACACACACACACACACACACACACACACACACACACACACACACACACACACACACACACACACACACACACACACACACACACACAGTGGTGGAAAAAGTACTGACATTTGTTACTTAGGTAAAAGTATCAATATCACAATGTAGAAGTACTCTGTTACAAGTAAAAGGCCTGTGTTCAAAATGTTACTTGAGTAAAAGCATCAAAATATACTTAAAGTACCAAAAGTAAGTGAAAATAGCAGATCTACAAGCTCACTTGTAGATCGGCTATTTTCAAATAGCCTATGTATAAAATAGGGCTAAAGTGGTTAATGTGTATTTTATAATAGAATAATTTAATCTGCAAAGTAACTAGTAACTAAAGTTTTCAAATAATGGTAGTGGAATAAAAGTATAATATTTGCCTCTGAGATGTAGTGGAGTAGAAGTAAAAGTATTGAAATTGGGAAATACTCCAGTAAAGTAAAAATTCCTCAAAAGTACTTGGGTAAATGTACTTAGTTACTTTTACACCACTGCACACACACACACACACACACACGCACACGCACACGCACGCGCACACACACAGCGTGGACAAAGACACGTATAGCCCATACTGTACCTCTCACATAAACACATCCAAAATCATTACCGCCAGGAAATCATGCTGGGGTCTGTATGGTCTGGACAAGCCCCTCCGCCTTCCCTGCCTCCTTGTCTTTCCCTTTGCTTTATCGATCTGACAACTGTCAAATTGCCTTTCAGCCGGCCATGCAGGCACCCCCTCCACTCCCCCGCCAGTGAGACATGACTTGTTGACAAACAGCCCCGCGTCGCAACGTGTATTGTGCAGACGTCAGGCCCCGGACAAGACGGCTCGGCAAACTCTTACCCGACTTAAATCAAATTAGAGTCACCACAAATCAATCCACTAACCTTGGCCGGGTGCTAAATCAACACTGTAGCAAAGGCTCGACCAGTACATTTTTCCAGCTTGAAAACTGGTATGGATGGAAGAGAGCCAAGCCACGCACTCCTGACGTGAATATTCACTATACACACAGACATATCTAAAGCCTGTTGTGTTGTCTCAAAATCTATTGCTATTGGTCTGGTGGGACTCTGTTTGATTCTGCCGTTTCTACGTACTGACTGCACACATTTTCACAAAGGCAGTAGTGGCGTACTACATCTCCTAGCTATGGCAGGGGGGACGCTCACATATGAAGATGCAAGCACATGCATTTTTAAAATGGCTCTCCTTGGCATTTTTTCACCGTATTGCTTGGAGAGCAGTCATACAAAAGTGTGTGACCATGACAACACTGGAACGGCTGCTCGCTATACCCACTGAAGACTCATTAAAAATTGAAAGACTGGAAAATAATGAAGTAGTAAACCAAAGCGTACTGTCTGTATGTATATAACGACATACAGTACATGAAAAAAATCTAATACTGGTCAATCTCAAAAGATGCCATTATTATTATACATTTTCTTTATCTGAGTGAGTCCTAAATAAGATGGATTAATTCAGTCTGTATAGGGTCGATCTGTCGATCTCTCTCTCTCTCTCTCTTCCTCCCAAGAGGGAACTTTGTGCAGTGAGAGTGTATAGCTAAAGCACAGGGCTAATTAGTATGGGCTACAGGCAAGTTTATCATCCAGGCAGTGCAATGTTTTGTGCATGTTTGGGGTCGGTGGGTTGGTTGTGGGGTTGATGTGCATGCCTGTGTTGATGTGCATTCGCAAGAAGACCTAGAGCCAGGGTTCTAACAACTGACAACATATTTTGAGATGGGGGTCCACGGTCAAATACATTATCATTTTGGGGGTCCTTTTTTATCTTACATTTTTATCCCGCGATTTTTATAACCCATTTTTTTCACCCGGTGCCAATTTCCTAAGTGATCCTGGGCGCTACACCAGCCCTATACCAGTATTACACCAGTCACCCCACAGTAGGGAGGCCAGGGCCGAGCTCATGCTTCCTTCAGGCATGAGAGCCAACTGACCTTCTTGTCACCTGACAGGGGGGAGTTTCCCTGGTTGGACGTAGCGCGTGGAAGGAACACGTTATTCCAACCAGTTCCCTTCCCCTCCATCAGGCGCCCCGGCTGTCATGGGGGGAGGCGGTATAGTGACCAGGATTACTACGTTGTTACTACGTATGTTTTTGTGAGGGTATTAACTACCCTAGGAGACACGGGGAGAACATGCAAACTCCACACAGAGTAGGCCCTTTCGCCAACCCCACCTAGGGTATGGGCGCTGATGACGCGGAGGAGAAGACACGCCCCCAGCGCCCACAGCGTCCCCGGCGGGAATCGAACCCAGGACCTTCTAGCTGTGAGGCGACAGCGCTACCGACTGCGCCACCGTGCCTCCTATTGGGGGTCCTTAACGTGAAAAAGTTTGAGAACCACTGACATTATAGCAACATAAGTTAAAAAAAAATTACATTGTTAGAAGACATTTGCAGAATCCCCCAGAAGCAAAGATTTGAGTTAAAACTGTTTGCTTAAAAAAATTATAAACTATATTCAAAGATTCGCACAATTTTTCACGATTTTTCAAAAAATAGCAGATCTACAAGCTCATAGCGCGGCACTCTGTGCCGCGCTATGAGCTTGTAGATCTGCTATTTTTGAATAGCCCAAAGAAATCTTAAAATGACCGGATTGAATGGGTTAAAAAGCATCTTGGTGTTCCTTTTCCTCATTCTAGTGGTGGTGTATGATTACAGCTCTCATGTTTCAAAGTCTAATTTGTTCAGGTTTTTGATGTACCTGCTTTGAAGAATACAGATCAAAGAAACATGCAACGGGGATGAACGATGTTTGAAGAAATCGACATTCGCCAGATATGCGGCTTTACATTTTTTAACATAAGGCAGGGTTTGTTCAATACTCTGGTTGACTCAACACCACTCGCTGTGCATGCAGAGTGTGTGTGTACGCGTGTGCGTGTGTGTGTGTGTGTGTGTGTGTGTGTGTGTGTGTGTGTGTGTGTGTGTATATGTGTGTGTGTGTGTGTGTGTGTGTGTGTGTGTGTGTGTGTGTGTGTGTGTGCGTGCGTGCGTGCGTGCGTGCGTGCGTGCGTGCGTGCGTGCGTGCGTGCGTGCGTGCGTGCGTGCGTGTGTGTGTGTGTGCGTGCGTGAGCGTGCGTGCGTGCAAGCGTGTGTGTGTGCGTGCGTAAGACCAGGAGCTCATTACATCTGAGTACATTTTCTTATTTATCAGAACGGACAAGATAGTGTTTCTTCTCAATTAATTTGAAAATGCAAATGTTGCTCATTTTCTAGATGTCGTTTTCTATCAAGAAGTAAAATTGTTTTAGCGTAACTGGAGTGGTGGTGGGCCTAATTCGCTTTACATTGAATCCTCTGCAATGTGACTGCGTGTGCGTGCATCATAATGCCAATGCTGAAATTATAGCGCTCATCCCTAACATGCAGGTAATATTTTAGTCTTAATAAATCTCGACACAGATGCATCACTGTTACGCCATTTAAAGGACGACTTCACCCGTTTTCAACCTGTCTTCACATAATTGGTCCTCACTTAACCCATTAAGAATGATTTCTAAATCCTAACAGTTTTTTGAAAAAAATATAAAAAATTTTTTTTCAAGATTTTTCAAAAATTGCCAAAGAAATCTAAAGTGACACAGATGCGTTCCAGGTCTTAAAGGGTTAATGCTCATGATAATATGGCACCATTTTTGTCTACTCAGTCTATGTCTCAGAGGAAGGGCTGTGGACACTGCCTACCAGTGACATCATCTAATAGAAACTGCAGGCTTTCTATTCCTGGAAGGTAAGCGTGCTATAATGGAAGCCATTGTTCTCGTGGTAATAAAATCTTGTTCGATAATGTCACTGGTAGGCGGGTTTCTGAACTATCACCCTCCTTTGAGACACAGACCGAGTGGAAAAGAATTGCACCATATTATCATGAGCATGAGTGAGGACCAATTATATGAAGATAGGTTTGAAGTCGTCCTTTAAACCATTCAATCCGGGGAACGCATCTGTGTGTCATTTTAGATTTCTTTGGCTATTCAAAAATAGACGAGTGCCGCGCTGTGAGCTTGTAGATCTGCTATTTTTTTAAGAAATCATGAAAATGTGTGCAAATATTAGATTTTTTTCTTTTTAAGCGGACATTTGCAACTCAAATCTTTGCTTCTGGGGGTTCCTGGAACTAAATGTTCCTAAACGTTCGCTTTAAAAAAAAAATATTCCAAGATTTGCAAGAAAATTTCATGATTTTTAAAAAATAGCAGATCTGCAAGCTCATAGCACGGCACTCGGTGCCACGCTATGAGCTTGTAGATCTGCTATTTTTGAATAGCCCAAAGACATCTTAAAATGACACAAATGATGCTATACCGGTCTTAAAGGGTTAAGAACATTGTTAGTGTTGGTTGAAGTGACTCATGGCTATACGGTAGCTATAGCACTGAGCAGCATTACAGAAATGTCTCGGCTAAGTAGCCTAGCCCTATACGTACATATTTCAACAAAAAAATGAACACCCCCGAGGGGACAGCCAGTAAAATTAAAGGGTCACTGACACATTGCTTCCATTTGTGTCACATCCAGAGGAGGGATAAAACAAAAGAAAATGATTCATTGAGAACCCGAAAGGCAGTTATATATTACTAAGTCATAAAATGGCAGTTAAATAACTTCCACCAAGGTGAATGCAAATAGCCTGCAGAGTCCCCCGTGGGAGGAGGTATTTCGCTAATTTGATGAATGGCTTTAATAATCAGCGAAGCCCCGAGGGAATCGTGGATAAAACAATAAGCAGCACTTGTAATGAAGAGACACACGGCGCACACAGTATTCATCATGATCTTAACCCTTTGAGACCGGGAACGCATCTCTGTCATTATTTTTTCAGATTTCTTTGGTTATTCAAAAATAGCAGATCTAGCTTGTAGATCTGCAAAAAAAAATTTTTTTGAATATATATATTTTTTAAAATTTAAAGCAAACATTTGTAAAATATTTTGTTCCAGGGACCCCCAGAAGCAAAGATTTGAGTTGCAAATGTTCGCTTAAAAATATATATATTCAAAGATTTGCACACATTTTCACGATTTAAAAAAAAATAGCAGATCTACAAGCTCATAGCGCGGCACCGAGTTCCGCGCTATGAGCTTGTATATCTGCTATTTTTGAATAGCCAAAGATATCTTAAAATGACACAGATGCGTTCCCGGTCTTAATGGGTTAAAAAGCTTTAAATGTGTATGTACGATGCATTAACTAACTGGTGGTAGTTATGCATTTATGCATGAAATATAGCAAACATATGGCCAGGGCACTGTGTATATGTAGTCAGGGTTATGGGTACTATATAACAAAACAAGCCTCCATGCTACTGTATGTAAGCTATTATTATTATTTATCAAACACTGCCAGTGTTGCATGACCTTATGTCTGTTTTATTGCGTTATCTCCTCATTAACAGTAAGGTAGTAATACAATGTTGTATAACACCAATTACCATTTCTACGCCGAGAAAGACCAATATGTTGTGCCTGAGCAGTTCGAGAATCCTACTATCATCCCCTCTTTAATTTGATATGGGATTTTTGCACGGCACAGTCGACAGCCTCTGAGCAAATATGGAAAACAAAACCAAGAAATCATAATAACATTGATGAACAAAGAAATACGTTCTGTAGTCTGGGAATCCGCCAAGAAGTCAATAACAGTCTATTCGTCTCGGAATCAGTGGTGGGGCGAGTCGACAGGAAGCCTCCTTGGGGAAATAATCGCTTGCTGCGAGACCTTCAGCCTCCATTCAAGGTGGAAAGGTAAAATAATGAAATAAGAAAGGGGCCGATAATCAAGCAAGCAGCTGTCTGCCTGTTGCAGGTGGTGGGGCTACTCCTAGCTCTCCAGAGTGAATTTTTCATAGCCCTTGGGACAGAAGGCTCAGAGGCTATTTCCGCCTTGCCTCCCAATACTGTTCGTCGTACCCTCGATGTAGTAAGTCTGGCTTGACACCAAACAAACCGGTGCTATGCTGGGAGCCGTCGGCGAGACTCGTCACTTTCCTCCCAACAGAACTCTCTGGGGGTGGATCAAGTTGTTTCAGAGATTTCTGCCGTGGAGAAGCCTTTTCTAATGGTTTGTCTCTGTTTATGAGCTGTTTTTCTTCTTCTACTACTTCTTCTTCTCTCTCATGACATCATTTTATTTTGATGCAGTTAATTAGGTTGATGATAGGCCTACAGTAACATTTGTTTTACATTAAGTTATTTTTTATTTTATTTATTTTTGTGGGTTTTTGTTTTTAGGTGTTTAGCTTACATGTCCTAAAACTGCTATGTGAACTGTTTATGAAAATGAAGAAGCCAGTGAAAATGTTTCAATTAAACACGTGCAAGTGGAGCTTGGCCTTAGCCTGGTAAACCCTCCCTCCGGAAATCTCATTTCCATTTGATTTCAGGAGTGATGGAAATGAGATTTCCGGAGGGAGGGTTTACCAGGCTAGCTTGGCCTCGCCAGTGGTGGAAAAAGTACTCGTATATGCTGCAATATAGATATATACTCTTTTACAAGTAGAAGTCACGTCCCGTATTCAAAATGTACTTGAGTAAAAGTACAATAGTATCGGCATGAAAATATACTTAAAATACCAAAAGTAAAAGTACTCATTGTGCAGAATGTCCCATTTCACAAGTTCAAAATGTACAAAATATATTTTGAAAATAGCCAATCTACAAGCCCACAATGCGGCGCATCACATTGTGAGCTCTGCTATTTTCAAATGGCCAAAATATACTGTATATGTATATATAGGGCTGACGTGGTTAGTGTGTTTTGTAATAATAAATACTGCGACACATCTGAGATCTCAAGATGTGGTTAATGGTATCAAACTTGCATATCTTAATTGAATTCACACGACCAAAACAATCACACTATCAAATAATGCAGAAATGATTATTCCACAACCTCTGGATTACAAAAATCACAGTCAGGGTATTTCACCATGTTGTTGTTTTTTGTATCAGCCCTGACCCTCTCAGCTGCTGGAGGTGATCCTATTGAAGTGCTCTCCATCCACACTGTGGAGCAGATAAGAGCCCACACAAAGACACGTTCCCCAGGCTCACCTCTATACAGTGGACCACTACTGTACCTCCATGCCTTCCCTTCTGCCGGGGATTTCAATTCCCTCAGACCTTTCACCAATAAGCAAACCCATGATGCCGTATTTTTTTCCTTCTCTTTTCTTCTTTTCCTGGTATTTTAGCATCATTTTAACCCATTAAGACCGGGAAAGCATCTGTGTCATTTTAAGATTTCTTCGGGATATTCAAAAAATAGCAGATATACAAGCAGATATGAGCTTGTAGATCTGCTATTTTAGAAAAATCTTGAACATTCGTGCACATCTATATTCTACAAATATCTTCTAAATCCTGATTGTTTTTTGAAAAAACGTATGTTGCTACAGTATATTATTATTGGTTCTCAGACCTTTTCATGTCGAGGACCCCCAAAATTATGTGTATTTGGCCGCGGACCCCCATCTCAAAATATGTTGTTCCAGGGACCCCCCGGAATCAAAGATTTGAGTTTTAAATGTTTACATTCAAAGATTTGCACACATTTTCACGATTTTACAAAAATAGCAGATCTACAAGCTCATAGCGCGGCACTCGGTGCCGCGCTATGAGCTTGTAGATCTGCTATTTTGGAATAGCCAAAGAAATCTAAAAATGACACAGAGATGCGTTCCCGGTGTTAATGGGTTAAAGTGCCTCTTTGTGCCGGCTGAGGCTGTGCCGTTCGTTTGGCACTGGAACAAGGGAACGGATCTGGCTCTTTTAAAGGTTTTGGTGCTATTTATTGCCGCGAGAAGCTCGGATGTCAATTGTGGTTTCAAAGTCTAGAGAGAAACAGTGAAAAGGCAGCATCTCTGGATACACACATTTGGCCCATATCTGTCTTTAACTGATCAATGTTATGCAAATATCAGATTTAGGAGGACATGCAAAAGCTATGGGAAATATTTTACTATGTTTTACTCCAATGTTTAAAAACGTTACCAATGTAAACAAACGTATTACAGCCCCAAAGTACAGCATGGCAAACATAATGATGATAATAATATAATAATTATATATATAAAGAAAATTGCGGTGATCTGGTGTGGCTTCCAAAATGTTGCTTTTTAAAGGAGTAGTTCATCCAGAACATTACTTGTTTTATATCAATTACACACCCCATGAAGCATTGAATTCGTGGAGATCTTTTTGTTTTTGTGGCATTCCTAAGCCAATCATTTGATTACCGGCGGAAAGATGCTAATGTATCTGGTAGGACCGGAGAGACCGCGGGTCATCAAATCATATTGGAATGCGACAAAAACTAAAATATCTCCATGAATTCAATGCTCCATGGGGTATGTAATTGATAGAAAATAAGATTTTTTTTGGAGGTGAACTACTGCTTTAATGCCTTTAGTAAGTATAGTAACTATATCATTACAGGCTGCACTACAGGAAACATGCCAGCAGCACCCTCAAGTTTCAACATGAACTCCTCCGTCTCCTGTGTCCTGTCTCCAGCCAGAAAGCATATCTCTGGAGCATTTCTCCACCCATCCTATCCTATCCTATCACTCTCCATCCCTCTCGTACCGGGACCACCGACCGGGGGCCTCCTCTGTGACACCGTGAGTGTCCAATCTGTTTGACCACCCACACACAGTAAGAGCTCTATTAAACTGAAACAATGCAAACTGCCTGGGCAGGCCGTCCTCATTAAGACGACACCAAGCAGAGGACTGGCAGAGGGTTCCAGATACTTTGGAAGGCCTAATAAATTGGTATGTGCCTCCAGACTGTGGTGTATACACAGATAACGACAACGAACAACAATGCCAAAAGGAACAGTATCTTGCTAGGGCTGTGAGTGCAGGGATTGGGGGAGAATGGATTTGAAATGAGGCATGGGATCATCATTTTAGCCTTATACTGCCTCTGAGGATATCACACATGCCACATGTGTGTGTGTGTGTGTGTGTGTGTGTGTGTGTGTGTGTGTGTGTGTGTGTGTGTGTGTGTGTGTGTGTGTGTGTGTGTGTGTGTGTGTGTGTGTGTGTGTGTGTGTGTGCACATATGCACACACACACGCGCACACGTGCCACACACAAACACACACACACACACACACACACACACACACACACACACACACACACACACACATCAGTCATGCTGTAATTTCCTTCCTCCTGCCGTCTTCAATGTGTGTGTGAGTGTAACCGCGTGAGACCTGACCCATTGATACTGATGGATGAGAAACATACTTAACGGTAGACACAGCAGGTATACATTAAGCCATTAAGACCGGGAACGCATCTGTGTCATTTTCAGATTTCATTGGCTATTTAAAAAATAGCAGATATACAAGCTCATAGCGCGGCTCATAGCGAGTGCCGCGCTATGAGCTTGTAGAGCTGCTATTTTTGAAAAATCGTGAAAATTCGTGACAAAATCTTTGAATGTGTTTTTTTTTTAAGCGAACATTTGTAACTCAAATCTTTGCTTCTTTGAGGGAGTAAAAATGTTTTCTAAATCCTAACAGTATGTTGCTATATCAGTGGTGCTCCAACCTTTCCATGTCAAGGACCTCCAAAATGATATATATGTATTTGGCCGCGGACACCCATCTGAAAATATGTTGTTCCAGGGACCCCCAGAAGCACAGATTAGGAGTTAAAAATGTTCGCTTTAAAACACACATTTTCAAGATTTTTCCCCAAAATTGCAGATCTACCGATCTTGTTTATCTGCTAGTTTTTGAATAGCCAAATGAATCTTAAAATGACACAGATGCATTCCCGGTCTTAATGGGTTAAAGGCGCTCTCTATACCTGATGCGATTATCTTGTCTTCTCACTCAAAACATGTGATTTAACATAATGGCAAATGGGTGCTTGCCAAACATCAGCCGAATAGGGAACTGGAGACAGCTAGTGTAGGGGCCAAATCTTACAATATGTATCTGCATCTGAAACAAATGAACCAGGGCTGAATCTAACAAGAGCTCTCTGGAAGGTCGCATCCAGGAGGCTTTACTGTATACATGAAGGCTAAGCTCTGCTCTGCCTGGACAATTTATCAGCCAACCACTGTTTGGCTTGATAAAAAACAAAAGTACCCTGGGGATTATTTAACCTCAAAGGATACTGCTCTCATATCTGGTGAGAGAGAGAACCGCTTTCTTTCCAAGCCTGAAAACAAAAGGCCCTCTTAGATGAAGATTGTCCTGTATCCTAATAAAAAAAAAAGAAGAGAAAAAGAAGAATCTATAGTAGACTGTAGCCGTTACGAAATGAGTTTTCATTCTTATTAGTCTCCAAAACCTGAGGCGCTCTTCTTTGTGGCCAGTATAGGATAATATGGACAAAGAAACGCAGCGATTACAGCCTATTTTAATTAACTCCCCCTGGGAGTAGAGTGTGCTAATTGATTCTCTAACCTGTTCGACATAGTCAATCCATTTGGAAACCGTAATACCCCACACTCATTTCTATTGATTGATCTAAAGCTAACTTGCTAAGCAGAGAAGGCTCGTGGGACAACTGGTGAAGAGACACAATGAAGTGCTTACCACAAACAATCAAATTAGATCACTGGAAAGTCTGCAGAATAGAATTGCTGCTGGTACACTGACATTAGACATGATAATTAAAAAAAAAAGCTACTGTATATGCTACAAAGACTATATAGGTCATAAATGTTTTAATACTGGATAAATACATGTTGATGTTGATTATTCCTTCCTGGCAAAATATAAAACCCACCACCACGCAAGATCTTTGAAGACATGAAAGCAGGCATCTAGCAGAAGGCTATTTCAAACACTAAATAGCTTAAAGTTTGTTATGACAATATTTCTTAATGAAACCCTACAGCTATAGCTATTATGCATAAAGCGTTATCTTGGCTGCAGCAATATATATCTTTAAGAAAGGTTCAAAAATACAATTTCCTCCACAATACAATTTGTGTCTATTGAAGCAATTAACTTACTGATTTAATAATCATGATTGCATAATCAGAAAGTGTCAACCCAAGAAGCCAATTTGCATTTCCAATTAGATCAAGCTAATCTTTACTATGGGGCAACTGGGCATGCAGTTACCAGAGCACACCCCTTCACTTATCTTATGATCATCTGAACACCTGTCAATATTCCACTTGTTGGAGGCCACACAGGATGAGGCTCCATTCAGGAACACTCTGATAGTCTTCCCTTAAAGATGAATCTGACTGTTGGCTGTTTTAACTGGGTCCACTGGATTTTACCCTGATACCAGCTCTTTGTGGTTTGAAAAAGAAAGAAAAAAAGTGGAATATAATGAAGCCAGAAGCTTGATTGGTGATGTCTCTGTTACAGGCCTCAGGAATGAGTTACCTGTTAGCAGAAGATGTGTCCTGTTTTGTACAGGGAATATATATAGACAAGAGACGTTAGATTGTTCTTCAAAGCAGGCTGTAGTCTGTCTCATTTATTCACAGAATCTTAGTTTCATTTCTTTCTCTTTTTCTCTTAATTTCAATCATATATCTCATATTCACAATAATCACATATTCATCAATCCACATTTCACAATTCACCATAAACTGTTACTGGTAGAATACCATTGCTACACATTGGTCTATTTTCTGTTGTCACATTTCACCAATAATACTGTTTACAAAATACATTTGTACTGTATGTGCTCTGGAACTCACATTCTCTTAATACTGCTGCTTTAATCAGTCTCTGTAATTTACTCCTAGTACTGCAAGTACTGTAATACTGTTTTTAAACCTTGTATTGTTTATGTTTTTAGTCTTACTGCATACAGAACGTTTTTATAAAGAACACAAACAATTAATCAAAATACTTGTACCCAAAAATATCACAAAACCTTCCATAAACATTTGCAATATTACACCAAACACTAGTAAACTGTGGAGTTAAGGCACTTATGTCAGGGAGCTGCCGTTTGTACATAGAAAATAAACAAGGCCACCATTTTAGAATCAGTCATTCATTCAATGCACATTTCCCATGTCTTAAACTTAACCAAAACCCAATATCTCTGGATCAGTCTTTGACCAAATAAAAGAAGAAAGGCTTATGAGTCCTTTGAAATAAGTTGTGATGCTTTTGCACATGTTACTAACCTGTTTTGTACAGGGAATATATATAGACAAGAGACGTTAGATTGTTCTTCAAAGCAGGCTGTAGTCTGTCTGAAGAACGGAAGCCTCAGAGGTCCATAATATCACACAAACCATGGCTCACCCTAGGGCGATACTCCCCCTGGTGGCGTGACTAAGTAACTACTATTACTATTAGTTGAACACAAAACACATATGGATTTGGCCTCTTACAATGCAAATACACAAAATGAAATAAATAACATCACAATTGTGCACATACACTTGTGGGTGTCACACACTCCCCAACAAAAAAATAAAATGGCTCCTGACATTTTACCACTCAAATAACACTTCACAAGACCCAAAATAACAAACTTTTAGTGCAATTTCTTAACTTTCTAAGAAAAGTTTGGCATGTTCTGGAATACTGGACAGGGGTAAGGGGATGGCCAATATGGTGATGGTATGGGATGGTATGGGGTTGGGACTGGGTAATGTGTCAGAGGGTATACTTGCATTCCCCAATGTGCCATCTGGGGTGGTCCATAAACCTCTGCACTACTAACTGATGGGTGTCCCTGAACTGAAGGCTGACCTAAAGTGTTGTAAGTGAAACGTGGTGCTGGCCTCCTATCTCTAATGGACCTTCTGGGTGTGTGTACATTAGTGTCAGGGGTCAGGCAAGGTCTCTCTTGTATCCTTTCTGGCTCCCCAGGCTCCTCCGCTTCACTTTCACTCGCTATAGAAGGTGTGTGTCTGACCCTTGGCTCTCCATTTCCTTCAAGTTCCTCCTCTTCAATGTCACTGTTAGGCTCATTGTTTTGGTTATCACCATACTGTTCCTGTTCTGTTTCTCTCGGTTCTGTGGGTATAACTTCCACTCTATTTCCACTTCTCAGATTATATCTTAGCTCATAGTAGGTGTTTCCATCATCATCAGAATTTGTGTCACTGTCGGGTTGTGGTTCTGTCTCTCTGTGAGGTGTATTTGGGACTCTCCTCTTCTTTGACTTAGGTTTTTCTATCTCTGCAGGCAGATCAACAGGTAGGTCATTGACAAGATGCAACAAATTGCGATGCAGGACACGTGACTTGTTTCTATCATTTTCTTTGACCACCTTGTAGACTGGATTGTCATTGATCTGTTCTGTCACAACATAGATGGTGCTTTCCCAATATGCCCTCAACTTTCCAGGACCACCCCTTTGATTCAGGTTGCGTACCAGCACTCGATCACCTGGTTGCAACACTACTCCTCTTGTGTGCTGGTCATAGTACTTTTTCCCACGAGCACTTGACTTTTTGCTGTTTTCTGATGCTATACGGTACGCTTCTGTCATTCGTTCTGCCCATTTCTCAGCATAGCCCCTTGCTGTCTGGGGTTCTTCACTCATAAACATCCTAAATAGCAAGTCTATTGGCAACTTTGGGTGTCTACCAAAAAGCAAGAAGAAAGGTGAGTAACCAGTCGCTTCATGGCGTGTGCTATTGTATGCATGTACAATCTGGGGAAGATAATCTTTCCAACTTTCCTTTTTTTCCTCACTTAGAGTACGCAGCATCTGGAGTATCGTACGGTTAAACCGTTCGGCCGGATTGCCCTGAGGGTGGTAGGGGGTAGTTCGTGAGTGTCCCACTGTGCTCATTTGCTGTAGTGTTCGAAAGAGTTCATTCTCGAACTCGCGTCCCTGATCATGATGCAATTTGGACATGTAACCGAATCTGGGAATATAATCATTAAATATCTTCTCCGCCGCTGTTTTCCCAGACTTGTTTCGGGTCGGATAGGCCTGTGCATATCTGGTAAAGTGGTCTACCACAACGAGTATGTATTGGTACCCTCCTCTACTTGGCTCTAAGTGCATATAGTCAATGGACACAAGCTCAAGTGGTGAGCTGGTGGTTATGCTACCCATTGGTGCTCGTATGTGTGTCACTGGCTTCTTTTGCTTTATGCATTTGCACTGTCTGGTGACATAGGTTTCAATCTCACGTCTCATATAGGGCCAATAGAATCTCTGTCTTGCCAAATTGAGAACTCTTTCAGTGCCGACATGGCCCATATCATCGTGCAAGTGCTTGAGAACTAGTGGTTTAAAGCTAGCGGGCAAGACTAGTTGACGTCTCTCTGCTGTCTTACGATAGAGAACCCCATCTTCTAAGTGAAGCCTTGTCCACTCATGCATCATTTTCTTGCCAGTGCCCCTCACACTCCGTTTCATGTCATCTGTCAGTGTTTTGTTTGACTCTTTCATTTTCAGAATTTCACCGATCACTGGATCTGTTCTCTGGGCTTTCTGCAGTTCAGCAAGATCAATTGGTGTCACAACTTCTCTGCTGCTTGGTTCAGACTGAGCACTCTGTGCTAGAGCCAGGGCAGCAATCCAGGCAACATCTCCATTCTCACCTGCCCTGCACCCTCCCCATGTAGCAGTGACAGCTTCTCTGGGCAGTTCCTGTGTACACTCAGTGACATATTTGTTGATGTCTAGGGGGCACCTGGACAGTGTATCGGCGTCACCATTTGCTTTGCCAGGTCTGTACTTTATGTCAAATCTAAAATCGGACAGTTCACCCACCCACCGGAACCCAACTGCATTCAACTTAGCGGTACTCATGACATACGTTAAGGGATTATTATCTGTATAGATGGTAAAATGTGGGGCATAGTACAAGTAATCCCTAAATTTCTCACAGACGGCCCACTTCAGAGCGAGAAATTCGAGTTTGCCTGAGTGCAGTCTGTAGTTTCTTTCGGCTGGGGTGAGGGTTCTTGAGCCATAGCCAATTACTCTAAGCCTCCCATTCTGGCGTTGGTAAAGGACAGCTCCAAGTCCCTTATCGGATGCATCCGTGTGGAGCACGAAAGGCAGCTCAAAGTCTGGGTAGGCGAGAATAGGGGGATTCACTAACTGGTCAATTAACTTACACAGGGTCTCTTGGTGCTGCTCAGTCCATTCAACTGGAGTTCTGGATGGCAACTGTGCACCCTTTCCCTTCTGTGCTCTGTGCCTCTCCTGAGACTGCTGTTCTTGGTTTCTCTTTTGCTGCAGGAGCTCATAGATGGGTTTTGCCACTCTGGAGAAATCTTGGACATAGGAGCGATAGTAGCTCAAGAATCCAGCTATCCTCCGAACATCTCCAATAGTGGCTGGTGTTTCCTTCTTCAGGGCATACACCGCCTCCAAGTCTTTAGGATCGATGCGGATGCCCTCGGCTGAAACCAACCGTCCAACATATCTCACTTCAGGTTTAAACAGGTCACATTTTGTGGGCCTGAGTTTCACTCCGTGACTCTGCAGAGCTCTAAGGACTTTCCTCAGTCCATCAACGTGGTCCTCGAATGTCTTGGCATAGCACAGTATGTCATCTAAATAGGGGATACAACAATCATCTCGCAGGGGAGCGAGCATCTCTTCCATACTACGTTGAAACGCAGCAGGTGCATTGGTAAGCCCAAAGGGTATCCTCACCCACTCGAACAGACCCCAGGGGGTGATGAAGGCAGTCAAGTGGCGTGACCCCTCAGCAATGAACCCCTGGTGGTACGCCTTCCCCTGATCTAGAATGGAGAACCAACTGTACCCACCCAAGGTGTCTGTGAGGTCTTGGATTCTCGGTAAGGGGTGGCGGTCTGTGACTGTGCGCTGGTTTAGGAGACGGTAATCGATACAGAGTCTGAGTGTGCCATCTTTCTTACGCACGCAGATGACAGGTGCTGAGTAAGGGGACTTAGACTTCACGACCCACCCTCTGGCAAGAAGATCCTCAATATACTCCTTTACCTCCTTGTACAGGGGTTTGGGGATAGAGGCATAGGATTTCTGAACAGGGTTATTGTCATTAAGTGTGATAGACATTTCTAAGCTTGTTATACACCCCATGTCATTGTCATCTCGTGCGAATGCTGCTGACTCCTCTCTTAACAGTTCCTTTGCAACTTTCTGCTGCTCTTCACTTAAGTGACTTACATCAACTGGTGGGTCCCACCGCTCTGCCATACTACCCCCCTTGTCCTGCTGAGTCTTTGGGACTTCCTGACTGCTACTGGACTTCAGGCCTCCCTCATCAGTTTGTACTATTTTAACTACTGGCTCAATGCTTCCTAGCACTGTTCTACAGGACAGGGTCACCTCATGCTTAGTGTGGTTACCAATGGGGACTCTCACATAGGGGACTTTTGCCTGACTGATTGCTACAAGGCTGTCGCCAACATCCAGTTGTTGTAACTGTGGATTGTTCTCAGTGGGTTCAAAGAGCACAAGTGTGTTAGACGTGTCAAAGGGGAATGGAACTCTACACTTCACATGTCTGACCTGACCTGCTGGAATGACTACATCATGCAGTCCCACTCTCAACACACTTCGACTGACTTTGTCCCCGTTGGTGAATTTGGTCTGAACAAAGCTGACTAGTGCACTGGCTGTGTCATCTTGGAGGTTCATTGCACCCCGCAGGAGGCTCACAAGGGTGGGTATGAGGTCAGCACCACCCTCTGGTCCCAATATCAGCTGCTCTATCACATTGAAACCGATTAGGGGGCAGTCCATGGGCACACTACTAACCAGGAAGGGCACTTGTATTGTCAGACTGGGGTCACTGTTGTCTGGGAGACTAACCATCACTCCCACCCAGCCGTCATACGGCAACGGTTCCCCATTGACAGCCATCACACTGAGAGGCTGTCGTCCTATTAGTTCAGCCAATGGACGCACTTTGTGATCAGGAAGGTAAGTCTTTACCCACTGACGATCGAGGAGACTCACTTGGGCACCTGTGTCAAATAAACAGTCCATTGCATAGCCATTTATATAGCACTTGATGTTACATTTCCTTCCCACTAACTGGGCCACTCTTTCACGGATCTCAGTCTCTTTGTTCATGGGTGAGGGGGACACAAAGTTGGTTTTAACATGGGCTTGATTTTCTCGTGGCAGCTCTGCCTCTGTGGAGCATTGCTGTTCACTGCTGCTTAGGGCATGGGCGTCAGCAGAGGAATGACTAGTATTTCTGGTCTGCCCCCTTTTAAGACATCCTAGTGCCCTGTGACCTGCTTCCCCACATGCGAAACAATGGTTGCATGATGAGCTTAAGCCTTTCTCAATACACTTAGGACATCCGTATGGCCTTGCTGTTGGTCTGGGCTTTGGCTTTGTATGGGCACACTGACAGGGTTGTTCTGGGGTCTTAACAGCTGTGAGAGACTCAACCAATTTAGTGAGAGCATCAACTTTGGCATTCAATTCTTCCATCACATTATTTTTACACTTTGCCTTGTTTTCAGGTTGTTTCTCAGTGTCATTATTCTCGAGTTGAGCACTGTGAGCATGCGTTACTTTTTGGCGAGGACCATGTCCCAGTCTTCGCTGTCTCTCATTCTCTTCACTGCATACTTTGTTCACCTGCCTTATCAGTGACTCATCTGACACAGTGTAATCAGACAAAAGGGGTTTGAGTTCAGTGCGGATATCACTGTACTTGGGGAGAAGGCCCTGATGAACTGTACGTAAGAAAACATTCTGGACTGTGCGGGGTTCATATTCAATGTCCATGTTACCCTGTCTGGATGCAAACATGACTTTCTGCTTCAGTCCTATCATCCTGTACAGAAACTGTTGGGGACTTTCCTGCTCAAATTGTTTAGTGCTCATCAACTCCTGAAATAACTCACTTCCACTCTTTTCACTCAAGTGTGAACGCATGAAGCTCTTGAGCTCACTAAGGGTTAAATCATCCTTGTTAATAAGCATGTCCTTAAACTGTCCTGGCTTGACAATGCGTAGAACACCTTGGATGATCTCACTCTCTGGATGCTTTGCTTTCAGCCCCACATCGATCTGCTTACAGAGCTCATGGTAGCTGATGTCTGACGTGCTGTCCCCCACCTGACCCCCATGGATTTTGAATTCTCTGCGTTGCAGGAATGATAAGTCTCTAAGGGAAACCATACTGTCAGGCCGGCTGTGTGCTGGGTCTGTGGTAGAATGGTCCTGAGCTATAGTCCTTGCACTGAGATCTGATGGTGGTGAAACAGTGGAGGTAGGTGTGTGTTGGGCTGGTGTGGTCCTACATTCAGCTAATTTCTTGCCCAAAGCCTCATAATTAGCCATTAACATTTGATACTCAACTGCCTGTGGATCAGCAGGCTCAGTAGGAGATGTGTCAGCTACCTTACCCCCCGTACCCTGACTAATTATTTTAGCAGGTGTAGGTAGTGTGTAACGAAGAGCAATGATCTCATTAACAACATCCCTCAAAGACAACAAATGTGAAAGACCCTGATCCTCAGATTCAAGCAGTGTTTTACAATTCAAGTAAGTACAGATATAATCAAAACAACTCTCCTCATCACCCTTAGTTACCCTTGCAGAGTCGACATCTGGTACTAGTGTGATGCTCTCAACGACCTCGAAGAGTTCCTCTGATGTCAGCTTGTGAAGGCGTTTCTTTATTTTCCATGTCAGTTCTTTCCTTTCGTTGCCTGACATGTTTCTCTCATTCAGCAGCGTTTCAAAGTCTAGTGGTCTTCGTCCGGCTGCTCCGGCACGTTTCACAGTTCGCTATCTTCGTCCAGCTGCACTGGCACGTTTCGCAATTCGCAATCTTCGTCCAGCTGCACTGGCACGATACACAGTTTGTAGTCTTCCTTTGGCAACGTTTCACAGTCACAGTTCAGTACTGTTGGGCGAGCTGTGCTGCAGTCCTCCAGCTGGGGTCCCTCTCACACGCAGTGGTCCCGAAGCTGCCTCAGTCGCACGTCTGCCGCTCCAGCATGCTGGTCCTGTGATGTTGGTCGAGCTGTGCTGCACTCCTCCAGCTAGGGTCCCTCTCACACACAGTGGTCCCGTAGCTGCCTCAGTTGCACACACCCGTCACTCCACCAAGCCGGTGCTGTGATGTCTGCCCTGGGTTTGTAGGTTAGATCAGCATCCCCTCAGGTCTGATGCCGATCCCGGAACGAGCCCCCAAAATTCTGTTACAGGCCTCAGGAATGAGTTACCTGTTAGCAGAAGATGTGTCCTGTTTTGTACAGGGAATATATATAGACAAGAGACGTTAGATTGTTCTTCAAAGCAGGCTGTAGTCTGTCTCATTTATTCACAGAATCTTAGTTTCATTTCTTTCTCTTTTTCTCTTAATTTCAATCATATATCTCATATTCACAATAATCACATATTCATCAATCCACATTTCACAATTCACCATAAACTGTTACTGGTAGAATACCATTGCTACACATTGGTCTATTTTCTGTTGTCACATTTCACCAATAATACTGTTTACAAAATACATTTGTACTGTATGTGCTCTGGAACTCACATTCTCTTAATACTGCTGCTTTAATCAGTCTCTGTAATTTACTCCTAGTACTGCAAGTACTGTAATACTGTTTTTAAACCTTGTATTGTTTATGTTTTTAGTCTTACTGCATACAGAACGTTTTTATAAAGAACACAAACAATTAATCAAAATACTTGTACCCAAAAATATCACAAAACCTTCCATAAACATTTGCAATATTACACCAAACACTAGTAAACTGTGGAGTTAAGGCACTTATGTCAGGGAGCTGCCGTTTGTACATAGAAAATAAACAAGGCCACCATTTTAGAATCAGTCATTCATTCAATGCACATTTCCCATGTCTTAAACTTAACCAAAACCCAATATCTCTGGATCAGTCTTTGACCAAATAAAAGAAGAAAGGCTTATGAGTCCTTTGAAATAAGTTGTGATGCTTTTGCACATGTTACTAACCTGTTTTGTACAGGGAATATATATAGACAAGAGACGTTAGATTGTTCTTCAAAGCAGGCTGTAGTCTGTCTGAAGAACGGAAGCCTCAGAGGTCCATAATATCACACAAACCATGGCTCACCCTAGGGCGATACTCCCCCTGGTGGCGTGACTAAGTAACTACTATTACTATTAGTTGAACACAAAACACATATGGATTTGGCCTCTTACAATGCAAATACACAAAATGAAATAAATAACATCACAATTGTGCACATACACTTGTGGGTGTCACATCTCCTTATTTTAACCCGGAATAGGCTAGTAGCCTATTGGACTCGCAAATATGTTTTAATAAACTAAACATATTATTTGAACCAACTGCCCATTATGAAATTCACAACAATGTAGGCCTACAGTAGGCTACGTGTCCAGTGTAAAATGTGGTATAGTAAGTAATCCCACTGAAAGGTAACCTGTCAATTGTTCAACACCATCCTAATATTAATCTAAACTGTTCCGTTATAATCTTCAGAAAACATCTGTCTGTAGTAGCCTATAATCTGAACAATTTCGAGTCATTGAACCATATAGGCTATATGTGTGGACATGGCATGGCTTAGTTTTATACCTGGATGGTACGGTCCAGGGCTGTAACGACTTATCCTAAAATTCTATTAATATAATTATAGGCTAAGATCAAGGATGTGACATAGCAAATTGCGAGTCATTTTCCTCATATAGTCAGTATATTCCACATCAAATGCAGATACATGGGACAAAAAATATATATAAAAAAAAAAGAAAAAGTGTAATGTTCAGAAGTTTTAACCTGTGAATAATCTAGAACGCTGTTGCCGATTCCTCCTCCTATATTCAAGTATTGGTTTAAATACAGACCACATCAGCCCGTATATACAGCGTTGCCGTTGAAACTGTATAGAAGACAAAGATATATAACATAATATAACGTTCGCATACATTCACATTTAACATATGTATCAACACAAAGATCGCATCAGCACCACAATCGGAAAGGCACCATGTCAACCCCACCCAGTCACTCGATCAACATCATAGCAAATAATAAAGAGGCTATATTATATGGGTTACTTTTTGCACCCGCGACGCCAGCGAACATTAGACGCATTATTCTGAGAAACTTACCGTTTCCAGAGACATGATTGTCTATCTCGCCGTGTCCGACCGTCTTGAAAGCGGCATTAAGTTGAATATAAAGTCCCATGTAATGTAAAATCCCTATTATCACTCCGAACGCTCCCATTGCTTCAGCTCGTATTTCGAGTGATCTATGAAAAATGTCACATTAGGCGGAGAAGAACATTGATCAATCAATATCCTCAGCGAGCGTTGTCTATTGATCTGTCTCCGAGAATCGGCAGCTCTCCTCCTCGCAGACACAAAGTGCGCTTTGACGCGCACGGTGTTGTAAAAGAGCCTCTATAGTTCTCCTGGCTGCTCGGCACAGAAGATGCGCCAGTAGAGGCGGATGGAGAGAGAGAGAGAGAGAGAGAGAGAGAGAGAGAGAGAGAGAGAGAGAGAGAGAGAGAGAGAGAGAGAGAGAGAGAGAGAGAGAGAGAGAGAGAGAGAGAGAGAGAGAGAGAGAGAGAGAGAGAGAGAGAGAGGAGACAGCAGGTGCATCGGCTTGCGGAGAAAGTAAATTAGGCGGAGGGATCTCATAATGGTATTGTCACCTGTACTAGTATAGCCTATACTGAATCATACAGTAGCCTATGTATGTATGTATGTCCAATTTAGGTCCGTTATTTGTTTGTAACATAGGCTAGTTTATTTATCAACAAAGTTGTTCAAGAGCTTAATTTAATGTATTTGGCATTTTATTATTTGTCATATTTATAATCATGATGAACCTCCTACATTAACCTATAGGTACCATATACTATATGGAAAATGTATCTTTCCAATTAAAAAACGTTTCAGGATGACAATTCAGTTCAAGTTCTAGAGACACACACAATATCAATATATTTTAAACTACTGTATATGATCTCAACATGGCCATGAAAAGGCTTTCCAATGATGTAAACAACCATCAAAAACAAAACACAAAAAATACATTTCGTCTACCTCAATTGTGTTTCTTTACAAAATGGAGTCTTAATCTGAGCCTATATGCAACTGCAACACATCCAGTTAGTTAGATCTTTATTCAACGTCAGTGTTACAGCCAGTTGTTCTTAAATATAAGAAATGGACAAGCTGCTGTCTACCATTATGATTAAGCGAGGCCATGACAACATCTTTCCCAGGTGTCACAGCTACAGATGTTTAGTCACATGAGCATGGCCTCCTTATGGGGTCTAACATTGGCATGCAGAGCTTGTAAGATCCTAATGGGCACCAAGACAGGAATCGTGCCCTTGAATTTTAATGGTGATCAATGCAAAGTCTGGCTACCTATTTGCAGTATGGTTGAATGCCCATGTAGGGCATGAATACCACATGGGAGTCATTCATCATTCCCAAGGGGCTTGCCTGTTTTTAATACCATATGTGAATCAGAGAGCGGTCCTCCATCTATAGTGAAAATCTGAATCTTTTCACAGAACAGTACCACAATATAGCGTTAAAAGGATAATCTATGTTTGCCTTGTATTTGCCGTATTTGTTACCAAATTTATTGTTGACCCATTCCAAGTCACTGCGGACATAGGAATAGGCCTACTGTATATAGTCTGTAAAGACAGACACTTTTGACACTTTTGCCCAGCTGAAGTACATTTTTGTTTGATTGATTGATTGATGTAGTTTATTTAGAAAGACATGATAATAGTACATGACAGTACATAACAGTACATGGAAGTACAAATTCACAATACAAGGTCTACTAAACTGGAAACCCTCATTAAGCATTACGCTTGTTTAAGATGAGAACCCCATGCACACAAATCATGATGAAATATAAGAGGCAGGCAGATATACACACTACTATACAGAATGTCATACAATCAGCTTTCAGGTTACTGGTATGACGAGAGAAAAAAAAAAAAAAAAAAAAAAAATGTTTGCCAACATGAAATTAACTGTACGGGAGCTGATAATGGCACACAGTAAAACCTAAATGAAACACAGTACCCATAACAATGTCTTCTGTATAAAGGTTCAATTAGCCTTGGCCCCTGCTTTTTCTCTGTTGGGAATAATACTGAAGGAGACCTGTATGGAACTTACTTGCATTTAAGAGAAGAGAATAGTGTTACAGCATTAGTCACAACACTGTTCTCTGCCTGTCTCCACCTGGCTGCCAGTATTGTGCAGAGATTTATGTAAATTATATGAACATCACAATGCAAACCTCAGTGGACGCAGTGAGGGCATGTGATGGTTGGGGGCTGGCTGGGTGAGAGGGAGGAACTGGCTCTGGTCTTATGGAGCTGTCGCTTCTGTTCGGCTTCATGGATGCAGCGCTTTTCAGACTCTGCTACACCATGCTTGACTGCAATGCTCCAGTTGGAGCGGTGTTGGTGTGGTGCATCGGCCTCCCAGGTCTCTGGATCCAGACCACAACTTTTGAGACTTAAGGGTTTCTGCTGGCCGCCGCGTGAGTGTTTGCCATGGTGTAGTTCGCCGTACAGAAGGTGTTCATCTGGCATGCGGCAGACATAGCCAGTCCATCTCAGCTGGGAGCGCTTGAGCATGGCATAGATGCTCTCCATTTCATCCCTGTGGAGGACCTCAGTGTCTGGGACCTTGTCCTGCCATTTGATGTTGAGCAGCCTCCTGAGGCATCTCATATGGAAGGCATTGAGCTGTTTTAATGCCGGCTATACACAGTCCATGTCTCACAGGCGTACAGCAGAGAGGGGAGGACAACAGCACGGTAGACCTTCTGAGCCCTCTACGGTCCCAGACAGAGGTGCGGAGTCTGCCGAAGGTGGCTCTTCCATGGGCTACCCTGTGCATTCCTCATTGATGTTGCCCACACGAGACAGCGTGCTGCCTAGGTAGACAAACTGTTCAGCAACTTTGAGGTGTTTCGCCATTTACGCTGATGAGGGGCTCAGTGTACAGGGCTCCAGGAGCAGGTTGGTGCATCACCTTGCTTCCCTTGGTTCCACATGATGCGGAATAGGTCTGCCAGTTGTTTGGTCAGAGGTGGTCCATCAGCTGCATAGATTTCCGCTGGAATTGCATCAGCACCGGGTACTTTGCCATTTGGAAGTCCTCTGATGGCTTTGATGACCTCAGCTTCAGTTGGTGGCTCATCAAGGGCAGTGTTGACTGGGACTTGAGGGAGGCGTGCAATGGCTTCATCATTGATGGCTGAGGGGTGGTTGAGGACGCCGTTGAAATGCTCAGCCCAGCGCTCAAGTATTTTCTCTCGGTCTGTGACCAGGGTGCTGCCATCAGCACTGAGGAGAGGGGGAGATCCTGATGAGGTGGGGCCGTAGATAGCCTTGAGGGTGCTGTAAAAGTTCTTGCAGTCATTCTGGTCTGCATAGGACTGGATCTCATCAGCTTTTCTGCTAGGCCAGTCGTCCTGCATTTGGCGCAGCTCCCGCTTGGAGACTGTTTTTGACAAGATGTTGGGTCACTGAGTTGCTTCTCCTGGAGAAGATCTCTGATGTGATCATCACTCTCATCAAACCAGCCCTGTTGCCTGCGAGCTGTAGATCCTACTACTTTGAGAACAAGGGGGTTGTGTGAAGTGTGTGAAGTAAGTCATGACTTGTGTGATGCTTTGGATTTAAGTGAGGGTGGGTTGCGCAGCGCCAACCTCACTCTCTGATCCGAATGCACCTGTATCCAGTGGCATGACAGAGACAAAACGGCTGGAGATGGAGACGGGTGCAGTGGATGGATGGCCTGGATACATTACATCTTAACACTTCCAGTCCGTAGCAATCCACAAAGCTTGCCGGTATCGCCGTTCTACCCGCTGAACCTCTGAGGGGTTCCTCCGCACAGTCTGACGAAAACCTTCTCCTATCCCAATGTGTTGGCTATAGGCTAGGCACTACGGGAAGTACCATACAGGCATGTAGGAGGACCAGGTCTATCCGTAGGGATATTTTCCTTAGCCAGAGGACCCTTGCTGAGGTAAGGTGCTACCTCTCGACAGCCTGCGGTTGCAGTTTAACGTCATGCCCAGGACCAAGTCTGACTTACTGAGTAAGAGTGGAGCTATGAATGCATATATATGCTGCTATGCAGGTGTACTGAGCTGGCCCAGTTGAAATCAATTGTGGATCAAGCTGGCAAGAAAAAAGATTTACAGTGAAAGAGTGTTTGTTCCTGAGGCATGGATTATATAGGAGCTAACAAAAAAGACTGTTCGACTGATGTTTCAATAGGGACAGTGACTAAAGTGGCTTCTGCATGCCGATTTATGGGAAAGACATCAGTAAATATGGACGTAAATTGTGGATGAATTAATTAATTCAATGACAGTGTTGTTTGTGCATTAGTGTAATAAGAAAAGGGAAATAAAAGAAGAGCAATCCTTCCTCCGGTGACTGAGAATGCAGGATCAGGATGTTGTCACTCCCACATTCCATTCCATCTCACAGTCCTACACACATGTCCCCACTCCCTCATCGGCCCAACATTGCCATGCGGCATGCCCATTACACACCTGTGGTCACTCCTCCAATCTGCCAGTATATACTTTGTTGTTCCTGTGATTCGCCTTGGCTTGGAGTTTCTGGTTTGTTGTTTTGTTCTTCTGAAGAGTTTTACATTTATTGACTTGCTGACTGCTGCTTGCTACTGCTACATCATTGATTGTAAGCTTAACTTATTCTGCATTCATAAATCTGTTAATTGAAACTGTTCTGCTTGTGGCTCTGCATTTGAGTTCATTCATGTGATCAGACTGTCAGCAAGACCAGATACTAATCTATATCAAGGCACATTGAAGCTGTTCTGGTGGCTTATGGAGGTCTAACACCTTACTAAGACACTTCATACAGGTTTTTCCTTCAATTTCTAAAGTGTGTGTGTGTGTGTGCGTGCGTGCGTGCGTGCGTGCGTGCGTGCGTGCGTGCGTGCGTGTGTGTGTGTGTGTTTCTATGGGCGCTGTCCCTGGTGCCCGGTGCTGAATTGAGCAGAGGAGAGAAGGGTAGAACACGTCGTTTCTGTTCAGCCTTGCTTGCATTTTATGGCTATATTTTAGAACGTTAGGCCCTATAAATGATATGAGAATAAATATGTATGTATTTATTTATTGTGATGCTCTGCTGTAGTCAGTATGGTTGTTCCTCGCCCCTCCCGTTTGTATGCGAGAGCTGGCGAAAACTTCTGGGAACTCAGATTAGTGTATGGTTGGTCTGAGGTAGCCCTAGAATGTCTGTGATCTTACATACATTTCAAGTATTCCAAATACACAGTCATAGATCTCTCTCGGTCCCCCACTGTGTAGTGCCGATCTGCGCGGATATAAAAGTGCTCTAAACTCCGTCTGTACTCACCCAATAATTAATTCCTAAGACGTGTAGTCATATTTTGTCCTCTAGTTTCATATCCATGTGAAAGTTCTGCCAGAAAACGTGTGTTTAGTCAAATATCTCCACTTTTTCACGAGCTGCACACGGACGTCTTTCTGTACGACGCGAGGGGCCAGGAATGATTGCAGCACTGAATATACGTAACTTCCTTTAGGACGCACAAATGTTTGGGACACACAATTGACAGGTGCTTGTGATTGCTGCGGGGTAATGAATCATCACCTGCCAATTGTGTGTCCCAAACATTTGTGCGGCACTACACAGTGGGGGACCGAGAGAGATCTATGACTGTGTATTTGGAATACTTGAAATGTATGTAAGATCACAGACATTCTAGGGCTAGGTCTGAGGTTGCTTGTTGCCTGTAACTCTGATTTTCCTAGGTGAGCAGGATTCCTTCCTGCACTCCACTGTTGATTGCTGATGGAGGGCACCTGGGCCCGGTGCCTCGCAGGGCCTCCACTCTCTAGAGCACCGTTTCCCAAACAGTGGGGTTGCGGACCAACATTTATGTAAATATATTTTTTCCATATCCTACATTAAAAAAATGATAATTCAAAAGATACTTTAAAAAAATCACAACTTTTCATCAATTAAAAACAATTCCAACATTTACAAAAGTATTTCATAAATAAATAAATAAAACGCCAAAATTTGCATATTTAAAAAAATATATAAGTAGGCTAGTGAAAATAGGACTCTGGACCCTAGTGAAAATAGCAGATCTACAAGCTCACAATGCAGTGCGAAGCTATTTTCACTAGTTTGGGTCCCGTCCCACCCCAACAAACGACGTCACACTCACACAACAAAATGAATGAACTAAAAAAAATCCTTCCTCGCCAGCAGGGGGGCCCCCTTGCGGTGAAATCCCGCGTATGGGTTTACAAACTGTGCAATCCAGTCTCAATGTTGGTAAACAAATAATTGGTCTACTACATGTATATCTCTTTTTGGTCTTGAGCTAAAAAGTTTGGGAACTGGTCTAGACTAGAGAGATGCAGACCTGCTGGAGCTTGTGGATGAATCTTTTCGGCAAGCAACACCGTCGTAGCCTATAGGCTACTACTACTACTAAAGTTATGAATTATTTGATATAGCCTAGCTATCCTATCTCTAGCCATGGTTCACATGACGCATGTTTCAGGGCTAGCCTACCTCAGTCATTGGGCTTCATACGTGCTGAAACAGCTGATGAAGAATTGGACACGCCAGGCTACAAGGAAGAAGACGACAAACGTAAGAGAAATGGAACTTTGACTTTTCTATGCTGGTTTTGTTCATATGATTGGCCGTCGTAATATTATTATAG
Organism: Gymnoscopelus braueri; assembly: GCF_963280865.1. Classification (NCBI taxonomy): domain Eukaryota; kingdom Metazoa; phylum Chordata; class Actinopteri; order Myctophiformes; family Myctophidae; genus Gymnoscopelus; species Gymnoscopelus braueri. Next base: position 15,801,100 of record NC_137612.1, read on the forward strand.
ACCTTTTTCAAGGCAGCAAATATTGATACAAAATAACAATGTGAACAACACGCCGGTGTTGATAGACTACCAAATTAATGGAACGCATAATTATCATTACTAACACCTGTGCTGTTTACACTTGCTCTGTATGTCTAACCACTAGACTAGGGTACTTGTTAAAACTGCTGCCATGTAAAAGGTGTATTACCTGAGATCTGACACATCTGTTTGAGTGCATTATAGTACAGTATGCTGTGGTCTGACTCAGTGCTACCATGGGTTGTGCGTTTGTTTTGGCACAGGCTGGATGTGCCTTTATTGTTATGGTTGGTTTGTGTTGTATGTGATACATGTATTGCTTTACAATGTATCCCAAAACAGGCCTATAGTTACAGTATATCCTGTTTGTTGTACATATGAGGAAAAATAAATCAAAATAAATCAGGGGACAAATTCAGTATAAAAGCAAAACTCAGAACATTCATAGCATGAGAAGGGTCTATTTGTCCTTCCTGTGAACATATGTTTGTGCTGTTATCAAAAAGACAAAGATCTTTATTTGCCCACCGTGTATCTGGGTCCAGTAGGTCTTGCTTCAGTAGCCCTGGTCAGTAGCTCTGGGTCCGGTAGGTCTGGGTTCAGTAGACCTGGGTTCAGTAGTAGACCAGGGTCCAGTAGACCTGGGTTCAGTAGGCCTGTATCCAATAGGCCCTTTCAGTAATCCATCACTGGTCAGCAGCCATGTTGCCATTTTTTCAACTTTGACGCTGTGCTTTTAGCTGGCTCCGACTCCCACTGCAATGGGGAAAGCGCCGGTCAAAGCTGACTAGCACTGAATTCAGCCCAGCACTGGCTCGTTGTTTCTCAATTATCGTGTGTGTGTTTGTGTGTGTGTGTGTGGGGATACTGCACATCAACTCTGCATCTGGTGCCTGTACTTTTGTATCTGTAACCTGCTTATTTGCCATTGTTTCATTGTTTGTGGACAGTAATGTTTTAACCTAAACTAACATTTCATGTTTATGGTTTTAACTGCACACTGGTTTTAAGTAGCTGACAGTATGCAAGGACAGATTATCCATTGGGCCAGTGGGGCCAGGGGAAACATTTGAAAACTCTGGGAGGCTACAGTCTGGCCACGCGAGACTAGGGGAGGACCTATAAGATGATTGGCCTGCGCAGGGGTTAATCCGTCCCTGACAGTATGATGTGTTTTATCACATTTTGTGTTAAATCCATGTGGGGGGCTGGGGAACGCTGTGTGTGTGTGTGTGTGTGATATATTATATAAAAGTATGAAATATAGAGTATATCCATAACACCCCATTACCCAACATTTATTTTCCTTTACCCCCTTTTTTGTTTTTGTTTTACAATATACCAAAAAAGTAAATAAAAGGACCCAGGCTACATAGCTCTCATACTGCGTCCTAATAAAGAGGCATCTCTTGTCGTCTAAAATTGTCAAAATATATACTACTGACTGTACATACATGAATATCATAAGCAACAGCAAGATGGACCATGTCAGCACCCAGACTCTGTTTGACCAGAATGGAACAGAGCCTTGAGAAATGACTGCTTCCTATATTCTCCTGTAGAATAGGAAACTATTCACTGATCAGACAGTGATCGCGGACGCGTTCTCCTCACCTCTTTCGATCCCTTGTATGTCACATGCAGTTACGTTTCCGTACCTTTCTGTTGTCATTGTTGATTTCTTTTTCCGTCAAAGAGTGTGCATGAGTCCCCCTTTCAGCCCTTGAGTGTTTGCTTGCGTATCGTACGGCGATATTTCTCTACCCCCAGAGGCGTCGTCTCTGTCCCCGTTGACAGGGGCAGAGTGCTTGACTGATGGTGCGTTTGAGGTGGGACAGACGGACGTGAGGTGACAGATTGCCCATGCCAGGGGCCTCGACACCAACCTATTCAGCCGGCGGGAAATGATAGATGCGCGGGCTAATTTTAACCCTTTAAGACCGGGGAAAGAATCGGTGTCATTTTTAGATTTCTTTGGCTCTTCAAAAATAGCAGATATACAAGCTCATTGCACGGCTTGTAGATCTGCTATTTTTGAAAAATCTTAAAAATGTTAGGAAATCTTTGAATATATATATATATATACATTTTTAAAGCGAACATTTGTAACTGAAATCTTTGCTTCTGGGGGGTCCCTAGAACAACATATTTTGAGATGGGGGGGGGGGGGGGGGGGGGGGGTCCGCGGCCAAATGCATATAATTTTGGGGATCCTTGACATGAAAAAGTTTGTGCACCACTGATTATAGCAACTTAAGTATTTTTTTTTAACTGTTAGGATTTAGAAGACATTTGTAGAATCCCCAGAAGCAAAGATTTGAGTCACCAATGTTCACTTAAAAAACTATATATATATATTCAAATATTTGCACAAATCTTCACGATAAAAAAAATAAATATATATATAGCAGATCTGCAGGCTCGAGCTTGTATATCTGCTATTTTTGAATAGCCAAAGAAATCTAAAAATGACACACGGATGCGTTCCCGGTCTTAATGGATTAAACACCGTGAACTAAATTCCTGCTGCCAGAGGCAGCGCTCGGTAACTGGGGCACAGCTGGAGGGTTTAGATAAGACCCGCGGTCACCTGAATCTGCCCTTCCAACCGCCGCGCACTGTGAAATCATAGACGTACGATGATAGGGAATTAATGATTGATTAAAACGGGAGGAGGGGCTGCGGAGAGAGAGTTGTTTGTGCCGGGCGGCCTTATGATGAGTCAGTTTGGGTGTTTGTCGCAGACACCGAGGTCGCTTCGGTGTCAGACAAGTGGGTAGATAATGAGTTTTCTGACAGTTTCAGACGTGATGGGGGCCGGATGCAACTAGAGCTGCTGTTGCCTTAAACCATTAAGACCGGGAACGCATCTGTGTCAATTATAGATTTGAGCTAAAAAGCATTATTTGACACTTTGGCTATTTTTGAAAAATCATGAAAATGTGTGCAAATCTTTGAACATTTTTAACTCAAATCTTTGCTTCTGGGGGGTCCCTGGAACAACACATTTTGAGATGGGGGTCCGCGACCAAATACATATAATTTTTGGGGGTCCTTGACATGACATGAAATGTTTGAGAACCACTGACACAGTAACATAATTGTTTTCAAAAAACTGTTAGGATTCAGAAGACATTTTGTAGAATCGGAACCTCAGGTCATAATGGGTTAAAAGTTGGTGGAACACTTGTTGTGTGAGTGAGACTGAGGCTGAGGCCAGGATGAGGTAGTGTGGAGTCCTGCTGCTAGAGTCTGGCACCTACACTTCTTCTCACCGCACCACTGGGACCAGAGTATTGAGTGCAATGCTTCAGCAGACTGCACTGCAACCACAAGCCTGCTTAGGGACCTCTTACAAGACAAATATTTTTAATTGGAGTAGACACATGCAGAGATCCTGTGAGATGAATGAGCATCCATTGCACAGCCAGGGTTTCCACTCTTTGCAAGAGCTAATTTCCCAGGACATTTTAATGCGACCCACACCTATATATTGATGTCATTATGTATTCATGCATCTGACTAAATGCACGGAATCTCTGTACGTACTGTACGTATACAGTATGTCCGTCTGTAGTGCACGTGTAGGTAGGGGTGTCACGATAACTGACGATTAATTATCACTCAAATAATTGCGATTAGCGATTTAATTGTGTTTCTGTTGTTGAAAATGTATGGAACATTATGAATAAAAATTACATTTCTGTTTGGCTTTTAGCTTTCGTAATCAAAAGTTGCACAGGGCAGATATGACAAATAACACATATTTAATTACTTTATACTTAAAAATAAACATTAATAGTGGAAATAGCCGATCTATAATCTCACTCGCCATTCCGACCACTATGCACATAATGTGGACCGATCGACTTCAAACTCGTCGCGCGCTTCGGCGAGGACTCGAGTCTTTCGGGTAGGTGGTTGTCCAGAAAGCATTCACAACTTGCATTGTTCCCGAGTCCGACTTGCATCGTTCGAGCTAGGCCGGTTGCGACTCAAGCACTGGTCTAGTATTCATTTGATGCATTGTAATACCACGTTGTTGAAATAATTAATAAAATAATTGACATAAAATGAATGGTATTACATTTTGGTAATGTAATGTAAAACATTATGTTATCACTACAAATAGTTTCCAGGAATTTCTTTCTTTTTTTGTTCACTTTCCGTGACTTTTCTGACTGGAAAATGGCATACAGAAATCCAGGTCTTCCAGGATTTGTCATCACAGGGTTGATTATTATGCTGAAGCACTTTTAAAAGTGCTACTGTACTGTATCTAAATAATGTGTATTATTATGATATTATTATTTAGCCTGGGGTCTATCCTTGATCTATCACAAAATGTTCTCCCTCTCCACCAAATCCCTTCTTAGAAAATATGTGTGGCGACCTGTTGTGAGCTTGTAGATCTGTTATTTTAGGGCTACAGTAATGTTTGCCTATAATTACATTCCAAGAATAGTGTGGGATAATTTGTTTCTGACTTTTAAAGGGACACTTCACCCAAAAAATACTTTGTTTCAATGGATTAGTCACCCCATGGAGACTTGAATTCATGGATATTTTTTAGTTTTTGTCTCATTCCTAAGACAATAATTTGATGACCAGCGGATCGGTCGGCAGCGGTTCCGGTAGGAGACACAACGGAGACTCGTTGTGTCTCCTACCGGAACCGCTGCCGGTCATCAAATTATTATTATTATTAAGTCTCCATGGGGTGACTAATCCATTGAAACAAAGTTTTTTGGGGGTGAAGTGTCCCTTTAAGGGTAGTGGAATGTTTTTATGTTCTCTTAACACAATGCAATATATTTTTCGGTATTACTTCTCTATGGTATATTACGGTATAACCATTTCTCTATGGAACAAAGCCAAAGGTACAGGTCGTAACTCTGTTTTAATTTGTCCAATGCAGCTGTGCAAACGGCCTAGTTTGACAATCTCGCACTGTAAAACCCCCCAGTGCTGATTTAACTCTCAGAGTATACAAGTGTAACCCAAATTACATTTGTACACTCTCTTGAGTTGCTAATGGATAAATGGACACTGAGGGTTTTACTGTGTGTACTGTAGCTGTTCGGGAGGATGGGGGAAATTGTGATTAAGACATCCTGCTGTGGATGTGACAGCTTTGTTATCTCACAGCATGAGCCACTGTGAAGCGGCAATAATCATGATCCCGAACTGAGGCTACTGGATGACAAACTCTTTGTTAACGACAGACTGATGCAGTTGATTGCAAAAGTACTTATTAATTATGGGCAGAGTACAGAGTACCAGTGGTGGAAAAAGTGCTACATTTCTTTTTACTTAAGTAAAAGTAGCAATACTGCAATGTAGAAATACTCTGTTACAAGTAAAAGTCCGGAATTCAAAATATAATTGAGTAAAAGTATTGGCATCAAAATGTACTTAAAGTACCAAAAGTAAAAGTACTCATTTTTCAGAATGTCCCAGTTTTCGACGCATTGTGAGCTTGTAGATGGGCTATTTTCAAATGGCCGAAATGTTTATAGGGCTGAAGTGGTTAATGTATTTTTGTAATAATACTCAAAATCTACAAAGTAACTAAAGTTTTCAAATAATTGTAGTGGAGTGGAAGTACAATATTTGCCTCTGAGATGTAGTGGAGTAGAAGTAAAAGTATTGGAAATTGGAAATACTCAAGTAAAGTACAAATACCTCAAAATTGTACTTAAGTACAGCACTAAGTAAATATACTTTGTTACTTCACACCACTGCAGAGTACAGTTTTTTTTATTGTACAAAAGCAACTACCGGTATGTCCTTTTTACGAAATTGTAAAGCTGCAGTGCCTCATCACAGTTGTCATTAGTAGTGAGTGTGTATTGTATTGAAAAGTTGGACTTTAATGAGCATTGATTCCCCTAATATAAGTTTGTGTAATAAAAAACTTTTTAAGTGCATGGGGTATTGATGCGTTCTGCCTTGGGACTCTGTGGAAACGAGCTATCTGGACTCATTAGCAGACAAATCAATGGCCCGCACTGATGTTGATTGGTGTCTTTGACTTTGTAATCTATTGCATGAAAATCCCAATCGACAGCTGGAGAAACAGTGGTAACAGACTATGCATAAGAATCTCTGTCAAAAGAGGAAAAAAATTAGGGGACTAATACATTATTAAACTTTTAATAGAATCTGACTTTGTTTTCGCTTTGGAAGGTAAAAAGCAAAAAAAAACAAAACGCTCTCTTCTGTGACCAATGCAGAGTACACGCTTATTATTTCAAATTCCCCTAAATTTTAATATGGAATTGAATCCATTTGTGCGTGTTCAGTGCAGCATAGATAAAGAGAGATTTATCACTGTCAAAACTGTTAGCTACATAAATGATGGTTTCTGGGTGTAATGGCGTGGGATACGTGGACGGGTTCTTTGCATCTGATTGATCCCAGCTATTCTAGATGAGAACAGCCCGCATTGACCTGAAGAAGTAACAACATGCAGCCATGAGGTGAGGTCACATTTTGGGTGTAACACTAATGATGATAATTGATGTGGCTCATTTAGCTGTGATGACAAAGGGACAGCCCTGTTGTATTTTAAGCACATGACAGCCGCATTACAAAATGCAGGACACAGAATGGATGTCAGGCAGCTTTGTCATAATTTCTACTCTTCGAGAATTATAATAGAATTATTTGAACAGAGTTGATTTTCATGCTCTCACAGTAGACTCGGGCAGCAGTTACAATTGTGTTTACACATTAAAACCTGAAGCCGATTCTACAAAATGTCTTCTAAATCCTAAAAGGATTCTGAAAAAAACGTATGTTTCTATATCAGTGGTTCTCAAACTTTTTCATGTCAAGGACCCCCAAAATTATATGTATTTGGCCACTGACCCCCATCTCAAAATATTTTGTTCCAGGGACCCCCAGAAGCAAAGAATAGAGTTACAAATGTTCGCTTTAAAATAATATATATATTCAAAGATTTGCACACATTTTCACGATTTTTCAAAAATAGCAGATCTACAAGCTCGTAGCGCGGCACTGAGTGCCGCGCTATGAGCTTGTATATCTGCTATTTTTGAATAGCCAAAGTGTTAATGGGTTAACACAGTAAAATCCTTGGTGTTAAAAAGAATTGGGAAAAAAAAGCAGAGGTCCATTTTGTTAAATGAACACTGATGATTTTACTGAGTAGATTCAGAACTCTGTAGAGAGTTAATAGACACCAGTTAGCTCTGAGCTATTACAGTATGTGTAAACATTTAGGTATAACTAACAAAAATGCTAACGGTAAAATGAAGCCAGGAAATTGAAAACCAGAGTGGTCCCCACAAAAAAACAAAGTGTATAATTTTAGAACATTGAATCGTGTGTTGTTTGTGATCCAGAGGGACTATAAAACAAGCAAAGGTGTCCCCCCCAACCCATGACAGAATTCTAGGAATACAGTATATTCATAAAGTATAGATTAAAGGGATAGTTCACCCCCAAAATGACTTTTTTCTCTCTATCGATTAGTCACCCAATGGAGATTTGAATTTATGGTTATTTTTTTGTTTTTGTCGCATTCCTAAGCCAATACTTTGATGACCGGCAGCGATTCCGGTAGGAGAAGAGTCTCCTTTGTGTCTCCTACCGGAACCGCATGCCTACCAGTCCGCTGGTCATCAAATAATTGGCTTAGGAATGTGACAAAACAAACAAAAAAATCCATGAATTCAAATCTCCTTGGGGTGACTAATCGATAGAAAAAAAGAAATCTTTTGGGTGAACTATCCCTTTAAATGAACCCAACACAAGCATGTGTCCCTGTAGGTGTATCACACACACACGGCTCATTTTAATCTCAAGAATTAAAAGTCCACTACAGTATGTCATGCTGAAAAGACCGTAGAGTTAAAAATAAGCAAAAGTCTCTCAAACAACAAAGCCTATATATTATCTTTTCAATGTACTATTTGTTGGATTCAATCCATTGACGGAACAAAAGGCTTTCAAATCGAACCTCAGGCCTGTCCAATTTGTCATGGTGACAGAGGATTTCTCCCGCGGTGCACTGATAGTCCCCCCCGTTCATTATAGAACCCCCCGCGATCCTCCTCTATCTGGTTCCCTCCCTGTGTCTGATCATTGCACTACAACCTCCCTGCTCACCCTCCTTCTGACATCTGACGGGGTATTTAAGGGAGATGAATGAACGCCAACCTTATCAGGTAATAGATATCCCATGGAGGAAGAATGGGTAATTGTTCTGGGTTTTCTTTTTGCCACCGTTTCCCGTAGAGCTTCTTTCTTTTTTTTATATGGCAATCGAGTGGACAAAAACTCATGGTCATCACTTCAACCCTATACAAAAAAAGAATCTTTTCTTCCTTTGGAAGAATACAGGAGGACATCATCCTTAGGATTTCTTTTTTTTAAGGTTATCTCTCCTCACCTGTACAGCACACTTAGTGATTGCAATAATTGTAGATGATAAGATGGGTTCTCAGTAAACGATGTACCCAAATGGATGGGCCCATTATCTGTCCAAGATTTGCATTTTTGGATCATGCCACTTTTTTTTTAAAAGCTCTATTTTCTTTTGTGTGATACTGTAGCATACAGCAGTGGTTCTCAAACTTTTTCCTGCCAAGGACCCCCAAATTGATATATATTTGTCCGCGGACCCCCATCTGAAAATGTTTTGTGCCAGGGACCCCCAGAAGAGAAGATTTGTGTTTTTAAAAATTCTGAATTATTCAAAAGTTTCCAAATATTTTCAATATTTTTCACACATTTTCGTGCCACGCTGTGAGCTTGTACATCTGCTATTTTTGAATAGCCAACATATAAAATATTGATAAAGGGGTTCAAATAATTGTGATGCTATATTAACAAATTGTGCTGTGGACCTCCTGGAACCCCCCCCAAGAACCCACTTTGAGAACCAATGACAAATTCATACAAACCTGCAAGACATAGACATACTGTCTGTATACATAAACATTAGGATAAAATGTAATCAAACAATAGAGGGAAGAGCAGCTCAATCTTTATCTGATGTGGGCTTTTCCAGCAGATTGCAGTTAAACAGCATCTAAGCATTTTGTAAATGTGTTTTTCACCATTTTGGATGATAATCTAGTTTTGTGACAGCAGTAGAGGAAAAAGACATAAAAGGTAACAAGATGTATTAATAGTACGTATCTCCGGATGTTCTTTTTGCAGTTTGCAGAAGCTGCGTTTGGTGAGAGACAGTCGATGAGCAATGCGACAAATCTGAATATTTTAAGAACATGAATGGAATAAATCTAAGCCTTTTATAGAATACCAAATAATGTCCTGTTTCTGACAGTGTACTTAATGTGTTTAGAGATGTCCAACTCATTCAGTCAGAACAGGACAGGTTACATATATATATACTGCATGTCTATTTTGAGAATGTATTTCTTTTTTTAATTATTTTTTTATTTATTGTCACTCAAAACTATAGCTAAAGCAAAAGACATGCAAATTCTGTGTTTTTCACTCAGTCAGAATTAACCACAATTTGACTCGGTGTCATGCCAGGCTGCAAAGTGTTTCTAGCCCAGTGTTTCCCAAATAGTGAAAACAGCAGATCTACAAGCTCACAACACGTCGTGTCACGATGCATTGTGAGCTTGTATACTGGCTATTTTCAATTTCAAACAAATTTCTCTTTTGGGTCTTGAGTGAAATGATGTGCATGATAACAATTGAGGTTCTTTTTATGACAGTAAAATGGATTGAGGCTAAAGAAACGCAGTGAAGTGGATCACCTGCACCCATCAAGATGTGAATCGTATGCTAACTGTGCCTACATGGAAGCAGCAAGGGAAAGAGCCCCCCCCCCCCCAACCAGTGGTGTAAAGTAACTAAGTACACTTACTCAAGTACTGCACTTAAGTAAAATGTTGAGGTACTTTTACTTCACTGGAGTATTTCCAATTGTCTATACTTTTACTTCTACTCCACTACATCTCAGAGGCAAATATTGTACTTTTACTCCACTGCAATTATTTCAAAACTTTAGTCACTAGTTACTTTGCAGATATAAATATTACATTATAAAACGTACATTAACCACTTTAGCCCTATTTTATACCTAAGCTATTTGAAAATGGCCGATCTAAAAGCTCACAACGTGTCGCATCGCGACGTGTTGTGAGCTTGTAGATCTGCTATTTTCAAACATTTTTGTACTTTTACTTTTGTAGTACATTTTGATACCAATACTTTTGCACTTTCACTCAAGTACATTTTTAATTCCGGACTTCTACTTGTAACAGAGTATTTCTACATTGCAGTATTGATACTTTTACTTAAGTAAAACATTTGAGTACTTTTTCCACCACTGGTGATATGTAATGTAAACAAATGAACCAAGGGTCCGGTTACACTTGTACACTGCAGAGTTAATCTGGAAAGAATTTTGGAATATGGAAACATCCACTATTAGGCCCCAAATCTCAATCAGTTGCTTTGGGAAAACTAGGTGTTCTGCTTTCTTTAAAAAAAAAATCTATGAATCAACTCACCGTGTTAATTTAACTATGAGAATGTAAAATGGTCCATTTTACATTAACACTGAGGATTTGACTGTCCACATGTCAGCTGTGCTATACATCTCCTGCTGTGTATGCCATGCTCTATAATGCTGTATATGAGGAAAGTCAGTCCTCCTCAAGGTCAATACATTTGATGGGATAATTGAATGCAGAGGTGCCTGGCAGCGGCAAATAGGAGTAAATGAACATAAATCAATTCCTTACCTGATGGGAAAGGCAATCTTGCAGTGCATTGTATTGGCAGACAATGTAGGCCAAGACCTTATAGTCCTACCAGAGAGCATTAGGCCCAATTTATACTTCGTTGTATGACAGTGCTGCACGCCAAACATTTCCATTCTAGCCCAACATACTTTTATTTCAAAGTGTTGTTTGTGTCATGAATATGCTACATCTAGAACGGGACTATTATGCAGTGATAAAGTGCCTCAATTGTTATTCGCAACGAGGTAGATTTTTCACCACAAATAAATATATACATAATACATAAATACAGCCTACTGTATGTGAATGATGTGGAATATTGGCCTGTGCATTTTGGTATTGTGTATTCGTCACACGTCATTCGTGTGTATAAAAACTTCTTCAGTGTGTGAGTTCTGGGAAAATATGCTAAATGTCTAAATGTTTCAATCCAGATTTCAAAATGACCAAACATCTTTACTAAAAACATCTGTATAGTGCTTGGCAACGTGTTATCACCACGGGGGGGCGTGGCATAGTAGCTGCAGACATACTGGTGGGGGTCAATGTTAAGTCAACCTGTTTATCCCCCACCAAGATGTCCGCGCTACCAAATGACGCCCCCCTTCAGGATCTTTTGGTACGCACTATAGGATCCCTAGAATACCTCAAGTGTCATCAAAGCGGTGGCCGTAGCTGAGTGGGTAGACAGGCCGTCTGGTTAATCAGAAGGTCACCGGTAAGCTTCCCGGCCCACCCATGTCTTATGTGTCCCTCAGCAAGACACTCGCTAACACATGTGCATGCATATCTTGTGTGTGTGTGTGTGTGTGTGTGTGTTACTTTACTTTACTTTACTTTACTTTACTGGAGTATTTCAAATTGTCTGTACTTTTACTTCTACTCCACTACATCTCAGAGGCAAATATTGTACTTTTACTCCACTACAATTATTTGAAAACTTTAGTTACTGGTTACTTTGCAGATATGAATATATAAAACATACATTAACCACTTCAGCCCTATACATACAGTAGGCTATTTGAAAATAGACGATCTACAAGCTCACAACGTGTCGCATGGCGACGCGTTGTGAGCTTGTAGATCGACTATTTTCAAACATTTTAGTACTTTTACTTTTGGTACTTTAAGTATATTTTGATCTTTTACTCAAGTAACATTTTGAACACAGGCCTTTTACTTGTAACAAAGTATTTTTTATATTATGGTATTGCTAATTTGCTACTTTTTAAGTAAAATATCCGAGTACTTCTTCCACCACTGGTAAACACATACATCCAATGCAGAGAGACAGGATCATTAAGAACCTAGCATCAGTCTAAACAATATAGTTAAGAGTCGTAGAATTGTATTCATTATCTGTTTACGCCCCTAATTAGAGAGCTGCATATCAGCACAGCTTTGCACACAATTTAATTGCCAGTTCCCTCGCTGCCTGGCTTTCACCTTCCAGGTGGTCCTGATGTTGAGCCCCTTGAAGGGTTGTTGGCTTAATTATAATGAATAAATAAGTAACTAACTAAGTAAACAAATAAGTAAATCAATAAATCAATCAATCAGGGACTTTTGGAGTGGGTATTCTTCCAAGCCTATATAAGCCTATTCTAAAGAAGATACAGCACCTAAATAGTACATCCTACTGAATGCTTTCATTATGGCCACCGGCTGCAGTAAAATGCTATGTTTTCATTTGATTCATGTTTCAGTTCATAATTAACTGTCAACAATTTACTGTAGAGACACAATATTTAGCACAGCTTAAACTATAGCACGATAATTATCAGACTATAGGAGCTTAACCCATTCAACCCGGGAACGCATCTCTGTCATTTTAAGATTTCTTTGGCTATTCAAAAATGGCAGATCTACAAGCTCATAGCACGGCACCGAGTGCCGCGCTATGAGCTATGATCTGCTATTTTTTTTAAAACCATGAACATTTTTGCATTTTTGTATTATTTTTTTAAGCGGACATTTGTAACTCAAATCTTTGCTTCTGGGGGTCCCTGGAGTTAAATATTTCACAAATGTTCGCTTTAAAAATATTTATATTCCAAGATTTGCAAAAATGTTCACGATTTTTCCAAAATAACAGATCTACATGCTCATAGCACGGCGAGTGCGAGTGCCGCACTATGAGCTTGTAGATTTGCTATTTTTGAATAGCCAAATAAATCTTAAAATGACGCAAATGATGCTTTCCCGGTCTTAAAGGGTTAAATAAATGTAATAGATAATGTTCACTTTACTAAAGTGAAGTGCAAAAGTTTGCGTGCGTGCGTGCGTGCGTGCGTGTGAGCGTAATTAGCTGTCTGCTACCTGCACCAGCACATTTTCACACATCCATCTGTTATTCACCTGTAAATTGATCCCGCTGTTCATTGATTTGAATATATGAATAAATCAATTAAAAAATCTGTCATGGGAAGCCTTAATCCATTTAATGCAAGATGAAAAGAACATTCCGGGCATGCCACATGAAAACCCTTCTTCGTTACCATCTTGTCAGCCCTGATCATGAACTAATAGTGACTCTATATCACACAGTAGCCCTTCTTCATGTTAGCTGCAAATGATAAAATACATTCAAGGAGAATGTGAGCTACTCCAGAGGTTTCAGTACGCCTCTTTCACTGTGTTTTAACCACATAAACCTGACACCTCTATACAACGAAAGGAGCTGATCTACCAGTGTTGATTTTGACAGCAATTTTTTTATTTAGTTTGTCTATTTAATTTCAGTCATATTTTAGTCACCTGAAATGTTTTAGTTTTTGTCTAGTTTTAGTCGACTAAATACCATAAGATTATAGTCGACTAGTTGACTGAGATGTATTTTTGGCAGGGCCTTGATGGCGTCGTAATGGCAGATTTTTTACACTTGGTTGCGTGTTGAAAATAGCCGATCTAGACGCGTTGTGAGCTTGTAGATCTGCTATTTTCAGAGCGCAACAGCCGAGCGCAACCAAACATAAAATGACTTGTCTTTTAGTTCTGCTGGATCTCTTCTCCACTCGTCCCTCATTAACATTTTAGTCTAGTTTTTATTTGTTGACGAAATTTTCTTAATTGTCTTAGTTTTAGTCATCGGAGCTTAGTTTTTATTTAGTTTTTGTCCGTCAAAAAAGGTAGTCCACGAACATTTTTCGTCATAGTTTTAGTCGACGAAATCATCACTGCTATTTTCTCTACACAACTGAACACCGGCCTATATGGAGAGTATAAAATTAAGCATATTGGCCTAGGCTATTTTTACATGCCCACAATAGGGATTGAATGTGAAATGTGGTTAAAATGAACCACAAGAACCGAGCCGAGCTTCTGAACAGCAAAATAAAGAAGAAATCCTTCAAGAAGGCATATTTCATAACCGAGGAGGAATCTAACAAGGGAAAAATGGCCACCAAAATCATTTAGAATTACGCTCCATGATGTCAGCCCCAATTCAAGCCCCACATAGTGGAGCTGACACACATAGTGGACTGACCCCGGGGGAAAGGGCTGATAGGCTCACCAGAAAACACCCGCCGCTGTGCCTTCACAGCGGTTCCAAGATGTGCTTCCCTGCTCTCTAAAAAAAGAACACATGAGCTTTAACAATCTATATTGAAAACTGCTGAAGGGTAAAATGATAGTGTGGCACAAGGCAGGAAGAAGGTGTCGGTGGCAGGGGAGCGCCGTGATGAGAGGCGATGACAGGGCACCCATCAGAGAGAAATGATCACCCCCATTAACCCATCCAGACCGGGAACGCATACTGTGTCATTTTTCAGTGGTGCCAGCCACTCCTACACTTGACCGTGTGTGTGGGTCCGTCCGTCCGTCCGTCCGTCCGTTTGAGCACGGCCTCAACAGCTGCAGCTGATTGCAAGTGCAACACAAGGATGCAACCATTTACACTAATTCAAAGGCACCACTCTCTTCACACTGGTTGTGATTTTTTGATTTCTTTGGGCTATTCAAAAATAGCAGATCTACAAGCTCATAGCTATAAGCTTGTAGATCTGCAATTTATTCAGAAAAATACAGAAAATGTGTGCAAATCTTTTGAATATATGTTATTTAAAGCAAACATTTTGTAACTCAAATCTTTTCTTCTGGGGGGATTTTACAAAATGTCTTCTAAATCCTAACAGTTCTTTTGAAAAAAACGTATGTTTCTATATCAGTGGTCCTCAAACTTTTTCATGTCAAGGACCTCCGAAATTACATGTATTTGGCCGCGCCCCACCTCCTCCCCCCTCTCAAAATATTTAGTTCCAGACACCCCCCTCCCCCCAGAAGCAAAGATTTGAGTTAAAAATGTTGTTTCAAAAAACATAATTATGTATTCAAAGATTTGCACCAATTTGACGATAAAAAAAAAAAAAATAGCAGATCTACAAATAGCAGATCTACAAGCGCAATCTGAATAGCCCAAAGAAATCTTAAAATGACACAGATGCGTTCCCGGATTGAATGGGTTAAATGAGGACACTAAAAGGAGAGTGGGGGGGGCGCTCAGGGTGTGTCTAGGTATGTGGGTGGTGGTGAAGGTGGGGGGATGAACATGCATGCATACAGACAGAATGCTATGGAATGTTTTCTTTCATATTACTCAGTGCTTATACCTTAAATGTCAATGTGACAACTATGATCATTTCATTCACTTTTGTTGGCTGAGATTGTCACTAAATGAGACAACCGATCCACCTTAAGGTTATAGTCCACCTTAAGGTCAGGGCACGTTAGCTCATTAGCTATAGTTTGTTATCTCCTGTGCAAGAGACTTTTAGCCGGTGTTGATTTTGACAGCAAATTTTGATTTAGTTTTAGTCGTAGTCTTTCTTCTGAATAAAATTCCATTTTAGTTTTAGTCATATTTTAGTCATCTGAAAATGTTTTAGTTTTTGTCTAGTTTTAGTCGACTAAATGTCATAAGATTTTAGTCGCTCACAATGCGTCGTGCTGCGACGTGTTGTGAGCTTGTACAATGGCTATTTTCAGAGCGCAACACCCGAGCGTAGCCAAACATAAAAATGACTTGTTTTAGTTTTACTGGATCTCTTCTGCATTAGTTCCTCCATGACATTATAGTCTAGTTTTTATTTGTTGACGAAAGTGTATATATTTAGTCTTATTTTTTGTCATCGTAGCTTAGTTTTTATTTAGTTTTTGTTTAGTTTTCGTCATTGAAAAAAAGTAGTCGACGAACATTTTTCGTCGACGAAATCGACACTGCTTTTAGCCTACTGGTGAATGAATATCATAACATCTCAAACCTGCAGCATTGGCGTGCCGTGAGCCAAGCAAAGTTTGGTGAGGATGAAAGTGTTTTATAGTCTATGTGGCTTCTCTCTGGGTTCTGAACGTTGGATGTGCCCACTGACACTGCTGGAACAGTGATTGTACCATGGATCTTCGCTGTTTGTTTACATAAACCACCAACGTTGCTTTGACATAATTTGTCACGGAGATTTAGCCATTTCTGGCGACAGACAGTGGACAACACATGTGTGCCATCTCTCTCCAATAATTCCTTGCCATTTGGTTGCGTTTGTAGTCCCTCAGGGAGTATAGAGCTTTCTACCTCCTATCTTCCCCAGCCAACCTTTCTTCAAAACTGTCCCTGGGATGTTGCTGACAAATTTCTGAAATTAAACAATACAATCACAAGCACATTGAGTGTTTGACCAGAGGAGGAAGTGTTTTGCTAGTTAGAAAATGGTGCAAGAACTGCTGAACCAAACTTCTTATTTTTCTCTGCAATGATGACATTTTGTTCTTGACCTGCCAAACCTGAAAAAAGTTCTAGTTTTTTTGGAGCATGCTCGCTGCAGCCTTTACATGGGCGTGGTGGGAAAGAAAGTTCATTTCAGTGAACGAACGATTTCGTTCACGTTCACGGCAATGATTCGTTCAAATGATTCGTTCGCGTTCCCGCTCAGTAGCGCTATTTTCTAGTGTTCAAAATTTACTTGAGTAAAAGTACAAAAGTATTGGCATCAAAATATACTTAAAGAACCAAAAGTAAACATATTTGAAGATAGCCGATCTACAAGCTCACAACGCTTCGCGATGCGACACGTTGTGATCTGCTATTTTCAAATAGCCTAGATATAAAATAGGGCTAAAGTGGTTAATGTTTTATAATGTGTGTAAAACACCATCGCGGGAGCTTTTTTTTCACGTTGCGCGAACGTAACTGTTTCAGAAAGTGAACGAGCTCGTTCGCGTTCATGGCAAATAAACTAGTTATTTTGAACGAATCGATCATGAACGACACATCACTAGGAAGGGCTCGCACACAGGAATAAAGAGATCAGATTGTAGGTCTTGTTTGCATATAAATGGCAAACGTTTGCCATACTCTGTTCAGACCTGGATATTTTAATGAAGGCTTTTATATGCAAATAAGAGCTATATAGTCTGATCTCTTCATTCCTTCCCTTGCTCAAAGCATATGCCCATCGGCTGTTCTGGACAACCAGATCTCCATATAGGCCCATATATGGGCATATCGGTCGGATCTGGACAAGCGCCGCTCCGACTGACTTCATTCGGCAACAGCACTCTACACAGATCTGTCCCGCCTGCTCGGCTCTCTAGCTGAACAAAACAAAAACACTAAGCCAACTGTAGCCCCGCTTGGGCCCGGACGGTCGGCGCAACCGTCTGGGCCCTTGGCTGGTAATCCAGCCTGACGGCGTGTCGCAGGTCGACTCCCGATCCCGACGGCCTTTGCTGCATGTCAATCCCTATCCCCCCCCCCCCCCCCCCCATTTCCTGTCAGCCTACTGTCCTATCATCAATAAAGGCAAAAAAGCCAAAACAAATATCTAAAAAAAAAAGAAAAAAACAGTAGCCCCATTTGGAACCTCTCCCTCCCAAAAAGCGATTTCAACGCTTGTTTCAAGCCGTCGGTAAACTTTTCTAGGCCGCTAAAATGTAGACCATCTGAGAGCAGGGGGGCTGGCCTTTACTTTTTGGATACGATGTAAGGAAAATGTTAAGAATCGTGCAATACATAGTGGCCAATTTTCGCCGGTGGCACCCGACGCTGTGGAACCTCATCTCGGAGCTATAATACAGCAGAGGGAGAGGTTCCGATTGGAGCTAAGCTAAGCCAACGGTACTTTATAACATGTCCCATATTATGTCATGATCCACAGTATAAGCCCCCCCCCCCCCCACAAATCTTTGACAGAAAATGGTCTTATGACCTTTTACCTGAAAACCTGGGACATTTCCATTCTCTTGGTTCATAAACATAGTGCTCAGCAGTGTTGATTTTGACAACAACTTTTTATTTAGTTTTAGTCATATTTTAGTCATCTGAAATGTTTTAACTTTTGTCTAGTTTTAGTCGATTAAATATCATAAGATTTTAGTCGACTAAATCTACAGTTGATTTAGTCCACTAAAATTTATTTTGGCGGTGCCTTGATGGCGTCGTAATACCTGATTTTACACTTGGCTGCATGCTGAAAATAGACGATTTACAAGCTCACAACTTGAACTTGTAGATCTGCTATTTTCAGAGCGCAACCAAACATAACATGACTTGTCTTTTAGTTCTACTGGATGTCTTCTCCACTAGTCCCTCCCTATAACATTTTAGTCTAGTTTTTATTTGTTGATGAAATTGTCAGTATATTTGGTCTTAGTTTTAGTCATCATAGCTTAGTTTTTTATTTAGTTTTTATCTCGTTTTCGTCAGGGAAAAAGGATAGTCGACGAACATTTTTCGTCATAGTTTTAGTCGACAAAATCAGCGCTGGTGCTCTGTAGCAGGACTAATAGCAGACGGCACAGAAGAACCAAGCTGTAGTCGGGTCTGTAGTATTAGTATCAACAGACCCACCATATCAACAGACCCACCATATCAGCAGACCCACCATATCAGCAGACCCACCATATCAGCAGACCCACCATATCAACAGACCCACCATATCAGCAGACCCACCATATCAGCAGACCCACCATATCAGCAGACCCACCATATCAGCAGACCCACCATATCAGCAGACCCACCATATCAACAGACCCACCATATCAGCAGACCCACCATATCAGCAGACCCACCATATTTCTCTTGCCGTAAGAGTATTCAATTGAATGCAGAGGCTGGAGTCCACATCATTTATTAACACCTTTTCTAGTCTGTTGGCTATAGATACAGGCCTGGCAAAACACACCAGAGGATGTCAGGCCAGGAACAACAGACATAAAGGAGCAAACCGCCAGCATACAACATGAAAAGAAACAAAAATGACCCAAGGACACCAAGGTCTCGAATGCTCACCCCGCAATAAGCTCAGTTTAGATCTATACCCACATTAAACCACTTTGTCTAGACGGCTGTATTTGATAAAAAAGAGTAAACCACCTCGGAATTTATGCTCTAATAAATAACACAAGTGGCAACAAAAGTAGCAGCTGCGCTGCACTGCGAAAGCAGGTTATATCCATGCAAAATGTCCTGCAATAACAAAAGAACTGTTTCAGTTCCACATTTTCACATTTTCAAGTTACAAACCCCCCATACAATTAAAATACATCTGCATACATTTATGACTTAAAACAATCTCAAGCCAAGAGCCTTGTCAGTTTGGCGGGCGGCTCCTAGGCATTAGAACGTATTAGAACCATTAGAGAATAGAAGTAATAAGTCACAGAGCAATGTTGCACAAATGAAATTATGAGAGCCACTGTGCTTTGCCTAGAATGAATGAGACTGTAGCTCAAACGGGGAGGAGTAATAGGGCCCACTGGTTGCATAAGACACCCACTAAACAAAACAATACAGAGATTTATTAGACAAATGATAGCTAGAGTTACACAACATAGGACGTAAAGTTAGTAGATACCTGATGGAGAAGCATGTACCAGCAATTATTGATTACAAATATATTCTTAGTGATTATTTTGCTTTTTTTATATTTTACAGTGAGTTCAGTGACAGCTAACATTAGCATAAAAGTGTATATTTTAAGCTACAAAACAAAATATCAACTTAAAGGAGGAGTTTTTTTTTGTTTTTGACGCATTCCTGAGCCAATAATTTGATGACCTCGTGTATTTCCGGGTAGGAGACTCAAAGAGACTCCTTTGAGTCTCCTACCGGATACATTAGCATCTTTCCGCCGGTCATCAAATTATTGGCTTAGGAATGCGACAAAAACTAAAAAGTAATTGATAGAAAATAAGTATTTTTTTGGGTGAACTACTCCTTTAAGCATAACATTTACAGAGAAAAGTGTCATCAATTTCATTGTATACTGTGCAGTAACATACTAAATACCAACACTGATCATCCCGACAGCAATCCACAACTCACACAGCCCTGGGTTAGGCAACCCAGCCTGGCAGACATTGGTGGTGATCGCCTATAATCCCTCAATGTTTAGGGCATAATATACATCTCTGATTTGTCTTTTTGAACCTTTGAGAAGTCTACTAACTGTTCCCAGAGTTAAAACAAAACAGGGTGTGTGGGAGTGTTTAGTTATTATGTGACACACAGTTGAGGATCTCAGGCTTGAGCCAACAATGACTATACTTTTTAATCCAGGCAAAAACTTTTATGTTCACTATTTGCCAGGCTGCCGTCTGGCAAGGCCAGACTGCCGTCTGGCAAATCATGGTACCACAGCCTGAAGTCTTGGACCAGCAGGCTCCAGGACAGCTTTTTCCACCAGGCGACCAGGCTTATGAACAATGGACACTAATGGCCTGCTGCCTGTCGGCCTGTTACACACACACACACACACACACACACACACACACACACACACACACACACACACACACACACACACACACACACACACAGAGAGAGAGACTCTGTGTGATTGTGTATGTACGACTATGTATGTACGACTACATCTAACAGGCAAATAACCACATGCCCATGTGTTAAGACAGGACCCACACACACACACACACACACACACACACACACACACACACTCACACAATTTAGAGGCAGTACCCATTCACACATGCTAACAAACAGTTGTTGTTTTTTCCAATATTTCTCACTTACTTATAATAGTATAATAGGATGTAAATAATGAGAAAAGCTTACACCTCTTTCACACACACACGCAAACACACACACACAAAGGCAAATAGGCGTACACATTCAGGAATGTACAATATACTCTCATACTAATCATATATTCTAAATATATTCACGGCATAGGTAACTGTTCACCCCTATCGTGGATATATTGAAGTAAAACGTTATATTTAAAAAACTGGTTAAAAGAGGAATGAATAGGCTTTACAATCTATTTCTTAAATACAACTCATGGGGTTGAGTCGACATGTGCAACCACATGTAGCCTTACCTTTTATTGGATATAGAGTAATGTTTTGCTGAGCCGTCTCCCTTTAACAATGTTATTATAAGTAATCTCTTCTACTCAGAATTTCTATCGTAATTGCTAATTGCTATTCTCTTGCTATCCGTGCCATACAGTACTGTACTTGGTTCATGGTCACTATCAATGTACAAGACAACTGTGTCCTCACTACAGAAGTTGAAGCAGGTCAGCAGCGTATGTTTAAAAAAAAATAGTTATAGCTACTTGTCATTATTTAATCTTATCACCTAAAACCCAGTTGCTGCATGCCTCCCTTAGCTTGAAAATACCCAGCGGATTAAAAATAACTGGCACCCATAATGCCTCAACACGTTTTAAGCTGAAGATTTTCAGCTGAATATTTTCTTCTTTTTTTTATGTTGTCCTACCATGGTCGTTTGATGACGTATAAATTAGCCTTTAGTCTTGGGGGAGTCTTGGGGAGAAAACCTGATTTATACTTAGTTGTACGACACATACATTCATGTAACATTCATGCAGCTGCCGGCTTGCTCAAAAAATAATTTGTATGCAAGCGTGTGAGGCTCTTGCAACATGTCTTCCAGCACATCCAGCCGTGCTGAAAATCTCTCTTGCAGCCAGTCAGCAATCCATCAGCAAGTCCTCTGATCTGCTCATTTGAGATAAAAGAAAGTCGGGCCAACTCTCCAGGGCATTAGCAGGAAGCACTCTCGTGCACCTTGCACCTCTCAATTCCACCACCATGTAATTCTTGTTAGGGGGAGATCACAGAAAAATGCACCAGCCAATGGGGCCAAACGTATTAAAGAAAATCCAAATGAACATAACTTCTTCTTGGCCCCTTATGGTGCCCCTTGAATAATGCAATATTTTTTTTGAGATGGGGATATAAAATGATCAGCATAGCCCGACAAATCACCAGCATGAGTTTTAAACCAGGCTTTTTTAGTTTGGGTGAATTCAACCGTTAAGACCCGGGAACGCGCCGTCTTGTGTCATTTTAAGATTTCTTTGACTATTCAAAAATAGCAGATATACAAGCTCATAGCGCGGCACCGAGTGCCGCGCTATGAGCTTGTATATCTGCTATTTTTTGGAAAAAATTGAGAAAATGTGTGCAAGTCTTTGAATATATATATTTTTAAAGTGAACATTTGTAACTAAAATCTTTGTTTTTGGGGATTCTACAAATGTCTTCAAACTTATGTTGCTACAGTATAATCAGTGGTTTTCAAACTTTTTCATGTCAAGGACCCCCAAAATGATATGTATTTGGCCGTGGACCCGCATCTCAAAATATGTTGTTCCAGGGACCCCCCAGAAGCAAAGATTTGAATTATAAATGTTCACTTAAAAAAATATATATATTCAAAGATTTGCTAAATGTTTCAAGATTTTTTTTAAATAGCAGACATACAAGCTCATAGTGCGGCACTCGGTGCCGCACTATGAGCTTTTATATCTGCTATTTTTGAATAGACAAAGTATAAAATAATATGGTTACTCAGATGCGTGCCCGGTTTTAATGGGTTAAGAATGGCTCATACATAAAATATGAGACGGCACACGAAAATGAAGAAGGTGCAAAAGTACAGAGAAAGCAGCTGACTTCTGAATCTTTATGAGAGTAAACACATTTCAGAACCTGGCTTCATTATCGTGAACCCATTTTTGAACCCCCTTTTTTCAAATCACTCGCTGGATTGAGTTCAAAAGAACGATGATCAATGCATTAAACAGCTGAAGTTCTTTTTCGAGATAACGAGCATGAGGACATGGCTGTTGCTTTCTATTTAGCATGCAAGTGAGTATACGTCCAACTCGGAATTTATTCAATAGGAGAAAGCCATTAGCCTCGCAGCCCATTTGAAATGCAATTTTAACGTCCAATCTTCAGACTAATGTGTCACAAAAACAATGCAACAACGAACCCTCGATTTCAAGTTGCTACATATTCTGAAGGCTGGGGGGAAGAGATAACATTTGTGGGTTGACTGAAGTTATTTGGTAAATATTAATAATGGAGTTCTGTTTCATTTTAAGTAATTTCTCATCCTATGCACTGTAAAGGCAGATTATGGGTGCCTAAACCAGGAAACTATTGTTAAGCAGTCTTGCATGATGATGAATATAATATATGAGCCATGCGATGCATATAAACTGCCAATTTGAATTGGGTGTACCCCAGAATGAATAATGATTACCAAATAATGTTTTACTCCAACGATATAAAGTTTCTTTAATGTTGCTATTGATTGTGTGAAGTCAATTACGTTTGCTTGAATTGACTTTAAATTCAATGTCACTTATCACTTTTGTTTTCTGACTACACATCTATTCTTTGCCGTTATTGTCTGTGCTTACGCGCTCAGCTGTCTACAGTAGGTTCAAGTATATATTCATGTTAATTGTTTATTAGTTATAATAACCTAACAAGTACGGTCTTTCAGAGACCTGAAACACTGATACAGTATTAGAACATATAGGTCGAATGTATAAGAACATTTTAAGTGAAGTTGCATCATGTATAATAAATAATCCTCGTGTCTAGTCGAGTCACTTGCTTCTCTTTTTAAATTTAAACCTACAAAGTGTCCTGGCCTTAAGTGTGTCCCTATACGTCTCAAGTTAGCTTAGTGACATGGTGACAGAGCTGCAGTGTTGATTTTGACAGCAATTTTTTATTTAGTTTTAGTCATAGTCTTTAGAATAAAATTCCATGTAGTTTTAGTCATATTTTAGTCATCTGAAATGTTTTAGTTTTAGTCTAGTTTTAGTTGACTAAATATCATAAGATTTTTGTCGAATAAATCTACAGTTGATTTAGTCGACTAAAATGTATTTTGGTGGTGCCTTGATGGCGTCGTAATGGCTGATTTTACACTTGGTTGCATGCTGAAAATAGCCGATTTAGACGCGTTGTGAGCTTGTAGATAGGCAATTTCAGAGCGCAACAACTGAGCGCAACCAAACATAAAATGACTTGTTTTAGTTCTACTGGATCTCTTCTCCACTAGTCCCTCACTAACATTTTAGTCGAGTTTTTTATTTGTTGACGAAATTGTCCCTATATTTAGTTTTAGTTTTAGTCATCATAGCTTAGTTTTTATTTAGTTTTCGTCAGTGAAAAAAGGTAGTCGACGAAATCGACACTGCAGAGCTGCTTGTGTTCTGCAGGGGCAGTCAATGAGGGCTAGTCAAGCATGTCTTAAGCATGTCTTAGTTCATGAGTATAGGGGTTGGCAGTACACCTGCTTTGCGTGTCTACACTCACCAGCCACACATGACCATAGCAACATGCAAACGTCACGATTGAAGTGCTTTACCGTGACAGAACGCGGAGAGATTGAGGAAAGAAGCGATCGTGATATTCAACGTACAGGTGTAGATCTGAATTTACCAATTTATCGTTTGTTGACTTATGGCGAGTTGGCCAATCAAATCAAATCCACAAATGGCAGTGGCTGGCAATTATACATACTGGTACTGTATCAATACAATATGCATCGCTAAGCAAAGATCTACTTCTAGGTTACTTGTCATGTGTGAAAGAATGTTACAATAAAAGCTGTTCCTTCAATCTACGTATATGCACAATGAAAAGTAGTGAAGGCTCAGTGCTGTACTATCAGGACTCAGGATTGATTGAAATTGATTGATTGAAATTTTTATTAGGCAAAAGAATGTAAAACAACACAGTTACATTAATAATGCTTTTGTCTAAAAGGTCCGGCCAAAAAAGTCCTTGCGGACTTGTTTCCGTTGAGGTCCTTGAGTTAATTTCATAGACATATATAGTAGCAACCAAACAGTTAAAAAATCAACATGAAAATACAGATAATACAGAAAAAATACCACTATGTACAAAAAAAAGCATTAAAAAAATATATGTACAAAAAAGGGGGGGGGAGCATGGAAAAATAAAAATTATATACAAAAAAAGCATGAGGAAATACAAAATATGTACAAAAAAGAGGAGGGGGGGGGTCGTCTGTCTACAGGGAAACTGGTACTAGCTCCTCTTTCGGCCTCCAGAAAGATGGGTTTTTAGGGCTGTTTTGAATGAGCCCAGCGAACTGCATTTTTTGAGGGATGGGGTTAGACTATTCCATTCCTTGGTGGCTGTGCTATAGAAGGAGAATTTGCCCATGTTTGTTTTATGGGTGGGTGGTACCAGATTGTTGTTTACGCTCCCTCTAGTTTCGTGGCCGTGGGTGTCACTAACTTTTTCGAGGTATTTATACAGATATGCGGGTATAGGGGGCATATCGGGCAAATCTGCATTTACAATTTTGAAGACCAGACCCATTTTTTGTTGTTTAACCCTGTCTTCCACCCTGAGCCAGCCTAGGCTGGCAAAGTGAGTGGGAGAGAGGTGGGTCATGGGCCCCAGTCCGAGAAGTAGTCGGATCAGTTTGTTTTGGGAGGTTTGAAGCTTAGTCTTCAGTGACACTGAGGTGTAGGAGTACCAAGAGGAGCTAGCATAGTCAAAAAGAGGCTGAATCAGGGTCCTGAGGGCCTGAGGGTTGACAAAAGAGGAAACTCTGCCCATAAATCTGGTTCTCTGGTTTACTCCTTTGACCACCTTTGCTGCCATGCTTTCACCTGTCAGGTATTTGTCAAGAATACATCCCAAATAGGTAATCTCTTCTTTGCTAGAGATGATTGTGTCATCGACTTTGACCTTGAAGTCAACTACCTTCATTTTACTGAGGGAATGTTTGGTCCCAAATAGGATGGATTCAGTTTTCCCAAGGTGTAGAGACAGTTTGTTATCAGTAAGCCAGGTACGGATTTTTGAGAGTTCAGAGCTGAGAGCTTCCTCAACTTGCAACTTGTCCTCACCCGATATCAGGAGTGCCGAGTCATCAGCGAACAGGAACAGTTTGCAGTTACAGGCAGCATTCATGTCGTTAATGTATAGAAGGAACAGTAACGGCCCTAGAATGCTGCCTTGAGGAACCCCGCAGCTCACCGGGAGGGATGAGGACATGGTTCCGTTGATGTCAACCACTTGTTCTCTACCCTCCAAGTAAGATCTCATCCAATTTAGTGATGTGCAATCAAAACCAATCGCCCTCAGCTTATCAAGTAGAATTGCGTGGTTTACAGTGTCAAACGCCTTTTGGAGGTCCAGCATGACCATGCCACAGTATTTGCCCGAGTCTACCTCACGTTTGATGTAGTCGGTCAAATATAGTAGGCATGTGTCAGTGGAGTGGGATGTTCTGAAGCCTGATTGGAATTCAAACAACAGTTTACGCTCGCTGAGGTAGCTGTTGATTTGTTCTTGGATTGATCGCTCTATAACCTTTGAGATGGAACAAAGGATGGAAACAGGCCTATAGTTGCCAGGATCTAGTTTGCTTCCTTTTTTAAATAGAGGGATTACTCTTGCCAACTTGAATTCTTGTGGGACGTGACACTGACAGATGGATAAGTTTGTAATGTGGGCTACTATGGGAGCAATGGAGACCGCTGCGTCTCTGAGGAATCTGGTGGGGATGTTGTCAAGGCCGGTGGCCTTGTTAGGCTGTAGGGCGAGGAGTTTGTTTTGCACATCATCAGTCAATACAGGTTTGAAAAAGAAGGAATCTTTTTTAGCCCCTAGTTTCTCATAGTGAGCTTGAATGTGGTCGGGCCATACAGACCTGAATGCTGAGGGAGTTTGCTTACCAACTGGGTTGCAACTGTGGTGAAGAAACTGTTAAAACAGTCCGCTACCAATTGCTTGTCGGTAGTGAGCGAGCCACTTGAAATAATGCAAATGTTTGTAGATTTAGTCTGAATTTTTCCGTTGCAGCCTAATTGTTTTAGTGCCTCCCACAGTTTTTGTGGGTGGCTTTTGTTTGCCTCTATGTTCTCATTTAAGAAATTCTTTTTGGCATTTCTGATCAATTTAGTAACTACATTTCGTAGATTTCTGTACTTTTCAAGTAGCTGCTCACTTTTGTTTTTCCTGAACTCGGAGTAGCTTTTGTTCCTGAGTTTGATGGCATTCAAAATGTCACCCTTCATCCAAGGTTCTGTGCTAGCTTTGACCCTCACCACCTTTGTGGGTGCGATGTTATCAAGTACACACAAAAAAGCTTTTTTGAAACAGGACCAGGACTCCTCCACAGAGGTGCAATTTAGGACATGGGACCAGTCCATTTTCCCAAGAGCTGTTGTTAGAAGATCACTTGAGTAGTGTTTCATAGACCTGCAGCTGATTGTCCTGTGACAATAAGCTCTAGGTCCGTGAATCTTCCGAGTGCAGAAAATGATATTGTGATCACTTAAGCTACACTCAATCACTCCACTCTTGGAAATTCTGGACTGGTCCGTTGTCAACACTAGGTCTATGATTGATTGAGAAGCAATGCCTACCCTTGTAAAATGCTTTATCAGCTGGGTAAAGCTGTGCAGGTCACAGAACTTTCTGAGGGACTTAAAGATAGCTGAGTCTTTCTTCAGAACACAGGTGTTAAAGTCACCAATTAGTACCGTCTCAGAGTTTCCTAAACCTGCCACATGATCCTCAATCAAGTCATAAAAAGCATTTCTTTTACTGTTCTTTGCTAAAGAATGAGTCACAACAACGAATAGAGGAAATTGTTCATGCGACAACTTCCTTGTCCTTAACTCAATGGTCTTCGGCATGGAATTTTATGAGCTCACTGCTCCACCAGTCCAGGCTGTTGAAAAGGTCATTTCGGGCGTAGAGTTTCTGCCAAGTGAGTGAGTTAATCTGTCCTCTTTGATTCCATTCCACTCAAATCTAAACCTACTGTACTCCACACATTGGAAAATAAACTCTAGCTGAAAAGTTGTGCTTCAATTAAAATGATTGCTCATGATCAGAGAGTGAATCTCTTCCCACCCAGTGCAGTTACCCTACAGCAGGCATTCAAAAGTACACCAACTGAACCCATTCAAGGCAGGTCAACCACCTCAAATTCATTATGCACTCAAAATAAAATATGATTCTGTACAGTATGTAGGCCTACTGTGTCTCCCTGCAGGTGAAAGCATTATATATACGTTTGGGATATTATTTTGTTCTTTCACGTTGGGGTTGGGAGGTTCTGGTTTCACTTTACAAAATAAAAAATCAATTTACTAACTATGCATTTGACTCCACTACATTTCTAGGAAGGGAAGAATTACATTATGAATTAACCACTGAAGCCCTATTTCAAATAGGCTATGGTAAAAACAGCAGATCTACAACCGCAACGCGTTGCGATGCGACGTGCCGTGAGCTTGTAGATCTGCTATTTTCACTATTTATATTATTTGAAAATTTGGCGAAAATCTTTGAATTTCTTACATTTCAATACAGCAATGCATTGATATTAAAACGAAAATGCACTTTGTAATTTCTACTTTTGGATATAAGTATTTTTAAAATGTACTTTTGAATACTTATTGTATTTTTAAATGGAAGTACAACCAGTACCTTAACTCAAGTACAAATTTGACAGAGCAACTTTCACTTTCACAACTTTCACATTTGACCAGGAGTATATCTACACTTACTACTGGGGTCGAGGACACCACTGGACTCCCCAACACCCCAAACTACCGCTCCTTCCTCTGAATTCATCTCAATTATTGGCTCTACATTGTCCCAAGGAACTCCGCAGCACTGTATCTTCTGATTGAAAATCACAGGATACTCCATCTCTCTGCCGGCCATCTGAGGAAATGAAATGAAATGAAAACCATCATACTCTTGCCTCTTTCTTTTGTGCAAGACAATCTCTAAAAAAGTAGTTGTCACTGTACTTGGTGAATGTGGTGATAGACTGTCTGCAGCCCCACTGCAAGAAGTGACCTTAATGGCTAGAATTCATAAATATATGATGACACTATTAACCCATCTAGACCGGGAACGCATCTGTGTCATTTTTAGATTTGAGCGAAAAAGCATTATTTTACACTTTGGCTATTCAAAAATAGCAGATATACAAGCTCATAGCTTTGAGCTTGTAGATCTGCTATTTTTGAGAAATTGTGAAAATGTGTGCAAATCTTTGAATATGTATTGTTTTCAAGCAAACATTTTAAACTCAAATCTTTGCTTCTGGGGGTCCCTGGAACAAAATATCTTAGATGGGGGTCCGCGGCCAAATACATATCATTTTGGGGGTTCTTGACATGAAAAAGTTTGAGCACCACTGATATAGAAACATATGTTTTTTTTCCCCAGGTCTTAATGGGTTAATGGCTAGAATTCAGAAATATATGATGACACTATTAATGATTTTGTTGACCCCAAACCTTTTTGACCAACATCTATCGTTGTTAGTTGTAACACACACGCACACGCACACGCACACGCACACGCACACGCACACACACATGATCATGCTGAGTGCTAGCCCAATATGCACACATAACAGTCATTCACACATCTGCAGTGGATATTTACACAGGACATAACACAGCAGAAGCTCGCTCTCTTTCACACACACATCCAGTGAGGAAACAACAAATATCCTCAGCCGCCTGCGTGCAGGTTTGCGGCTAGAAGCCTCCAGCATATCCATTTCCTGCTGCTTTGTCACTCACCCATCACCACAGGAACTTGGATAAATGATGCTGTTAATGTGCCATAACAACATGCACTGAGAACTTTGGATTTCAGTGAAGGAGATTTGCATGGCTTCAACCCACACTCTTTTAACCAGCAGCCCCATCGGTACCCAGTGGCAAAAAAATATGTATTATATTATTTCAACAGCTTTTAAAAAGTTTAAACAAATCAATTGAAAACGATTCAAGTATTTCATAAATAACATCTCTAAATCCTTAAATAAATAATAAAGTAATGAAAATAGCAGATCTACAAGCTCGCAACGTGGTGCGAAGCGACGCGTTGTGAGCTTGTAGATCCGCTATTTACACTAGTTTGGGTCCCGGGCAAACGTTTAATTTCTCTTTTACGTCTTGAGCTAAAACGTTTGTGAACCAGAGTGCTAGATGGCCAGCCCAGTGGAACAAGCCAAATTATACAACAGGTAGTTCCAAATAAGCAATCCGATTGGCTGAAATAGCTACCCGCGCTTCAAACGAGCATGACAGCACACCTAATCAAAATATAAAAAATCAGCTGGGCTGATCAGACAGAGTCTCGCATGGCAGAGCCGGTGAGTGGCGTTATCATGATCATCGGCACGCCAGTGATGCTGTCAGGAAGGAGGCGAAGCCGAGTTCCGCACTCAAGCACGTGCGACAGGATACTAGACCTCCTGACGAAAGGCCGCCAGGTGGTTGGAATGGGTACAACATCACATCTGGCCCCCTGGCCCTCAGCACAGGAGCCCCCCAGGGATGCGTGCTGAGTCCTCTTCTTTACTCCCTGTACACACATGACTGCATAGCCACGAACAGCTCCAATCATCTTTATATCACCACAAGTCCACTGACGACACGACAGTGATCGGCCAGAGGGTCAACAATGATGAGTCTGCCTACACCGGGGCGAGGTCAGATCACTGGCACTCTGGTGGTGCAAGGAGAACAACCTCAACGTCAACAAGACCAAGGAGCTGACCTTGGACCTTCAGGAAGTGGGAGACACACACACACACCACGCATGTGAGGAAAAAAGCTCAGCAGCAACTATACTGGTTTTGTCGCCTGAAGAAGTTTGGAGTGGCCCCTGCATTCATGTGACTTACGTTGGAGTGTTGGCTCATTAATATTAACGAGTGGGGCATGCATTCCCAACTTACATCGTCCCCGAGTAGGCCTGTGCCCATGGGTAGTACCGCGTATCGTAGTGGGTACCACACTGGTTACTCTGGGTATACAGCAAATACTCTGACAACAGGTACAATGGGTATTGCATATCCGGGTGGGGCAAGTCATTTCAACTGTCTTGCATCAAGTACAGCTAAATGGACCTCCTAGCTCACGGTTGGAGGTCAAAAGGGGGTGGAGCCTGGAGTCAGCAAAACCAGCTAACTCCACCCCCCTTGGGTGGACTTAGCTGGTTTAGCAGAAAGTTTGAGGATCCAATGGAGTTAGCTGGTTTTGTCAGAAGTGCTTTTTAATGCTTTTCATTGGTTCAATATTGTTTTAATCAACACACAGACGTAAAGGGTGTTCAATAGCAATGATTTATGGAAACAAATGCAAAAGCGTAAAAATTTAGTTAGCTGCTTTCTGCCGGACAGCAACGATATGAACTTTCCAATAAGCACACAGGTTCACCTCGGTTTTTCAGATCAGCTGGTCCAGTCTACTCATTTTGAGGGGACACATTTGAGGTGCACCAATTGCACCCACAGAAATTGTCAGACTGGTTCAGCACCTCCTGAGAAAATCTAATACCGAATCTCATTCAGCGGCACACTTATTACACCTCCGTTTCAATCAGCAAATGAAGTAGCCTCAATAAGACGTGATAAAAACTCATACATTTTAACAAGATCACTCTGGATGGGTCTTTCTGCTATACCGGGGCCTGTATTCCAGACCCATCGCCAGTCCGGCCCCCATCAGGTGGTGATCGGCCAGACACCGCGGGGTTAATCAGTGTCACTAATGGAGGCCGGGCCGCCTTGAGACAGAGCCATTACCGACGAGAGGAAAGGATCATGGGCATGTGGAATGGTACAGTCAGAAGGCATTTAAATCAGGTTTCCTTTGACAAACGGAGGAGGAGGAGGTGAAAGTATAGAGGGGAATGAGATTGTACAATAAACAACTTTTTTTTTCTCCCAGAAAGGCTTGATCTGAGGGGAGAAAGAGACCAGAGATTCAATTTGGTCTGTGTTGTTCGGCGAGAAATAATTTGTGCTGTGTCAACTGTCTCTGCCTACAAGCTAAAGAGGAATTTATAACACAGGCTATTATAAGATTCAATTGGGCTTCTATACAACAACCAAATTTCCCCATAGAGATAAGTTTCAAATCTTACTTTCTTGATGACTGAATGAATAATTGAATGATTTAATTATTTCATACGTTAAAACACTGAAAACACACATGAAAACACAAGCATGACTATGTTTATACAGATTTGCTACCAATTAACTGTGAACATTGGCTTTCTTTCCCATAGTGATCGTAAGGCTGTTGTTTTAGTTTTTTGTTAGTTTTTGTGCTTCCATTACATTGAAAGCCATTTCCTTTTGACATTTAAGTTAAGTGCTGACTGATACACAATGCATTATTTCAGTTGTTTTCTTTTCGAGGACAGTCATCTCGACTAGGGGTGTGGGAAAAACAAAATTCGAATACGAATCGCGATTCTCATGTTGGACGATTCAGAATCGATTCTAAAAAAAAAAATATATATATATATTTATTTTTTTTCTTTTGTATTTTTGTATAATAACATTTTTGAGAAGTGGCAAGTTCTGGGCTGAATCGGGGAAAAAACTAATTTTAATCGGAAAAATCGAATTGAAAAACGAATCGAATCGTGAGATAGCAGAAGATTCACAGCCCTAATCTCGACTGCTTGTTAATATGAGGAATAGCATCAGAAAAACTACCAAAGCATGTGGCTGATATGTGAATTGCCAACTACCTACAGTATGTGGTGTATAGTACCGGTACATACAGTATATATACGGTGCTATACGGTACGTATAATGATCTTGAAACAACCTTAAGAAGAGTAAATGCACATTATTCCCAAGAAAGTTGTAATTAAAACATTGGTCTTTTCAATTAAAGGCCATTCATCAGATTATGCACTTTGGGTGCTCACTGTTGCCTGTTAATAAGGCAACCGAGATGAGTCGCCGACCGTCAGCTTGTAACAAACCCCACATGTCGTGGTGTTGAATGTTGAGTGAGCTCTGTCGTCTGCCCGTCATTGAAATTCAAGGCAGCTAGCAGAGGAATAAAGCTGCTATAAGGCAGTGGTGGACCGGGTGCAGCTGTTGTGCACTGAGCTTGGTATTAATCTAAATCAGTCGGTGCCAAATTGCCATGGCGCGCTGAGATAATGAGGTTAGACAGGGGACAGTGATCTGGAACGCAAGGTGCAGCAGCATGCGGCATAGGAGGATGCTCTCTGCTAGGGCTTTTTTTTAACCCATTTAGACCGGGGAAAGAATCTGTGTCATTTTTTAGATTTCTTTGGGCTATTAAAAAAATAGCAGATATACAAGCTCGTAGCGCGGCACCGAGTGCCGCGCTACGAGCTTGTAGATCTGCTATTTTTTTAATATGACAATTTGTGCAAATCTTTAAATATATATATATATTTTTTTTTTTTGTCTTAATTTTTTTTATCGCACGTTTTTGTAACCCCTTTTCACCCAGTGCCAATTATCTAAGTGATCCTGGGCGCTACACTCCCCCTGCCAGCCTAGGGAGCCCAGAGCCGAGCTCATGCCTCCTTCAATGCATGAGAGCCAACTGAGCTTCTTATCATATGATATATATATTTTTAAAGCGAACATTTGTCAAATATTTTGTTCCAGGGACCCCCCCCCCAGAAGCAAGATTTGCACAAATGTTCACGATTAAAACAAAATAGCAGATCTACAAGCTCATAGCGCGGCACTCGTATATATCTCGCTTGTATATCTGCTATATATTTTTGAATAGCCAAAGAAATCTAAAATGACAGAGATGCGTCCCCGGATTGAACGGGTTAACCGCAGTCTTCCTCCTCCTTCACCCTCCAAACACAGCCTTGTGCTGAAGTCAAGAGCTTTTTTTCCCCTTCAGATGTCTTTAATTATTAGAACTTCTGGGCTCTTGGATTTATGAATCCCCGTGGTTGAATGATCGCTCCGTCAGCATAATGTGAGGTGTTCAAGTGTTCCATCTTCTGTAGGCAAATAGACTGATTGATACTTTATTACCGAGGGGTGGCACGGGGGGGGAATGGGAAGCTATTTGTCAAAATAATGGAAACATTAACATGAAGTTCTTCCTCTGTGAAGTGGCCCATTCATTAGCTTTAATAGCAACGAGAATGACACGATCCACACAAATTAATATAGTAGTATGTACGGGATGCATTTCAACAGCTACAAAGACACAATGAATCATTCAGAATTGTTAATTGTTAAGTATTGATACGGTAAACATCACCCATGATGTGTGGGACATGTGAGCAGAAATACTATGTACATGTATATGACCAAATCAAAAACCAGAACCCTTCAGAGCTGTATGTGTAATTTCATAATCACATAAGAACATATTTTTTCTGAAGTTTCCATTATTTTGACCATACTACAGCATTTCACTCTAATAAAACCTTCAGATGAAGGTATGCACATTTTAATAGCGATTCAAAGGTTATTACAGTGTAATCGAACAGACGGATACAGTGTGTGTACATTGAAAATAAATAGTATCAATTGTATTTTTCACAGCAGTAAAATTCTCAATCGGCACACAGAGCTCATCTGATTTGGTTTGCCAAACTTCAGTTCTTCCTCATCTGAGTGGGTGTCAATGATCTTTTGATGTTAATTAGCGTTCTCCCTGCCTGTCAGCGATGCAATGTTTCTCCCCGGTGATATTGACATGAGGGCTAATTAAAATGAATTGACCCATGAAATGGACGTGTCCTTCACCCAGTCTGTGGAAACATGGCAAAGAAAGGAATATTGTGTGCAGAGAGATGAATAGACGGCCCATTGAGGAGGATACATATTAGTCAATCACAATCAACTCCTCCGTGGTTAAGTTGCCAATAAATGTCAGTGACCTGTTCGACCAGGTCAGTGATGGTATCAGCATTCTTTGAATAGGTATTTTGAGGCTGTGGCTACGGTCGAGGAGTCAATTGATATCAACGCATTAATATTCTTGGCTGTCAGCCTGTTTCACAGTCATGCAGCAAAGTATATGGCATTCTGGCAAATATTTTTTAGCAAATAAAAGGGGGGTAGCGCAGCCATATATATATCATTTGCAACTCAAGAGAATTTTATTGAAAACGATTTTGAAGTTATAAAAGTGTGAAGTTGTGCTGTTCCCATTGCCAAGTGTCGGGAGGAGGGGTTGAATACTCACAGCTGCTACATTGTGTACTTCAAGATTAATCTCAGCATCCTAATATACTGCAAGTTATTGTGAAAGCTGAGAACATGCGTGCACGTGCACAAACACACACACACACACACACACACACACACACACACACACACACACACACACACACACACACACACACACACACACACACACACACACACACACACACACACACACACACACACACACACACACACACACACACCTGCGTGCAAGTCGGGCCAGTGGCAGTGCACTCTTAGACTGGGACTGCCGGTATGACTGATGTTCTGTGGTTGGGAAGGAACAAATGAATTTTCTATATTTGTAGCTAGCTGACCACAACACAGCCCTAGGTTCTCATATATTGTACTTCACTGTTGGACTGCAGCATTCCACTGGATATTAAGCAGTGTGCAGCTGGACATAGAGTTCCTTGGCAGTGACAAAAAAGCACCACTCTCCTAATTGACCCCTTGGTCTGTCAGCTGCTCTTACAGTGTGTTCGTGTAGGACCACGGACAGTGGTGTAAAGTAACTAAGAACATTTACTCAAGTACTGTACTTAAGTACAATTTTTAGGTTCTTACCTCCGGGCTATGGTCGATGCCTACACCCCTGCCCGACCACTTCGGTCTGCCACCTCGGCGACTGATTGCCTCGTCACTCAAGGGTCTTTCTGGTCGATCGACACGGTCACGAATTTTTTCTGTTCTGGCCCCACAGTGGTGGAATGAACTTCCCACTGTCATGTCAGGACAGCAGAGTCACTGCCCATCTTTCGCCGCAGGCTGAAAACCCACCTCTTCAGGAAACACTACCCTTCCTCTTTGCCTGGCCTACTTGTTAACTAGTTGTACGAACTCTTGTTTTATTTTTGTATTGTTTTATTGGATCTTGTTTAGTCGATACACTTATTTGTTTTAGCTCGTGCTCATTTGATTTAGCTATTTTGTCTCATCTGTTTAAGAAAGTAGGTAGCTGATATATTGCACTTTTACCTTAGCGCTAGGTATACTCTTGGTTGCTTGTTTTAGCAGGAAATGCACTTAAGACTTCTGGTGATTAGTAGTTTCGTTCCCTACCTATGTTGAATGCACTTATTGTAAGTCGCTTTGGATAAAAGCGTCTGCTAAATGACGTGTGAATGAATGAATGTAGGTATTTTTACTTTACTGGAGTATTTCTAATTCTGCTCCACTACATATCAGAGGAAAATATTGTACTTTTACTCCACTACAATTATATGACATTTTTTGTTACTTTGTAACATCATCCATCCATGTGATGTTTTTCTTTATAGTAATTTTTTTCCCCCTCTTTTTCATTTCTGAATTGTTTCCAGTCAGTTTTAGTTCATATTCACTGAATGTAGATGTCACAGACCTATCAGTAGATGGAGATCTGTGATGGTCTGGCTACAGGAGACTAGAGCACTAAACATGCACGTGTTATCAAATAATGTGATCAACAGTAGAGCGTCTGTATTAAAAACAAGCTTTCCACCCATCTCTCTCTCCCTCTCTCCCTGTTTCTCGCTTTCTCCCTCCCTCCCCCTCTCAATGTCTCTCCCTCCCTCTTCCTCTACCCGTCTCTCGCTCCGTCTCTGGCTCTCTCCATTTTGTGTGGAATCCTCTTGAATGAGCAGTAATGTACTGATGGTTTGAGTGGTAACGGAATGTTAACAAAGGCTCGGTTAAAGCAAAGGTCAAAGGTCTCTCTCTACTGTCTCTCTTATTCACTGAGCGAGTTCTGGTCTGACCTCATGCACAACCTCCCTCCTCCCTCTCTCTCCCTCTCCTTCTCTCTCTCTCTCTCTCTCTCTCTCTCTCTCTCTCTCTCGCCATCTCTCTCTCTCTCGCCATCTCTCTCCCTCTCCATCTCTCTCCCTGTCCCCATCCGTCATTATAGGCGGAAATATGAAAACCTTTTCCAAAATGTCAATCTGTTTGAATATATCAGATCTAAAGGTTCACAACATATTGCAATATGATGATATATCAGTGGTTTTCAACCTTTTATTCGGCATTTGAGCCACGGACCACCATTTGATGAGATTTAGACTCTCAGACCCAACATTTTAATATTTTGTTGTCGTTGGATAAGATTTTGTCCACAATTCCATGCTGTATTGATGTTGGATATTGGAGAGATAACAGGCCAACGTTGATCAAAATGACAATTCTTCTACATTCTGTGTAGACTTCTTGTAAATTAAAGAGATTCTAGGCAAGTTCAGAGATCAAAAAAAGAAAAAAACGGTTGTCAAACAGTTAGTACCGTTGACTGACAACCCCTTCAGCCAATCAGCAGTTCAATCCCCTTCAGCCAATCAGCAGCTCCTTTTCCCCATCCCCAGCCAATATGACGCAGGGGGACTTTAGAAGGGGCCATGCCGAAAATGGGTTGCTTTATTCGGATACATACGTGTCACTGCCCGCCCCTGCCGGTTCTCTGAATTAATTTTTTTTTATAGGCTCTGTCATGATAAATTGACCACATATATGAAGTTCAACAACTAAGTTCTATCCAAACGATATCTTAAAAGTAAATTCCGTGCCTCCAAAAAAGAACTTTGAGAGCATTTTAAAACCGAAAGTAAAAAGTAAAAACAAGGCACAGAAACAATGGCGGCTCGTTCCATTTTTGTCGGCTGCACTCGGTTCCACTCGGTTTCACTCGAACAGTGCATTTCATTTACGTCCCGGACACCCGGATATCAAAACATAAATAGTAGGGAAAATACGGATTTCATAAAGAGGACTGTGTTTCAATGCAGGAAAACACCCCAGCATCATTATATAGTGGCTGATAGAGGAGAAAAAATGCTAAATATATATATATATATATAAATATTTCTAAAATGTAGGCTTATTGTTGTCTAGAATCCCTTTAAAGGAGAGATCCGCCCATTTTAAGTGTTATCTTTGATGTGTCGCTAATCACTCACCATCATTGAAAGGGACGTTGAGTTATTCCAGTTAGTCCCCTGTCGTCCAGTCTGTCGACCCCCTCCGTTGGCATAATGGGAGATGATGCTGGTTGCTTATTTCTTCCACAGACGCCAGGTTCTGTGGAAGAAACAAGCAACCAGCATAATCTCGTTCTGCACGAACGATAGCTCGTTCGCGACATTCAGTGCATGTTTGAGTATGAGACTCCATGATGAGCAGTAGTAGAGAAACAAATTACTTTGCATCGGTTATAATAGACGATTTTCACTCTTACACGGGCTCCCATTATGCCAACGGAGGGGGTCGACAGACTGGACGACAGGGGACTATCTGGAATAACTCAACGTCCCTTTCAATGATGGTGAGTGATTAGCGACACATCAAAGATAACACTTAAAATGTCCGGATCTCTCCTTTAAGTAATGCAGAAGTTTAACAATAATTTAACTCTTGAGAGTGTAAAATGAAACCAAATGGACCCTTCCAAATGGACCCGTAAGGGTCCATTTGGTTTCATTTTACACTCCCAAGAGTTAAAAATCTATAAGGATCCATTTGGTTACCAACTCTCCATCATTTAGCTGGGGACCACCTAGAACCCCCTCAAGGACCACTGCTGGTCCCTGGACCACTGGTTGAGAAGCACTGCATTACATTCTTGTAGATTGGCTATTTTTTGCCACTTTCACAGCGGTTTTAAGTCTCACACTGTGTAACGTCCATTTCAGTTGTCTTTTTGGTGACACCTCTGGTAGCTCCATCTGTTGGAACTGTGATTCCCAGAATTCAGTTCTAAATAAAAACACAGACGTATACTGCTCCAAAACGAATGCTGCAGGGTCCTAGTGCCGAGGTGATTTTTCATGAAATAAATAAAAACATTTCCGATATTATATGCCCTATGCCAGGGTTCCCCAATTACTTTTCCCCAAGGGCCAAATTATGTCTTGGGTACCAAGCCAAGGCTGAAGTCGTGCACGCGTGTGAAGCACGCGTGCGCAAAACATTTTATTCTCTAATCTAGCTAATTTGACACTGTTATTCTAGATAATTCCCCAAATCTAAATAAGTGCAGAATCAACAATTTACTTACAGATGTTTGTTAGTCTGCTTGAACAGTAATACAGATTTTTTAAATATTCTTTTAATATATTTATGTATATATATATATATATATATATATATATATATATATATATATATATATATATATATATATATATATATATATATATATATATATAATTATATATTGTATTTTTTTATTTTCTTAATGACAGGAGTCGTTGCGGGCCGGACAGTTGCCTCTCGCGGGCCGCAAATGGCCCGCGGGCCGCCTATTGGGGAACCCTGCCCTATGCCTTCGTCATCAGGGCCAGACACTCGCGACTAATAATAGTATTTGGAGAAGTTGTCAAAAAACATATTTATGTGGAATGTCTATTGTGAAAAATAGACCAGTAAAAGATGATATCAAAAATAACGTTTAATTGAAAAAGTTACAAAGCATGAAGTTAAGGGGTCAACCATGATTAACTCCAATTATGTGAAGGAATGTACTTGCGCTCATACAGCACTAAATGTGCTATTTGGTATGCAGACGGATGGAATGTTTTGCAACAGATTCATCGCACTGTGTGGCCCTCCATCGGCCCCTAATTCATGTTGTTCATGGTCACAGCCAAGCGAGAACGTGTTCCTCATAGCAAACAAGTGATTAGCCCTTTAAGACCGCGAACACATCTGTGTCATTTTAAGATTTCTTTGGCTATTGAAAAATAGCAGATATACAAGCTCATAGCGCAGCACCGAGTGCCGCGCCATGAGCTTGTAGATCTGCAATAAAAAAAAATTATCGTGAACATTGGTGCAAACAACATTTATTTATTTTTTTATTTATTTTTTACAAATTTTCACTTGAAAAAATATATACTCAAAGATTTGCACACATTTTCATGTTTCTTTGTGAAAATAGCAGATCTACAAGCTCATAGCGCGGCACTCGGTGCCGCGCTATGAGCTTGTATATCTGCTATTTTTCAATAGCCCAAAGACATCTTAAGATGACACGGAGACGCGTTCCCGGTCTTAACGGATTAAGGCTTTCGAAAGATCTTTGAATTATATTCGGTGGCACGGAGAGGCAAACGCTCCATTTTAATTACACTCTGACTCCCTCGTTCTCCCTCAGTTGTGTCAGCTATCACACTGTTTAACACCTCTGCCACAATTGTGAATATTATGTCTCCATTCATTTTCTCTGCTTGCTTATCATTGCATTTGTTTTCTGGGGGCTATTGTTCTTTGATGGCAATAGACATTTTATACAAATCCATTTTATCCACTGAAAATGCTCCGCTTCCTTATAAAAGGCACACACCACATATTAGTCATTGAGCCTTGTGTCCAGCATTGGTGTGGGAAAAGTACTCAAATGTTTTACTTGAGTAAAAAAGTATCAATACTGCAAAGTAGAAGTACTCTGTTACAAGTAAAAGTCCGGAATACAAAATGTACTTACTACAAAAATATTGGTATCAAAATGTACTTAAAGTAATACTAGGTAACGTTTTCAACAAAACTAAAGTTAAATTGTATATCTTTTGCGAGTGGCAAAAGTTTCACAACACCCACTCCGTGAATTTCACCCCCGGAAGCCTTTTATTTATATATTTTCTATTGAACGTGTACGGGGGGGACTTTCCCGGGAAAATGACGTTCCTGGCCAACGTCATGACGTCGTGGCCGACGTCCTCAGGAACTACCGCAACGGTTTCCTGTTTGGCCAGGAACTACCGCGCTATTAACAAAAAGGAACCTCACGCTGATTTTAAGATAATGTAGGATTGGGAGATCGAAAAAGAACAGAAAAAGAAAGCACAGCTCATGGTAACTAATGCTCCACTGGCTAAGAGAAACGATCCGTAGATAGTATAAAACAATTAAAAGATCGCTTTTTGAAACGCTTCCGGCTTCCGGTGAAAACGAATGGAATTCTGGGTAATTGAGGACTAGGGAAATTGTATGCAGTGACGGTAGTGACCAGCAGAGGTTGCTAAAAATCGTTATTTGTGATTTTGCATTGTACAACTTTAAAGTACCGAAAGTAAAAGTACAAAAATCTACAAGCTGCGACACGTTGTGAGCTTGTAAATCGGCAATTTTGAAATAGCCCAGGTATAAAATAGGGCTAATTTGGTTAAGTGTTTTATAATGTAATAATTTATATCTGCAAAGTAACTAGTAACTAAAGTTTTCAAATAATTGTAGTGGAGTAAAAGTACAATATTTGCATCTGTGATGTAGTGGATTAGAAGTTAAAGTACTGAACATTGGAAATACTCCAGTAAAGTAAAAGTAACTCAAAATTGTACTTAAGTACAGTACTTGGGTAAATGTACTTAGTTACTTTACACCACTGGTGTCTAGTATCTGAAACAACTTGGGACTTTTCTTTTGTGCCATCACTTTGGATTTAAATTAGAGCCCTTGAGATTTGCTTAGGATAGACGACTTACAATCATGGAAAGGAGTAGATCACTCTTTTCAAATCTGTGATGTAGAATTTAGATTACACGTTACGTAACGCACAGTGATGACAAATGTCAGTGGTAGATATCGTCGCGACTCGCTGAGTGTCAGGCAGAAACCTCATAGCTCTAAATATAACTTTTGGATGTTTTATCTTCAATGAATGCCCTAATTCGTCGTTCAAGAGTGTCGTGCAAAAGTAGCGAAAATAGCCGATCTACAAGCTCACAGCGTGTCACATTGCGACACTCGTTTTTAGATCGACTATTTTTGAAAGATTTTGATAGTGAAAGTGGTCAAGTGTGTCTTTGGATTTTATAAAAATTGAACTATTGAAAAGTATTAACAGGAGCGTGTGACTAAATAATAACTACATTGGATCCGATCCATTAGGGACACGTTATTTTTTACTATTTTTTGTGAGTGTGTGTGTGTGTGTGTGTGTGAGAGATGCATTTGAAAAAAAAAATCTTAGGATCACTAGATGTTCAACCTTTCATTCACTGGAATGGTTTAGAGTATGGAATAGCACCGCATATTTATGCATGGTTTTTAGGGTT
This sequence comes from Gymnoscopelus braueri, assembly GCF_963280865.1. Lineage (NCBI taxonomy): Eukaryota > Metazoa > Chordata > Actinopteri > Myctophiformes > Myctophidae > Gymnoscopelus > Gymnoscopelus braueri. The sequence continues at coordinate 15,843,237 of NC_137612.1, forward strand.
TTTAGTAGCACCTGGAGCTGGAGGTGGTTGTCACTGAAGATTTGCTGATGCCACCACCGCTTCCATACCACCCACTTCCATAGCCACCGCTTCCATAGCTGCTACCACCACTTCCATAGCCACCGCTTCCATAGCCACTACCATAGCCGAATCCTCCTCCACCACCGCCGGAGCTAGAACTGGAGAAACCTGTGAATGAAGAAAAGAGAAGTCAGTCAATGTCATAGTTGATTGGGTTGTAAAGGTTTGTTTAATGTTCACGTTATTTTTTTATTCTCTGTTGATGATTGGTGATAAATAATCAGTGTTGGAAAAGTTACTCAAAACCAGTAATATATTACTTACTACATATTACTTGTTTAAAAAGTAATATCTTTACTTTACATATTACTCCCTGCCAAAAGTAACTAGTTACTTTACTTTACTTTTTTTTTTCTCGCCCCCAGTAATTGCATCCTTTCTCCCTAAAAGTCTGACTTTGCATTTTCAACATTAGCAGTTGTTTTTTTCTCTTTTCTGCAGCCTACATTGTAAAATCCTCATTGTTGATTAAACTCTAAAAAGTGTTCTGTACACATGACATGATGGGTCCATTTGGTTCCATTTGTACACTCATTTGAATTAAATGAACACTAAGACTTTTACTGTGTATGAATTCATAGAGAGAGAGAGAGAGAGAGAGAGAGAGAGAGAGAGAGAGAGAGAGAGAGAGAGAGAGAGAGAGAGAGAGAGAGAGAGAGAGAGAGAGAGAGAGAGAGAGAGAGAGAGAGAGAGAGAGAGAGAGAGAGAGAGAGAGAGAGAGAGAGAGAGAGAGAGAGAGAGAGAGAGAGAGAGAGAGAGAGAGAGAGAGAGAGAGACACTCATCGGTTAACAAGTCGCTTATAATAAACAGACATGGCAACACTGTTTGATCCAGTTTAAGGCCCGCCCTTCCGCAGCCGATAATTCACACACAGACAAGTGCGCAATGTTTCCGTATCCGCTCAAGAGTGTAGACTTAGACCGGATCAGCAGCCTGCAAAGCAACTCCATCCCATTCCCAACCAGTCCACCATTATATCAATGGACCAGGCACGTGCAGAGGGGGGGGGGCTTTCGGTGCTTTGAGCGCCTGCCCTTTTGCCTCAAATTGCCCATTTCCCAAAAGACACATTTAAAAAAATATATATATATTTTGTAAATTTTTTATGGCCTGCCCAACATCCGTGGCCCTTATCAAGACAAACATTTGACAAATAATTATAATTTCACTATCATAATTATTATTTATAATTTAAATGAGCTAGCTGCCATCAGTCAGTTTTAGTCTCACTTTTCACCTGATGCAGTGATGTCAAGTGCCCTCCCAGGGGTCATCAACATGTCCGTACACGGACAAACATGTCCGTGGCCAGACATGTCTATGTCCGAGGCACATTTTTTATTTTGGTCCTTGGTTCTGGTGACTCACCCTGCCCTCATAATGCGTGAGGGGGCCGTGTTTTTCCGATTTTTTTTTCTTCATTTATTGTATTTAATTTTTTATTTAATTTTTAAAAAATAAATGAAAAAAGTAATTGAAAAAACACGGCCCCTCACGTATTGGGGGGCGGTATGAGTCACCGGAACCAAGGACGGTGTTTTTGATGAATCTAACATGGTTAAAATGGAGTTTGAAGTTACAATGGGTTTGTACAGGAAGGGGGCGTGTCTGATCAAATGAATATCAAATATCTAAATACTGAATCGAGCAACTTAAAAACTGCCTGGGGGGTTCACAAAAGCCTGAGTAGACGATAAAATGACCAAAGTTTTTTTTTAAAGTGAAATATCCCTTAACACATTGAATGCCAATCGCGTAGATCTACGCGAACCTATTTAAAGCCGCAGCGTGCCAATCGCGTAGATCTACGCGAACCGCCGATTCGCGTTGATTTTTTCCAAGGCGCACTTTCTGAATGTTTTGATCCGGTTCCGGTTTGAAAACAGGAAACAGAATTATCTGGGATCCGGTTTTGCCGATCACGTGAACGTCGGCCCTCGTTGTAATGACGAAACTGAAACTCAATTCTCTTCCTGTAGTTTTTTCTCCTCGCATATCACTGTTTAACGTAATCTGCTCTAACTACAACCATGGAGCTCCGTTTGACACGTGGTTTTCACTGGTAGATTCAGTGAGAAGTCTCCGATGTGAACAGACAGTGCACAGCTCAATCTTAAGGATTTTAACAAGGTCTATGACGACGTGAAAAAAACTAAAAAACAACAATAACACGTTGGCACTGGTGAGTACATTATGAGATTAACGTCTGGCATGGAATGTGTTGTTAATGTCCTCAAAGTCACGCATCCAACAAGCTTTGAACTGAGCAGATTAGACCTTCCGTTCCAGAGATAATGGCCAAAACATCTTGAAAACGGCCACTTTCACCGGTTTTCGATCGCCGATTTTCGATTGAGTTGAAATTTCTTTTTTGGTGGTAATGGAGGGGGGTGGGGGGCGAAAAATCTCACCTGCCCTAAATGTAAATCCTGGGGACGCCACTGACATGAGTTGCAAGAGATTTTTAGTAGGCCTATTGCACAACCGCTCACAGCATGTTGTGAGCTTGTAGATCAGTATTTTTCTTCTTTTTAGCCTATAATGACATGCCCAAAATTGGGATGTCAGGGTTAAAGTGGTAGCTATACTTTCAAAAACCTGGAGACTGGGAAGTTATCCACTGTATACTGGCAGGTGACATTCCTGAGACAGGCATTAAATGTGGCATGGTCCAAGTATAGTCCATGTTTGGGATTTCAATAATTGGGTCTTATCAGTACAGAGCTTTAGCACAGTACAGTGCTTTCATCTTACATCGCAGGAGCAAAAGGGACATACTTGAGGACAGGAAGATCTTCCAGCTAAACTAGTTTTTTGTGTGTCAACTTTAAGAGTTGTGGTTTCCATTAAGGTGAACAGGTACTGTACTAGCTATGTTGATGACAAAGTCATGAAGGGCATGGCAGGATTGAAAGGAATGCAGTGTCATAATAGTTTGATGCAAAGGTGCCTAACTTTGATCAGAGGTGAGGAGGTCTGATGGTGAGGCTCTGGATCAAGGGTTTCCATGGATTATGATTGTGGAGTGTTACTACGGTTATTATTAGCATTATTGGACACTTTGAAACGCTTTCTCTCAACTGACATAAATGAAATGTACTTGTCCAGTTCTGCCCTCCTTTGCCTCGGTGCTCCTTCTCAACAGATGACATGCCTTCTGTTTTTGCTCTTTTCCTGCACAATTTTTCACATGTGGTCACTCACATTACCGTTGACTTTAATTGTTTCATTATCTGGCTCCTCACACACTCTATTAATCCATTGTCTTAAAAAATATAAATACTAGTATCCCACAAGGATTGAACGGATCATTTGACATTTTCGGGGAATCTTGTTGTCTTGTTGTCCTCATATGATGCAATCATGTACGGGTACAACATACAATACCACAAATCTCCTGCAACATATTAATGAGAATGTCATCCCGACACTTTATGAGTCACCAACATTATTCAAACATTTTTTTTAAGATTCATTTTTGTATTTTAGAATATGTTTTTACATTATAATGAAACATATGTAGGCTATACATATTTTTCTTTAAAAACAAAAAGGAAAAAAAGAGTGCCACGGACATAGACAAGTCTTGCCACGGACATATTTGTCTGTACGGATATGTTGATGATCCTGCAAACTTTGGAAGCCAACCTTAGCCAATCAGGATGGAAATCGGACAGATCCGTGTTGATCACATGACTATAGAGATACTGTGTACCGATTTGCATGACGTTTGGATAAAATCTGTAGGAGTAATGTGGGTTTTGCACAAATCGGCTTCCTGGTGGCGCTATAACAGGCCCATGTGAAAAATTTGGGTCAGAGGTTCTGAATTGGCATCGAGGGACTGTGTGTGCACAGTTTCGCAGCGAGCGGGCCAACGGACACACGGACAGGACACACACGGACGGACACACGGACGGACACACGGACGGAAGGACGGACAGGGGGTAAAACATACTCTCTCGCCATGCCTTTCGGCCTGGCGGAGACGATAACACTCCATCCACAGCCTAGGATCTCCTCCAACCTAAAAGTTAGCTCACGTCTGATCAAAGTTAGGTGCCTTCGCATTAAACTATTGTGACACTGCATTCAATTACAATCCTGGCATGCCCCATTTTATCCTTGATGTTTCCGTGAGAAGCATTTAACATGTCTAATAAATCAGTGTAGCTTGTAGGGTGTGTCTTTTTCCATTGTACATGTGCATGCCTTGGACATTCTCATCAACAGAGAATACCTGATCACCTTAATGGAATCCACTAGCTACTATACCTTGCCAAACCAAAGCTGGTTGAACTTGATCTCCTTCTGTCCTCAAGTAACACTGTCTTTTGAAAAGCCAGCAATCTCTATATTAGCTATATGATGTATAATACACACCCACTCACCTTTGAAGCTAAGCGGCCCTTTTGAGCTTGAAGCACTGTCTGTACTGACTCAACTATTATTATCCAAAATAATTAAGATTATTTCCAATCTATGTGATAATTAAGTAAACTGTATCCTGGCTGTAGCTGCAGAATTATTTCTCCCTGGTCTGCTACTGCTGAAGCATGCATGTTACTGCATTAGCTGTTTCTCACCTCAAATGTTTTCAGGTACATATTTTAGTACATTTTGATCTTCACCTGCCTTATCTGTTTTCTTTGATCATTAGTATTGAAGAATGAAAATGGGAATGATGGCGAATAGTAGGGATGGGCAATATTATCGATATCACGATATATCGCGATATTTTATTTCGCGATACTGTATCGATACTCCAGTATCAATATCGCGATTTTCAGATACAGGCTTTATGAAAAACATTCAAAGAACCTATCACAGATCTGCAGCTACTCAATATGTAGTGTATATATAAACAATATGTAGTTGTGATATATGTATATATCGCAATATATCGCAATATATCGCAATATATCACAATATATCGCAATATATCGCAATATATCGCAATATATCCCAATATCGTGATACGACCCAAGTATCGTGATGCGTATCGCAATATAATCGTATCGTGACCCAAGTATCGTGATACGTATCGTATCGTGAGATTGTTGCCAATACCCATCCCTAGCGAATAGGCTACATAGAGAAATGTTAATTATTTAAATGTGTACATGGTAATGAGAATGAGAATGTATTGCTTATTTTATTGCAATTTGCACTGATGAAAGTCCCACATGGACTGAAGCTGTCAAATGAAATTAGTTACTTTGCCCTCATCTTAAAGTTAACGTGTTAGGCTGTTTGTGGTATGATGCAAGGTTAACAGGATAGCTGGGCACTAGGGACATCTGGGCACCTTGATGTATAATTGGTTATTTTTTTTATGTTAAAAAATATGATTAGAATATGCCTAAACATTCGGCAATTAAGGTCTAATATTTCTACAATTGCTACAAATTGCTACAAAACCTGTATCCAGTCATTTTGGGGCATAAACAAGAAGTTAAAATTAAAATTAAGTCTGATAATGATGTACCATGCATGTTCACATCATGTATACTGTACATTACTTAAGACCATTTTTCAAATATGTATTCACCTGTTTCCTAGGCTGTGTGTTTTCCACTTCCTGTCGGATTTCATTATATTAGTCATCTGACCAGTTTCATTGGATTTCATTGGATCAAATCGACAGGAAGTGGAAAGCCTAGGAAACAGGTGAATATATTTTTAATTTTGGACAAAATAGCCAATTTTACATCGAGGTGCCCATACAGTATGTCCCTAGTGCCCACCTATGTCCCTAGTGCCCACCTATGTCCCTAGTGCCCACCTATGTCCCTAGTTCCCACCTATGTCCCTCTCTAGGTCGTCCTCAGACGTGTGGAACATCTTGCTCCATTAGCATAAGACATCCAACATACTGCATTTCTGGTGTGAAATAGCACGAGGGACACCCACAAAAACACCACCCCAAAAATCGGCGCGCGCATATTTGCCCTTTCGTGGACATTTTGAGCGCCTGCCCCTTCAGCACTCTCTGCACGGCCCTGCAATGGGACCAAAAACAACACAGGATCAAATAAACACACTCAAGCCCAGAGTACCACCAAGGCTCGTGAAAAAAAGTAATAACTTACTTTTGGAAAAAAGTAAAAGTAATATTATTATTCAAAACGTGAAAGTAATTAGTTACTTTACTAGTTACTGGAAAAAAGTAATATTACTTTAAGTTACATATTACTTAGGTTACTTTCCAACACTGTAAATAATGATGTTAACACATTGGGTGCCAGCATTTTTTCATAACAACTTACCGTGGGTGCCAGCATTCTCCCCATTGACTGCGCTTTGCTGTTTAAAGCTCTAGACTCCACGACGAGCAAATCCACGTAAAAAAAAGCATCCATTCATGTAGCGCGATGACCCTGGCTACATCCTGGAACGATAACATTTCACTCGCGAGTTACAACGGGGGGGGGGGGGGGGGATCGCGCATCGAGCATGACCGGTTTTCCCCACCGGAAACAGATTCTGAGATATAGGCGTTTTAAAGAAGGAAATAGACAGGAAGCGGATGGGGAGCCATGTTTTTGTTTCCGGTGATCTTGTACCACTGTTCTGCATCAGCTTTGCTACGGTTGGCGATGTCCTCATACTGAGCGCGCACTTCAGCCACGATGGAGTCCATGTCCAGGTTGCGGCTGTTGTCCATCTCCACGACGACCGAGGTGTCCTTAATCTGACTTTGAAGCTCACGCAGCTCCTACACAAGCAATTGATGTTTTACAATTTGTCTTCATTCATCGATTTGTACTGCAGTTGCATGGATGGTGATGTCTCACATTCAACAGACATATGACTACGTCTAGTTTGATGTACTAGTACTTACAGCCTCGTTGACGGCCATGAGGAAGTTGATCTCATCTTGAAGAGCATCACACTTGCATGCAAGGTGGAATTGGAATTGGAGGGCGCCATCGACATCCTGCAAAGAGAATTTATGAAATGTGTAAGTAACAGTGCTGCCTCCAAATGGCAGATTGGTTAAGATCCAAAGTTTAAAAATGTTTAAACAATTCTGTCATTTAATAAGTCAATAAGTTAAGCTAAAAAGCGATGTTCTTTGTAACAGATCATAGTATTTGTACTGCCATCTAGTGGTGGAGGTAAAAAGGTATAAAAACGAAAACTAAAGTAAACTGCACTCAGTAAAGCTAGAGGTTACGAATGTAACCCCGGTTTTAGTAGGTTCGGAGTTTACTACTCACTATGGGATATCAGCGCCCCCAGGCGATGGACAGAGCAACACACACGCTCCCGATGCCAATTACTGATTGGCTTAGGGTATGTCACGAGTCCGGAAGACCCGGGAGTACAAAAGCTCCCCGTGACATAGGCTCTTCCTCTTAACATTCTCCTCTCTGCATGCCAAATGCGCACAGAAAGGGGTGCCTGGTGAGTAGTAAACTCGTAACCTCTAGTTTTACCACGGTTCTCCGTTTACTACTCACTATGGGAGTCATAAACCCCCCTTGAGGTAATGAGCCACACAACCCTGACAGGCCCGCACGCCCCTCAGCCCCTAGGTCCCGCCCACCCCACCGGGCTGGGGTGCGGGATAGATAACCAAGCTAGGCCCTGACAGACTCCAGAGTCCGCCTATTTACTAACAGGCAGACACAAGCCTGCCTCATAACTCAATATGAGGAAACAGGGCCCCATCTCCTGGGAGCCAGCCCAGCTGGTCCCATGGAAACCCAAGAGGAAATCGAGAGATAGGGAGAAAAGCCCCAAGCCTACTCCCTTCCCTCCACTGGTCTGGAGGCAGCCGCTACGCCTAGGACCGCGCGCGCCAAGGATGACGCCGCCACGTCCAGGCTGTAGAAAACCGCAAAAGTCGATTGGGACGACCAATTTGCGGCTGCACAGATCTCCTGGATCGAAGCTCCCCTGTAGAGAGCCCATAATGTAGCCATGCCTCTAGTAGAGTGAGCCCTCAGACCCTCCGGGACCGGGGCACCACTACTCACATAAGCCAACCTAATGGCATCTCGGATCCATCTAGAAAACGTTGCCTTATTGACCGCCTTCCTCTGAACTCCAAGGCCCAAAAGAGACAAAGAGCTACGTCGATGAGCGATTGGCCGCTGTCTTCTGACAATAGAGCTTCAAAGCTCTCACTGGACAGACACAATGCAACCGCCTATCCTCCGCCGAAACGAAGGGAGGCGGATGGAAGGCTACCAACTCACCCGGATCCGGGGCCACCCCGGTCCTGGTAACGAACGTCAGGTTAGGTTTAAGCAAAACCCTCCTGTCATTGTTAAAACACTTCATGCACTCCGGACTCATCGAGAGTGCATGCATGTCACTGACCTGTTTAGCCGTAGACAGGGCCACCAAGAGGACCGTTTTGAGACTAATGATCCTCAGATCCACAGACTCAAAAGGCTCGAACGATGGACGGCATAGTGCCTCCAGCACAACCGTCAGATCCCAGGCTAGGAACAGTGGCCTGTTACCCGGCCTGGCTCTCCTGGCGCCGCACATAAACCGGCGCACCAAGGGGTGCTGGCCCACCGTCTTGCCATCGAAACCTTCGTGGCAAGCGAAATGGCCGCCCAAAACACCTTCACTGTTGAGAAGGATAAATCCCGATCTAGCCTTCTCTGCAGAAAGTAAGAATGCTACACACCGAGGCCTGGAAAGCCACCACCACTGGTGACTGTTCCAACCACCATCTGACATCATAAGCATTCCTCGTGGACACGGCCCTTGCGCCCTGGATGGTAGCCACCACGTCAGGGGGAAGGCCACACGAGCTCAAATTCACCCTCTCACGGGCCAGACCCATAGGTCTAGGTCCTGAGGGCGTCCCCCCTCCCTGCCGCAGCAAGTCCCTGCTGACAAGGAGGGCCCAAGGCACGTCGTGAAGGAGAGGAGTTATCTCCTGACCTCTACGTGTCCCATGCTGGGGCCACCAGCAACATCAACAACCCTCAGAGCCTGACCCTCCCCCACATGGGGAGGATCAGCTCCATTGGCGGGAAAGCATAAAGCAGTTCGTTCAGGAGGCTCGGCACATGGAACGCCTGAATGGACGCGAGACGTGAGTCGCATCACAGCGTCATCTCGCACGCTAATCCGTCCAACACCAGGGAGGCCAAGCCTTCCTGCTTGTTGACATAGCACATGGTCGTGGTGTTGTATGTTCTGATCGAGACATAACAACCCCGAAACCGAGCCCCGAACTGTTTGAGAGTGAGGAAAAACCCCGTGAGGCTGGCGTCCGTGGTGATGACCTTCTGCGATATCACAGCGCCTATACTGACCCCCTGGGACAGAAAGGCCACCTGCGACCACGATCCGAGTGTCTCCACGCACCCTGGAAACACCACCACTTGCTGATAGTCTGAGGTGAGTGGGATCCGAAGAGCCCGCAGCCACCTCTATACAGGTCTCATGTAGAACCTGCCCAAGCGGATGACTGAAGCCATGAGACTCACCGCTTGCATGCCTAGTTTGTAAGTGACTTGACGCCCCACGCGAAAAGACCTCACACAAGCTAAGACGCTGTCTAACCTGCCCTTGGACAGCCGCGCTCTGAGCGTGTTCGAGTCCAGCGAGATCCCCCAGAAGGTGGTCCGCTGAGATGGAACCAGAACGCTCTTCTGGACGTTGACTGTGAACATAGCGACGTCAGGTGGGAGAGGGCCACGGCCGTGTGCCGTGCCACCTCCTCCTCTGAGCCTGCGGCAATTAACCAGTCGTCAAAGTTAAGTCGACAGACTGATCCCCTGTCGCCGCAGTGGAGCTATGGCCGCATTGGTACACTGCACGAGCACTCGCAGGCTTAATGACATACCAAAGGGAAGAACCGTGTACTCGTACACTCCCCTTTGTAGCCGAAGTGCAGGAATTCTCTGTGTGGAGGCCAGACTGGAACGTGGAGGCAAGCAACCTAGAGGTCGAAGCCCGTCCACCAGTGCCCCTGACGTACCGTTCGCAACAGCTTCACGGTCGTCAACAATGAAATGGATACTTGTTGAGGCCCTTCAGATTCAGAAAGGGCCGTACGCCCCCCCCCCCCTTTTTTCTCACCAGAAAAAGCTTTGAACAGAAACCCAGTCGGTTCTGATTCGTAGATATTTCTCTGGTAGCGCCCTTGCTCAAGAGAGAGAGAGAACCTCCTCTCTCAGAGTCATGGCTGCTTTTATCTTCCGCATGAGAGAGACACACTTGTCTGACATAGGAAGTAACACAAGGCATGTGGAAAACACACCAGTGCAACCACAATGTGTTGTTGTTGTTCAGGGGAGCCTGGTCAGTACAACCACAGTGTGTTACTGCCGTACTGAGCTTAACCAGTAAAACACAGTGCAACGCTGATGTACTGGGATAAAAACAGATTCGGATTGCAACCCTCCCAAAAGCTGCTCACCGAGCGAGCGAGTCGGGAGGGGGCGCTGCTGTTATCAGTCCCGTGGGCAACGTGCACATTTCCACGGGGACCGATGACGTCGCCACGCGGTCCAGCGTACTCGTACTGTGGCGTCCATTAGAGACCGTTAGTGTCTGCCATGCTGTGAAAACAGGCCTGTCAGGCACAATGGGCTCATAGAGGAGGCCATCGACGCCCAGGGACCCCCTGGGACCCCCTGGGACCCCTAGCGTCGTGACCTCCTGACCGGGGCTGGATAATGTGCTTGTGTATTTTAGGAAATTTTTAATGGAACAAAATAAAGCACAGAGACAGTGTAAAACAACATAAACAGTTTAACATACTCTTATGAAAACCCTTTATGTGTGTCTCAAAGCACCCAATGAACCTGAGCCTCCATCGTGGTAGTGTAGACAAAGGGCTAACTAGCTTAGCTTGTAAGCTTAGCCTGGTCTAGTCTAGCCTAGCTACAGGTCGCTTTTAGCCTTTAGCTGCTACCTGTAGCTGTTTGGCTAACCAAGAACGAAGGAGAGCTATGGCCACCGCAGCGTTGTTTTAGGGAACTGGCTAAGCGCTGCACCAAAACAACACTGCTCTTTAACTGTGTCGATGTTAGTGAGGCTAGTCAGCCGCTAAGTGAAACAACAGCAGCCTGACTCTATGGGCTCATAGAGGAGGCCATCGACGCCCAGGGACCCCCTGGGACCCCTAGTGTCGTGACCTCCTGGCCGGGGCTGGATAATGTGCTTGTGTATTTTAGGACATTTTTAATGCAACAAAATAAAGCACAAAGACAGTGTAAAACAACATAAACAGTTTAACATACTCTTATGAAAACCCTTTATGTTTGTCTCAAAGCACCCAGTGAACCTGAGCCTCCATCGTGGTAGTGTAGACAAAGGGCTAACTAGCTTAGCTTGTAAGCTTAGCCTGGTCTAGTCTAGCCTAGCTACAGGTCGCTTTTAGCCTTTAGCTGCTACCTGTAGTTGTTTGGCTAACCAAGAACAAAGGAGAGCTATGGCCACCGCGGTGTTGTTTTAGGGGACTGTCTAAGCACTGCACCAAAACAACACTGCTCTTTAACTGTGTCGATGTTAGTGAGGCTAGTCAGCCACTAAGTGAAACAACAGCAGCCTGACTGGAGGCTATGCTAACCTAGCAGGTACCATAGCTAGTAATAGTCACGGCTAACTCACCAGGAGTGAAGAGACGTTGACATCCGTTTCCATGGAAACAGGTGACGTCGACACCTAATCCACCGGGCCCGTGCAAGCGCGGGGGTCACGTGACTGAGTACGGAAGCATTCCACGCTGCTCCCTTGGTGTTTACAAAGTCCGTCGCCATCTTGTCTAGGCTCCTTGGCCTGGCTAAAGGAAGCGACGGAGCCGCCTCCACCGAAGGAAGCACTCTGTCGCCCTCCAGAGGCTGGCGTGACACGGTGCTCGGCAGGTTGTAAATATTGGGGTGACCTTCGACCCACGCCGCCATCTTGCAAACCTTCCTTCCCACAGTGGGCCTCTGGTGCCCTCTGCCGGACGGATGGTAGAATTGGAAATTTTGGCGTGACCCATGTACACTGGCGTTTAGAATTAGCAATGGGTTTATTACCTTTGTCTTGTTCATAGCATGCACAGTATTCATCCCAGCAGCGTTTGGAAAGTCACCAAGGGACAGTCCAAGCGCTTTGGGCTTATAAGGGGTGGTTATCAACACGGGGACCACCTAGTGATCCCTATGCGTCGATGCACCCCGACAGTTGTTGAAAACAAGCAGGGAAGTATCCCATTAGTGTCTATCATGCTGTGAAAGCAGGCCTGACAGGCACAATGGGCTTATAGAGGAGGGCATCGACGCCCGGGGACCCCCTGGGACCCCTAGCGTCGTGACCTCCTGACCGGGGCTGGATAGTGTGCTTGTGTATTTTGGGAAAATTTTATGGAACAGAATAAAGCACAGAAACAGTGGAAACAGCATAAACAGTTCAACATACTCTTCATCCAGGAGCTCCCACTCTGGATGTCACTGTGTAGCCTCGTCCTTCGTGGTACAGACCCCGGCTCTGAAGAGGCTAACGAGCTGGTGTTGTCCTAGCGAGCAAGCTAAGCTAGAACAGCGCTGCTAACAACCTGTTGCTTAGTGAGGCTAGCCATTCGTTGAAACCAGCCGCCACAGGTTCGAGGATCTCTTCCTCGGTGGCTGCGGGAGGTTCTCCCCGTCCGGGGTTCGTCGTGGACACCTCCTGGGTGTCCTGGTACGACGGGAGCTCCAGGAAATCCTCCCCGGGTCCTGGCGCAGAACGCGTGATCGACCCCCAAGCAGTGGATGAAGACGCGGTGGGGGTCGTCTGCGGCGATGAGGGGGTCGCATTCCGCGAACCCGCAACTCCTCGGCGGTTCCATCTTGGTCTGGGAAAACAACAGGCTAATAGCCTAGCTAGTAGCGTAGCCTAGCTGCTAGTATTAGCTAACCGGCGTTAGCAGCTAACCGGCGTTTTCAGAACAGACCAAGAATTAAGGAAAAACTTGAGGAGATAGGAAAGGAAAAATTTATATATAAGTCTCGGGAGTGAACTTATAAATAGCAAGATTTTTCCCGTGGGGAATATTCCTTATTCCCGCTAAGGGTTTTGTTGTAAAAATCTTTTTGAGTACTTTTTGTGTGTGAATTAGTCTGCGCATACGCATGCATAGAGTAGAAAAGAGGAAGAGCCTATGTCACGGGGAGCTTTTGTACTCCCGGGTCTTCCGGACTCGTGACATACCCTAAGCCAATCCGTAATTGGCATCGGGAGCGTGTGTGTTGCTCTGTCCATCGCCTGGGGGTGCTGATATCCCATAGTGAGTAGTAAACGGAGAACCGTGGTAAAACCAGCATTCCTCCAGTGAACAGTGAGCTGTGCATGTGTTCTGCTGAGAATAATCTTAAAACGTTTTTGCCTTGGACATTATTTATCTGTAAGTACATCTAAGTTGTAGGTAAACTTGATGTTTACAGCTTCTCCTGTGTAGACTAAGTTGTTTGTTTGGTTGATTGTTGTGTAAGCACATGTGCTCTGCATTCCATGTTAGCTTAATGCTGCAGTGGCTGTATTCTGTGTTTGTAGCATTGTGTAACTGGTTCAAATGCAACTACTTACAATGTATGTATACTTACATGCATACTAATTCATATGTATGTGTATTTCTGTCTATTTCTGTACTGTTTCAGTTTTACAAAATACCCTGCAGAGACTTCAGTTAATTACCAAGAAAAGTCAAGCCTTGTTTGTTTATTGGAGGATCCCAGGATTGTTAACTAGCTGTCTAGCTTCACATAGGCACGTGTTGCAAGGGCAGTATAGTAACCATGTAGTTTAGTTTCTTTCATACTGCAGAAGGAAATGGCGGGAGGGTCTTGCTCCATTTCTCATCCTTACCTTCTTCAGCAGCACAAACTCTTTCTCCACATATGCACGTTTGTTGATTTCATCTTCATACCTATTCAAAACACAAGGGACCCACTTAGCATGCTCGCTCTCTGGCCATCATTAAAAAAATGGTTTTATTTCATTCTATACATTCACAATTTCACGCCATCAAGTCTCACTTGTTCTTGAAGTCTTCGACCAGGCCCTGCATGTTCCTCCGCTCTCCCTCCAGCTTCATCTTCTCGTAGCCCAGCCCGTCCAGCTGTCTGCGCAGGTTGGAGATGTAGGCCTCGAACATGCTGTCGATGTTGGAGCGGGTGGAGGTCTGTCCCTGCAGCAGGTTCCATTTGGTCTCCAGCATTTTGTTCTGCTGCTCCAGGAAGCGTACGTACAGTATAAGAGAGGAGAGGAGAGAGAGAGTAGACATTGTCAGTTTGTCACACGGCAAACACTGTCATTCTAAAATAAAAGTTTGGTTGGTTGAAGCAGTAATAGTCCAGGCATTTTAGGTCAAAATGGGGGTCAACCTCCCACTAATTGCAACAAAACCAAACTCAGCTGATTTTGTATCCTCAATATGTCCTGAATCACAGAAAAAAAGTCGCAAGGAATCGTATGAAGGGAAAGTTTTGAAAATGACCTGTAAGTATAACGCTTTTTGGCCCTTTCTGCTAGATTTGACTATGCTGTATTTGTTCCTTGTAGCAAAACAAGGATACAGAATATCAGTGACAAGAATTGATTAGGATCACATAATCACACAACTGATCAAGTACTGATCAAACAACTCAATTCAATTATGCGCACACAATATCACACTACAAAATGCTTAAATAGGTGATGTCACAATTTCCCATTGACGCCCATGTTAAAAAAAGGATTTGAGCATGTTTTCTTGTCTAATTTCCACAAAAAAGGTTCAATACTGCCCACTATCAACCAGAAACTGTTGGATGTAGTACAGCGCTTGTAAAAAGAAAAAGAAAAAAGCCTTAACCCTTCGAGTGCTATTGCTGCATTTTATGCATTGTTATGAACTAATGTTCATTTCATATACATTTTTATGTGAAGCACTTTAAGCTGCATTTTCTGTATGAAAGTGAAATAAAGTTATTATTATTATTGTTATTATTATTAATATTATTAATATTATTATTATGAAGTGAATTAAAAATGTTTTAGAAATCAGAACTTTGATTTTTTTTTACTAAATCCGAAAATAGTCTGGCACTGTGAATTCCACCTGAGGTTTTGGAGGACAATCCCTGATCGAAATATGGTGAACTTCATCATGGAGATGCTGTCAAACCTCAGCTTCACTCTACAGACCAGTAATGGCCAGCACAGCTGGCTCAGATGACTGAGGAATGGTATTCTGTAAGGGTGTGTTCTCTCCTCAATGCTGTAACATCTACATCTATGACCTACCAGATACAACATGGGGCGGCAGTGGCTCAGGGGTAGAGTGGCCAGGGTAGAGTGAACTGGAAACCGCAAGGTTCCCAGTTCGATCCCGGACTGGGGGGCTCCCCCAGAGTTAGTGTCGAAGTGTCCTTGAGCAAGACGCTGAACCCCTAATTGCTCCCGATGAGCAGGTTGGTGCCTTGCATGGTTTCCTCCGCCATCGGTGTATGAATGTGTGTGTGAATGGGTGAATGTAATGCACAATCTATGTAAAGCGCTTTGGATAAAAGCGCTATACAAATGCACCGTTTACCATTTACAACATGAGAAAAAATATGGTTATGTGGACGACCTAGCCATCATGCTGAGATGACTAACATGGAAGCAAAGACCAACAGGATGGCCATAGCTGAATGAGTAGAGAGCCAGCCTCAGAAGCAGAAGGTCTCAAGTTCGATTCCCAGCCCCGCCAAGTTGTTGATGTGTCCCGATGACAATACACTTCTGAAACTTAATTTCTCCCACGGGATCAAATAGGTCTAATTATAATTGAAGGTGATGGAAGACGGTCTCAACCAAGACATGGGCACCATGGTAGCCTACCTCTGCAGTTGCCGTTTGTAGCTCAGCATTGGCAAGACAGTGTCGGCGGCATACCATCTTCACAACAGAGAAGATGGTATCTTCACAACAAAATGCAGTGCTTTACATCAACAAAATCACATAAGAATGTATATGAAATTAACATGAAAACCGAGTGCATACAAATGCATAATACATAACATACAGAAATGGCACTTGAAGGGTTAAGATTAGTTTCTTCTTCTTTTTTTTAACAAGCACTGTAATGCATCCAACACAGTTTCTGGTTGATAGTGGACAGTATTGAACCTTTTGTGTGGAAATTAGACAAGGAAACATGCTTAAATCTTTTTTAACATGGGCGTCAATGGGAAATTGTGACATCAGCACATCATCTATTTAAGCATTTTTCAATATGTTCCACCACTGGGATTTCTTAGGACTTTTGATATGTTATAACTAACATATTTATGAAACAAAAAAAGTTGAAAGAGTTTCTGTTGCAATTTGTCCTAGGTTAACCCCTTATTATCCATAGAACGCCTATACTTAATATGCCTGTTTAGAGTGGGCCACTTAATTGCAGCTTTCTTAAGAACCGCTCATCCAAACAAGTTCAAACTTGATACTACATTTCTCTGGGTCCTCAGCAACACACCTGCCAAATGTCAACTTCATACAGTGTTCGGTTTTCAAGATATATAATTGTATGTGTAATAACAGTGTGGATGGCGGCCATTTTTAAATTTCCCTACATGCAATTCCTTGCGACTTTTTTCCTCTCATTCAGGACATATTTAGGACACAAAATCAGTTGAGTTTGTTTTTGTTGCAATTAGTGGGAGGTCAAGTGCCAATATTACTGGACTATAAAGGCAGAGACATGAACAGAGTAGTTGTACGGTGTTGAATGTGACTTTTCATTTCCTTTTCTTTATGGCCTTGAACTTCAATGGAGATAAAGGGCGTGTCAGATGCTGGTATGCTCCTGTGTTAACTTTGAACGAGCAGCAGAACACGGAAAAAAGACCACACCTTTACCTTCATAGCTTAATAGATAGCATCATAGGCAGGGGTGCACATAACTGGTGCGCAGGTGCCCATGCGTCGCCAAAATATATTCTGCGCGGCACATCAGACGACGCGAGGCGCTTTTGCGTACCAACAGCTGGGACAGGAATTTCCAAGCTTTTATTTTTTAGCAAAAATAAAAAATAAAAGCCTGGAGAATCGAGGAATTTACTTCCTGATGCCACACTCACACATGCACGGTGATGCATGCCCATACACAATACACACCCATGGGGAGGAGGCGGAGGTGGAGGGGACGCATGCTGCAGTGCACGTGATTGTGTGAGTGTCAGGCCCGCATTAACCGTGGAACTTAGTGGAACTTGTGTTCCACGGCCTGCAGCCTGCAGGGGCCCTGTTTTAATTATGTATTTTAAAATATAATATATAATATATATTCTTATTATTTATAAAAATGTATACATTCGGGCCCTGCTGTGTGAATTATATATATTTAGAAACATGTGTTGCTTTAGTTTTAATGTTGAGCGGCAGAACATGATGCAAGCCTCTTGCATACCGTCGCTGGTACTGATGTTTCAATTCTACTTCCTCTAAGTACACAGAAAAATAAAACTACTGTCGACTAATCATTACAAGCGGCTCTTATTTTGAAATCCTCTGGTTTTAGTGTACGTTTGTTTCTGTTAACCCGTATGACTCTCTGCTATCATGGTCTGTGACAGCAACACAAATAAACAAGAACCATGTGGATTAAACGCAAGATTTGGGCCAACGTTCATATTTACGATATGAAAACCAGCTCCTGTGACTTAAACATTGTACAAACTTTGGAAGTGCCGTGCGTTAAACTCTTTGAACCTCCGCAGCATGGTGAGTTAATCTTACAATGAAGATGTGTGTGTGTTTGTGTGCGTGTGTGTGTGTGTGTGTGTTTGTTTGAAGTAGGCTTAGGCTGTATCTCACGTGCTGTGTTTGAATAATGTAGCTCACAGTTGTTAATGTCATCTGCTCATCTCTGTCTGTCTATCTGTCTGTCTTAGTGCTACCATAATGTAGGCCTACACTGTGAAAATCTAAATTACATATTCTTAATACATTTGTACTGTGCAAATAGCTGAATATGATGGGGTAGTAGGTCTACGCTACTGTATTTTAACATCAGTCATAATGGTGAGCCATAATGTTTTCTGAGGTGGTAAAAAGGTTGAGAACCACTGCGGTAGACTTCAAGAGGTGGGTCTACTTGCATGATTGTCACATGTTTGGTGGGGATCTTTTTACTTTAACTTTTCAAGTACATTTCAGAGCGTGTACTTTTGTACTTTTACTTGAGTAATTAGTTGAATGAGTACTTTTACTGAAGTCGCTTTTTACATAAGTAAATGTATCTGAGGCTACTTCTACTTTAAGTAAAGAAAGTGAGTAGTACTTTTCCCATCTCTGCTGATTATTGTTTTCTCAATTCTAAACTTGAATTGTTGAATTTCTTATGAAGAATAAGAAAATTAATATGAAACATTTGTTACCCATCTCATCACCATATGTCTTGTAGCCTACGACTGTAATGACCATAAAGTAACCTCCTTAATAATAAATGTAATTTGTAATGATAGACACTGTAGTTATAGCATAGACTGAAGTTGGAAAGGCTGTGCCCAGTGCCTGTGTCAGTGCCGATCGTGCTGGCGGTGGCACGTGCACCGAACGCACCCAATTAGTGCTGCACGATTCTTGCTCAAATGTGAATCACGATTTTCCTCCATAAGAATTGAGATCACGATTCTCACACAATTCTCTTGTAAATATAAAAATATTAAGCAAAAAAAAAAAAAATGTAATTGAAAAAAACATCGTCATAATTTAAAATCGAGATCGCATAGGTGTCTGAATCGAGATCACGATCTTTTTTCGATTAATCGTGCAGCACTACACCCAATATTGTCTGATTAATGTAGAGGGGGGGGGCCTTTTTGGTGTAGTTCCACGGCCCTGAGGGGCCTTAATCCGGGCCTGGTGAGTGTGGCCTCAAATCCTGTCGCGCGACTCGCAAGCAGCAAGCTGCTGGCTGTGTTGCAGGCACTCGTCACCGATGATGAACGCACCGTGATGGTGCAAAATATGCCGTGAACGTCCCAATCTGGCGGATAAAAGCAGCGCAGCACAGGGCACCAACCTTGGGGAGGGCACCAAACGGCGAGAAGAAAAAAAAAGGGCGAAAAACGGTGGAATTTTTTTATACAACAATGTGCTAAATAAACTAAACTAAACTAAACAAGAATTAATGGGAACTGACCTTGTCGATGAAGGAGGCGAAGCGGTTGTTCAGGCCCTTGATCTGGTCCTTCTCATGGCGGACTGCCGAGATGTTGGGGTCGATCTCCAGGCAAGCAGTGGGGCTTGTAAAAGTCATTCTAGTATTTTTAGGTATACCGCTACCAAAATAGCTTCCAGATTCCCTTCTGACACCTATGGTGCTGCGCCTATGATTTGCACCACTTCCATAGCAGGATTTGGACCTCACGGAGCTCATGGTCAGCCCAGGATTGTTGACTGTGTTGCAGGAGGAGGACAGAGGCTGAGTGAGCTTCAAAAGGAGAGTCAAGATCCTCTGAGTGTAGTCCTGCTGACGCCGCCTGCTTTTATGGTTGCACAGAGCTGGAAGGAGGGTGGGCGGGGCTTCCACCTGGAAGGGCAACATTTTAACCACTTCATCCTGCACTCACACTTTCTCTGTCTATCCTCCTCCTCCTACCCCTACCTCTACCCCGGCCTCAGCCTCGGCCCGCCCCGGGCTGTGGCTGGCAGGAGTGTCCAGGCCTGTAAAACAGGTAGTGAAGGGCTTGTCGAGAGATAAGTTCTGACACACCCTGCCTCAGGTCTGGCTGTAGGGGTAGAAAAGTTGAATTAAAATATTTAGAAAAAAAACTAAAACTAAACCTGATATAGTACAGTATATTAACGTTATCGAGTCAATTGCTAGTCTGTCCAGTTGGCCGTCGACGCGTTAGACGCGCGTTTAGCTTTTTCAATGTTTAATCTGTGATCGCGCTGTTCTGTATATTTTTCATCATCAGTTTCACTTTCTGATTCCTTCAGACTCACCGGGTTCCGGATTCATGACGCAGATTCCGTTTCCAGTTCTCTTTTTTTTCCCCCGGTCATTTTAGGCCAGAATAGGGAAAAACACGTTTTTTTCACACGGTATAAAAAACGAACGGAGAGCTCCACTTCTATTTTCTTTAGCCTGGGTGACGAACAGTCATCGTCGTCGTGTATCACATCGTACTTAAGCCCGATCAGCGATCTGCGAAAACGTCACATCCGGTTATGACGTATGGACTGTTTGAGCCTGTTTGGGGGGGGTCGAGCGAGTGAGTGAGTGATCGAGGTGTCTATCTGCTGCTCTCTGCTGGTCGATCTGTCGTGTGTGTTTAAAACCGCAGCCAGTCGGAGTCACGTGGGAACGCCGAGCAAGATGGCTGCACTCTGATAGAGCTCCGTAAACCCCACCACTAAATGTAAACTTATTCGACGCTATTTACTCCACCTTTCCTGATTTAAAAGGGTGAAACTACTTGATACATAATCCGTTGCTTACTATTACCAGTTTGAGGCTATATGGCTACCAAATCTAAGTATTTCACGAGGGGGAACTCAACAACACCGCGCTCAGAGACGCCGCCATTAGCGCAACAAGAAGCTAATACAATGGAAAAGCTAATGGCTGAAATCACCAAGATGAGTGCTACTTTAAGCTTGGTGGCTACAGATGTATCCACGATTAAAGCAACAACAGCAGAGCTAGTCCAAAAAGTGAACGAGATTCAGGAGAGAGTGACGGTTGCAGAGGAAAGAATCTCTACATTGGAGGATGACGCGGCGCATCTGAGCTCGGCTAGTGTGAGACACGACCAGCTCCTGGAAACCATGTGGAACCGAATTGAAATGTTGGAAAATCGCGGTCGACGCAACAACGCTAGACTGATCGGCTTGAAAGAGGGTCTGGAAGCTGACGATTTGGAGAAATGCATGCAACAGATCCTGACCGAGGGGTTGGGGATCGAATGGAGTGCGGAATATGAGATCGAGAGAATACATCGTGTGCCAGCTATTAGACCTGACCCGACGCGACCACCCAGGGTTGTGGTGGTTCGCTTTCTGCGCTCCTCTGCTAGGGAGAAAGTTTTGCAAGCGGCCAAGGCAAAGAGGGGAATTCAATCGTGGAATGGATTTAGGCTGTCAATTTTCCCTGACATGTCCAAAGAGCTAGCTGATAAGAGAAAAGGGTTTAATACAGCCCGAAAATTACTCCGAGAAATCGACGTCAGGCACACGCTCGCTTTTCTGGCGATTTTGCGTTTCACATGGAAGGGGAAGAAGCTGGAATTCACGTCCAGTACGAGCGCGGAGAAGTTCATCAACCAACGTTGTATGCGCAGTGAGTCCATCCACAGTGAGCGTCTATCGGACACACACACTACTGAAGAAGATTGAAACCAGGGACTGTGTGATGGACTGGATGAGTCAAAAATTTGGTGGAGCATAATACATTGTCATTCAGGTATGGTGGGGGGAGGGGGGTGGGTGAGAGTCGCAGCCTGAAGTTATCTAGCCCATAGTTTAACTAGGTTAAGTGGGTTGGCTGACGTGCAACGCACCGCGCGGACCAAATTGGTTTGCCTTTTTTCTTTGTTTTTCTTTTTTGGTGTGTGTTTTTTGATATCTGTCCGTAGCTAGACGTTATTTGGACAGGGAATTTTTATTTTCTTTTTATTTTGTTGTTTGCCCCTCGTGAAGGGAGGGTTTTGGATATGTTTAAATATTTTGATATCAAGTGTGTAACTATATTGATGGTACAGCAACAGCATGTTTATTTTTGTGTATTTTTTCTTAGAATTAGCCTTCTGAGATGCTTAATATATGAAGGTATATGGAAAGGATGTGAATATGGTTACGTTTATTTCATGGAACATTAATGGCTGTGGGAACCCGGTTAAGAGAAGGAAAATATTGACCTATCTTAAACATAAACAAGCTGATATTGTGTTTATACAGGAGTCGCACCTTAAGGATGAGGAAGCTATAAAATTTAAACGAGGTTGGGTGGGACAGGTATTTTTTTCTTCATTTAACAGTAAACAAAATGGGGTAATTATTTTAATTAACAAACAATTGAGTTTTGTAATGCTAGGAGAGACCAAAGATAAAGCTGGGAGGATAATTTGTGTAGATGCTTTGATTAATGGTGTTAAAGTGATTTTGTGTAATGTGTATGCACCCAATAAGGATGACCCAGCATTTATTAATGAGGTGAACAACATTTTGGTGCTAAGGAGGGCCATATAGTGGCAGCAGGGGACTGGAATCAGACTCTCTGCCCTGTTTTGGACAGAAGCAAATTTAGGGCAACAGCGCCCCCAAGAGACCGGGCAGCGCTACACATGCTAATGGAAGATGTATGTTTGGTTGATGTATGGCGGCTGGTTAATCCTTGTGAAAGGGAATACACTTTCTATAGCCATTGTCACCAAATTCATACTAGAATTGATTATTATTTAATTTCCAAATCCATTATTAAAGATGTAATTGATAGTAAAATTGGCACAATAGCATTATCAGACCATGCATTGGTTGAACTTGACGTTGACCTGAACACTGAGACTGGTAGAAAGGGGAGATGGAGAATGAATACTATGTTACTGCAAGATGACATATTCAGTGTTAAACTGGCTAAGGACTTGACGTCTTTTTTTTTAATTAATTTGGGGTCAACCGAAAGGATTGCCACGGTGTGGGATTCGTCAAAGGCATATATTCGAGGTATATTAATAGCACAATCATCTAAAAAGAAAAGAGAAAGCATTGAACAAGTACGTAAACTTGAAGGTGAAATTGGTGCATTAGAAAAAGATTTGGCAGAACATTACACTGAAGATGTATATCAAGAACTATGCAAATGTAAATTTCAATTGAATGGGATATATAATAAGAAAACAGAATATGCATTATTTAGGCTGAGGACAAATTTTTATGAAGGGGGAGAGAAGACTGGCAAACTCCTGTCTCGACAATTAAAACAAAAAGAGAATAATAGTGTTATTCATGCAATTAAAAAGGGAGATAACATAGTATCATCATCTAAAGAAATCAACCAGGTATTTCAACAGTTCTATGAAAATGTATATACATCTACCTCTAACTACCAGCAGAGGGAGCTAGAAGATTTTCTTTCTAGGATAAATCTGCCCACTATGACCACACAACAAGCTGAGTCCCTTGATGCACCTATTACTGAACAGGAGGTCAGAAATGCTATTGCAATGATGAAAATGGGGAAATCACCGGGTTTGGATGGTTTTCCCATTGAATATTATAAAAAATGTATAGATATATTGGCCCCTATTTTGACTAAAGTATATTCAGAAGCATTTAATTTGGAAACATTGCCAAGCACTTTTAACGAAGCACTAATAACCTTGATTCCTAAGAAAGACAGGGACACCACAGACCCATCAAATTATAGACCTTTAAGTTTAATTAATGTAGATTGTAAATTATTGACCAAAATACTAGCCTTACGGCTGGACAAGGTACTACCAGACATTGTCCAGGCTGACCAAGTTGGTTTTATTAAAGGTAGAACCTCAAGTGATAACTTGAGGAGGTTGCTACACCTCACGTGGCGGCACGCGTCGGGTGCCATACCGGTCGCCGCCTTCTCTCTGGATGCTGAGAAGGCTTTTGATAGAGCAGATTGGGGGTTCCTGTCAGCTGCCATGTCACGCTTTGGTTTTGGTCAAGGTTTCAAAACTTGGTTTAATATTTTGTATAAAAACCCAAAAGCTGCAGTGATCACAAACGGTTTCATCTCCCCATTTTTCAATCTAACAAGGTCGGTGAGGCAGGGCTGCAGTCTTTCGCCGTTGTTGTTTACGATTTTCCTAGAACCCCTGGCAGCCATGATTAGAGCTAATACAGCGATAAAGGGGGTGGAGGGAGGGGGGAAAGAGCATAAGCTGATGTTGTACGCGGACGATATATTATTACTGATAACGGACCCTGCTAACTCCCTCCCTCCCTTGATGGATACTATTCGGACATATTCGAGCTTATCTGGTTATAAGATTAACTGGAGTAAGTCTGAGGCCATGCCGATATCTAAATCATGTTACTCACATACAGTGTCTCAATTTGGCTTCAGATGGGTTCCTATCGGAATGAAATATTTAGGGGTTAAACTTACTTCAGATTTGGACAAAATTGTCACACTAAATTATGAGCCATTACTGAATATGATAAAAAATAATTTGGAAAAGTGGGGTGCGCTGAAACTGTCTCTACTCCACTACATCTCAGAGGCAAATATTGTACTTTTACTCCACTACAATTATTTGAAAACTTTAGTTACTTGTTACTTAGATTTTGATTATTATTACAAAACATACATTAACAACTTCAGCTCTATATACATTTCAAAATACCTTTTCCACCACTGCAAAAATGGAATAAAGACAAAAATAAGAATAAAACAGGTAGTTAGTTGAAGCAGAACATATTTTAAAGCAAAAGAAAATAATAATAATATGGTCCAAACTCCCTTGTGGTATATGTCACTGTATCTGTATAGTTGCATACAGTGACATATATATATATATATATATATATATATATATATATATATACATATACATATACATATACATTTACATATATATATATATATATATATATATATATATATATATAATACCAGGGAACATGGTATAGATTTATACTTATTTATTTATGAACGAGTACCGTACATGCTGTTTTTCTACAACTGTTGTCCTGTACCTCCATCAAATGAAATGAAATGTAATAAAATAAACTGGTGTTAAATAGCTGGTGGAAAAGAGAAGTAAACAGGCACTGATAAATACATCACAGTTTGAGGTGAAGAAATCGTGAACTTATGAGGAAGAGAATCAAACTGATGGTGGAGGTTGAATGAACTCAAGTCAAATAGCCAGTTTGTCAAGAGAGAGAACTCTGTGTAAATCATGCTGTACAGAATGTCCATGTTGCAAGTGTGAAGCGTGTGAGGTTGCATGACAAGCAAAAAAAAAAAAAAAAAAACATTTTCCAAAGGTTTCCCCTCTCTCTCTTTGTATCTTGTTCCATCTGTGAACATCAAGTTGAATATCTAGTTTTTGATAGACAATGGTCTAATTGTACAGTACAGTACTCAAGTACTGTACTTAAGTACACTTTTCAGGTATTTTTACTTTACTGGAGTATTTCATTTTGACCAAGAAGTCTGTGCCCAATATATTACGGTCCCTTGCTTGCTTTTGGGTACCGACCCACTGGTTGAGAAACAGTGCCGTAGAGCAAGTGTCTTCAATGTTTTTTTGTTTGTTTTTTGGTGACCTTTTTCATCCCGCCGGGGAACTTGTTTTCCGCTTCACCCAGCTGAGTGCTGCCCACAGAGGAGTGCGGAGGAGGAAGCAGTTCAAATCAAATCAAACTTTATGTATAGATTACATTTACATAAAACCAAAGATTGCCCAAAGTGCTGCACAGAAAGAAACAAAAATAACCCCTGGTGGCGCTATAAAAGGCAAATGTGAAAAATGCAGGGCAAAGGTTTTTCCTTGGCCTCTAGGGAGTGTGCGTGCAAAGTTTCTGGCAGATCGGTGCAGTTATAGTTAAAAACGCCTGTTATAGCGCCACCATGAGGCTGATTCAAGTGGCATTTCTTCCTCGGCCTAGTGGGAATGTGCGTGTGAAATTCACGGAAATCGCAAGCTGCGTTCATGATTTGAGGCATTGTGTTCAAAACGGAGCAATCCTGCAGACTTTGGGAGCCAATCTTAGCCAATCGGGATGGAATCTGGAAAATCGGACAGATCCGTGTTGATCACATTACTATAGAGATACTGTGTACCGATTTGCGTGTTTTTTGGATAAAATCTGTAGGAGTAATATCCAAAAATGTGTTTTGCAAAAGTCGGCCTCATGGTGGCGCTATGACAGGCTGATCTGAAAAATGTGGGGCAGAGGTTCTGCTGTGGCATCCAGGGAGTGTGTGTGCACAGTTTCACAGCGACCGGGCCAACGGTGGCGGAGATTAGCTGGTCACAGACAGAAGGACGGACAGGCCACACGGACGGACGGACGGACGGACGGACGGACGGACGGACGGACGGACAGGGGGTAAAACATACTCTCTCGCCATGCCTTCGGCCTGGCGGAGACAAAAATCTATAAATCTTTAGTACATGTTATTATGTGCCCTATAGTAAAGTGAAGACAGTTCATCATTTACAACTGCCTGTTAATGTGTTTGTTCGTGTTTAACATATGCTTTGTATAACATTCCTAAAATATCTATAAATCCTTAGTACATGTTATTATGTGCCCTATAGTGAAGTGAAGACAGTTCATCATTTACAACTGTCTGTTAATGTGTTTGTTCATGTCTAACATATGCTTTGTAAAACATTCCTAAAATATCTATAAATCCTTATTACATGTTATTATGTGCCCTATAGTAAAGTGAAGACAGTTCATCATTTACAACTGTCTATTAATGTGACTTTCTCCTTACCTGTTGCAAACTTCCTGGCTTTCATGAATGCAGACACCAAACAATTACTAGAATTATCTTTCATGTTTAATAAATGATTCGTAAGACACTCGTAAAGAGTATGTAGACCATTTGCAAACGTTATCATGGGCCTTGTTGTAAAGTGAAGACTATGCATTATTATTTCATGTTTAACAATGATTAGTAAAACATGTGAGATCAAAAAGTGGCAGAAGTAACGTTATAGAGTATAAAAGTATAAAACAATTTATTAAGATATAAAATGTAGCAACTCTTGGCCACAGCACACACACTGACATTTAAACAAAGAAATTCATCACAACAGAATCACAGAGTAGCAGGTTGGAGCCTCTGCAGTCACCACCTCCCAGTGCAAGTTAGCTTTAGCTGCTAAGCTAAACTGCTAAGCATGGAGGACATTACTAGCCTACACATTTAAACAAACATTGTGGATACAAACGGCCACCATCAAAATACCCCCTGGTCATAATGCTACTTCATGTGTGTAAGATTAGCCATTTTATGTTACCTCGATCACCTGCAACAAGACAGTCAAAACACATAAAACATGAATTAGACATATTTCTGTCCAGTCTGCAACTGCATCACTGTTCACTTCCTCCCTAGTAGGCTACTGCAGGTGTAATGCAGGTAATCAATGTGTTGCCAGATTTTGCAAAAGAAACAAGCGGCCAGGTCTATGAAAACAAGCCCAAAAGAAGCAACTAGGATCAGGCCCATGATAACGTCTGCAAATGGTTTACATACTCTTTACGAATGTCTTACGCATCATTTGCTAAACATGAAAAAAAAAACTCCCTAAAAAACTCAATTTATACCACTATATGAATCATTTCCAAATGATTTCCTACAATTTAAATTACATTATTTAATGATGAGCAAAATATAAAAATAATGTTTTAATGTGTTTTAAATAATGTTTAAATTATTCTTAAATGTTCTACAATGTTATTATAAATGATTTCATAATCATTAACCAATGTATATAAATAGTTTGTCTATGATTAGTTTTTTATCTACAAATAGCTTGTATATATTATAACATCAGTTACAAATTATTTAATAATCATTTACAGATGTATATAAATGGCTTATTCATGAATAGTTCACTACTTACTAATACCTTATAAATGATTTGTAACTGCAGTTATAAAGGTTTTAGTAATCATTTACGAATGTCAACAAACAGGTTGTTAATGATTTGTTAATAGTCTACAAACTGCTTATAAACATTTATAAATGCTTTATAATTAGGTTGCACTTTACAATAATTACCCGTTATAAAGCATTTATAAACGTTTATAAGCAGTTTGTAGACTATTAACAAATCATTAACAACCTGCCTCTGAGATATAAGTGGAGCAGAAGTAAAAGTATTGAAAATTGGAAATACTCCACAAAGTAAAAATACCTAAACATTTTAATTAAGTACAGTAGTTAAGTTACTTTACACCACTGCTCTTGGGGCATTAATTGAAGATAAAACATACAACATTTTTATTTAGAGCTACGAGGTTTCTGCCTGACACTCAGCGAGTCGCGACAATACATAGAATATACAGTATATAAATATATAGATATATAGAACTGACTTAGATAAGAATCAGTTAGATAAGAATAAAAATGAATGTACCTTCACTCTGTCCTTTACTAGCTGAAGAGAAAATTATCTTGGGATTGATTTTCAAGTGTAGCCCAAATCCAGGTGTTAAAATCTTGAATTAAAATGTTGTTATTTGTCATTGCTGCTCATTATGAAATAATTTCAAACATTTCTTTGTGTGGAAATAATATGATTAAGCATGTCATTGTGTGGAAACCTCTTTGGCTGCCTGCAACATGATTCTTGCTACCTCTATTGCGACAAGCAACAATGAAATTACAAAAGGTGCCCATTTCAGTCAGTTTAATATACTGTACTATATCAGGTTTAGTTTTAGTTTTTTTTCTAAGTATTTTCATTCAACTTTTCTACCCCTACAGCCAGACCTGAGGCAGGGTGTGTCAGAACTCTCGACAAGCCCTTCACTACCTGTTTTACAGGCCTGGCCACTCCTGCCAGCCACAGCCTGGTGCGGGCCGAGGCTGTGGCCGGGGTAGAGGTAGGGGTGGCAGGAGGAGGATAGACAGAGAAAGTGTGAGTGCAGGATGAAGTGGTTAAAATGTTGCTCTTCCAGGTGGAAGCCCCGCCCACCCTCCTCCCAGCTCTGTGCAACCATAAAAGCAGGCGGCGTCAGCAGGACTACACTCAGAGGATCTTGACTCTCCTTTTGAAGCTCACTCAGCCTCTGTCCTCCTCCTGCAACACAGTCAACAATCCTGGGCTGACCATGAGCAACCCTGGCAGATGGTCCCATGCAGCACCTGCACGCAGGGCACGCAGCGCCACAGGTGTCAGTTCTCGTTATGCAAGCGTTTGTAGTATGGGTGGTGGCAACAGATCTACTTCTGCAAGCACCACAGGTCGCATATCTGCTTCTGCAAGCTTGGGTGGTGGTATTGGTATGGCTGGTGGTATGAGATGTGTCTATGGCGGTGGTATGGGTGGTGGTATGGGTGGCTATGGCGGTATGGGCGGCGGTATCGTGCCCATCACATGTGTCACAGTCAACCACAGCCTGCTGGCCCCACTGAACCTGGAGATCGACCCCAACATCTCGGCAGTCCGCACCCATGAGAAGGACCAGATCAAGGGCCTGAACAACCGCTTCGCCTCCTTCATCGACAAGGTCAGTTCCCATTCATTCTTGTTTAGTTTAGTTTAGTTTAGTTTATTTAGTACATTGTTGTATAAAAAAATAGAAACAATACATAAAGTGGCTTTCGGAGCTCAGTGTAGCATGTGAGGTGAGTCATAGCCAGACAGGAGATAGGTGCATTTTTTAAAGCTATACACACGGCATTTCCCATGGCGGTTGTGGACAGGGTGTGGCTGTCCAGAAAGCCCATCCCTATGATCAGGGGCGCTTCACCGATGCGTTTCAATGTTGTAGCGGCCAAAAAAAAAAAAAATCTTCTCGCCGTTTGGTGCCCTCCCCAAGGTTGGTGCCCTGTGCTGCGCTGCTTTTATCCACCAGATTGGGACGTTCACGGCATATTTTGCACCATCACGGTGCGTTCATCATCGGTGACGAGTGCCTGCAACACAGCCAGCAGCTTGCTGCTTGCGACTGACTGTGTCAGGATTCGAGGCCACACTCACACAATCACGTGCACTGCAGCATGCGCCCCATGGGTGTGTATTGTGTATGGGCGTGCATCACCGTGTATGTGTGAGTGTGGCTTCAGGAAGTAAATTCCTAGCCTCGATCTCCAGACTTTTATTTTTTAGTTTTGCTAAAAAATAAAAGCTTGGAAATTCCTGTCCCAGCTGTTGGTACGCAAAAGCGCCTCGCGTCGTCTGATGTGCCGCGCAGAATTTATTTTGGCGACGCATGCGCACCTGCGCACCAGTTATGTGCACCCCTGCCTATGATGCTATCTATGAAGCTATGAAGGTAAAGGTGTGGTATTTTTTCCGTGTTCTGCTGCTCTCGTTAAAAGTTAATACAGGAGCATACCACCATCTGACACGCCCTTCATCTCCATTGAAGTTCAAGGCCATAAAGAAAAGGAAATGAAAAGTCACATTCAACACCGTACAACTACTCTGTTCATTCCTCTGCCTTTACTGCTTCAACCTACCAAACTTTTATTTTAGAATGACAAGTGTTTGCCGCGTGACAAGCTGACAATGTCCTCTCTCTCTCTCCTCTCCTCTCTTATAGGTACGCTTCCTGGAGCAGCAGAACAAAATGCTGGAGACCAAATGGAACCTGCTGCAGGGACAGACCTCCACCCGCTCCAACATCGACAGCATGTTTGAGGCCTACATCTCCAACCTGCGCAGACAGCTGGACGGGCTGGGCAACGAGAAGATGAACCTGGAGGGAGAGCTGTGGAACATGCAGGGCCTGGTCGAAGACTTCAAAAACAAGTGAGACTTGATGGCGTGAAATTGTGAATGTAAAGAATGAAATAAAACGTTTTTTTTATGATGGCCAGAGAGCGAGCATGCTAAGTGGGTCCCTTGTGTTTTGAATAGATATGAAGTTGAAATCAACAAACGTGCATCAGTGGAGAATGAGTTTGTACTGCTGAAGAAGGTAAGGATGAGGAATGGAGCAAGACCCTCCCGCCAGTATGAAAGAAACTAAACTACATGGTTACTTACATATATTGTTTAATAATTGTCATAAATTCTCTTGCAGGATGTCGATGGCGCATACATGAACAAGGTGGAATTGGAGGCCAAGTGTGATGCTCTTCAAGATGAGATCAACTTCCTCAGGGCCGTCTACGAGGCTGTAAGTACTAGTACATGAAACTAGACATAGTCATATGTATGTTGAATGTGAGACATCACCATCCATGCAACTGCAGTACAAATCGATGAACGAAGACAAATTGTAAAACATCAATTGCTTGTGTAGGAGCTGCGTGAGCTTCAAAGTCAGATCAAGGACACCTCGGTCATCGTGGAGATGGACAACAGCCGCAACCTGGACATGGACTCCATCGTGGCTGAAGTGCACGCTCAGTATGAGGACATCGCCAACCGTAGCAAAGCTGATGCAGAACAGTGGTACAAGACCAAGGTGAGCAAGGGACAAAAAATAAGAGATATCAAAACTAAAGGGTTTTAACAGTATTAAGAGACTGAGTTTTTTCTGTAAATAAAGGAAATGCTTTCCAACTTTTTCCAACACTTTCCATGTCTATTTTATTTGTCTACGCCAGGTTGAGGAGATTCAGACAACGGCTGGACAGTATGGTGATGACCTGCGGCAAACCAAGTCCGAGATCTCAGAGTTGAACCGTATGATCGCCCGTCTTCAGAACGAGATCGAAGCGGTCAAGGGACAGGTAGGCATACATTATTATAGAACCTCTTTGAGTTGACCAGTCTAACCGATTGTTAGCGAATGACGCATGGAATCAGCGTGAACTCATTTGTAAAAGGCAGCAGGGGGTTAATTCCACTGTCATTTGTGTGCAAACAGAGGGCTAACCTTGAGGCTCAGATCGCTGAGGCTGAGGAGCGTGGAGAGATGGCAGTGAGGGACGCCAGGCTCCGCATCAAGGACCTGGAGGATGCTCTCCAGAGAGCCAAGCAGGACATGGCCCGCCAAGTGCGCGAGTACCAGGAGCTCATGAATGTCAAGCTGGCCCTGGACATCGAGATCGCCACCTACAGGAAACTGCTGGAAGGAGAGGAGACAAGGTGGGTGGTCTTTTTGTTTTTTTCCACACGGGAGGGGCTGGATCAGCTCTGGGAGTACACATTGTGATCCTGAGAAGGATAGGCCAAATAGATCACCGGAAACAAAAACATGGCTCCCCATCCGCTTCCTGTCTATTTCCTTCTTTAAAACGCCTATATCTCAGAATCTGTTTCCGGTGGGGAAAACCGGTCATGCTCGATGCGCGATCCCCCCCCGTTGTAACTCGCGAGTGAAATGTTATCCAGGGTCATCGCGCTACATGAATGGATGCTTTTTTTTACGTGGATTTGCTCGTCGTGGAGTCTAGAGCTTTAAACAGCAAAGCGCAGTCAATGGGGAGAATGCTGGCACCCACGGTAAGTTGTTATGAAAAAATGCTGGCACCCAATGTGTTAACATCATTATTTACAGTGTTGGAAAGTAACCTAAGTAATATGTAACTTAAAGTAATATTATTACTTTTTTCCAGTAACTAGTAATGTAACTAATTACTTTCACGTTTTGAGTAATATTACTTTGACTTTTTTCCAAAAGTAAGTTATTACTTTTTTTCACGAGCCTTGGTGGTACTCTGGGCTTGAGTGTGTTTATTTGATCCTGTGTTGTTTTTGGTCCATTGCAGGGCCGTGCAGAGAGTGCTGAAGGGGCAGGTGCTCAAAATGTCCACGAAAGGGCACATATGCGCGCGCCGATTTTTGGGGTAGTCTTTTTGTGGGTGTCATCATGCTATTTCACACCAGAAATGTAGTATGTTGGATGTCTTATGCTAATGGAGCAAGATGTTCCACAATAGCATGGCCCATGTCATTACTGCCATGACCCTCTCCTCTGCCTCCTGCATTGGATGCAGGATAGGTGGGCACTAGGGACATAGGTGGGCACTAGGGACATAGGTGGGCACTAGGGACATACAGTAGGTGGGCACTAGGGACATACTGTATGGGCACCTCCATGGAAAATTGGCTATTTTGTCCAAAATTTAAAATATATACATATTTGAAAAATGGTCTTAAGTAATGTACAGTATACATGATGTGAACATGCATGGTACATAATTATCAGACTTAATTTTGATTTTAACTAATATTAGACCTTAAAGGGCCATTTCATCCCTGGAAGAAGTTTTCGGTCTTTTAATGAAGTTTAGGAGTCAAGAAACAAGATCCTGGGTTTTTTTTGTGAATAATCTGTGTTTTTAGATATCTAGTAATCTTCGCAAACGTCGTGACGTTATTTGCGTCATGAGAGATTGGTCTCATTCCTTTCCGCACTACATGTCTCGGCGTGTCTCAGTCAGACCAGCTCAAAAGACAGCCCCAATGGTGTGTCCGTAACACTTTGTTCAACCTTCTTTCCCCACTCGGCCACTCCCATTAGCTGTGGCCATCGGGCAACCCCCCTTGCAGAGTGTGGCATTACTTTACCTGAGTTATCTTCTGATAGTTGTACTTGAATGTTGACATGAAATAATAATCCTGTGTAGTGTTTCATAAGCGCAAGCTTGAAAAAAAAAATACAGCGTGGAGTAGCAGCGCTGGTAAACAAACACCGTCACGAAAGGCTAGGATCATAATACCAAGGATGTGACAGTGATGTCAATACTATGCGACACGGAAGTGAAACTGCATGAAGATACTAAGGATGTCCCAGTGATATGACATCACTAACGAATCCTTGGACATATATGTAACTAGATGAACGTGTCCGAGGACAGCCAGTGTTGCCAGATATTGTGAGAGAAATAAGCAGCCAGGTCTATGAAAACAAGCCCAAAAGAAAAAAAACTATGCCAAGAGCACTTTACCTAGACATGGGATATTATATATTTGAAAATTGCTGATCTACAAGCTCACAACGCTTCGCAACCCATTGTGAGCTTGTAGATCTGCTATTTACAAAAAAATCTTGAGGGGGAAAAAGTCCAAAATGTGGATTTTTTTTTTTTTTTGCAAAATATTTTTATTTGCTTTTCAAAATGTGGAATATTTTTGACACATATTTGTTAGGGGCTCACTGCCACAAATTATAATTTCAGATGGGGGTCTGTGGAAAAATACATGAACATGTTTGAGAACCACTGGTTTAAACAGCAATCAAAACATTTGGAAACAAGCCCAAATATCAACTACATTTTAGAAAGAAGCCGCTTATAATAAGCAGACATGGCAACACTGGCATGCTGTTTGGATGTTATTGTTGGAGATCACACCCACATGCGACCTCCCCTCCTCACAAGGAGGGGCAGTGCACCAAAGCATTATGGTCATTGTAGTAATGCAGCAGTCCAGTCAAACCCTAGTCAAACACACAGATTTCATAATTTTTCTGGCCATAGGTTGCAAATTTTAAATTGCGCTACTGTTATCTACTACAAATACTATTACCATTGAGTGATTGCAGTTTCTTCCAGGGGTGAAATGCTCCTTTAATT
Organism: Gymnoscopelus braueri; assembly: GCF_963280865.1. Lineage (NCBI taxonomy): Eukaryota > Metazoa > Chordata > Actinopteri > Myctophiformes > Myctophidae > Gymnoscopelus > Gymnoscopelus braueri. Next base: position 15,877,448 of record NC_137612.1, read on the forward strand.
GCCGAATGTTTAAGCATATTCTAATCATAGTTTTTAACATGTTGGGCAAAATAACCAATTATACATCAAGGTGCCCAGATGTCCCTAGTGCCCAGCTATCCTGTTAACCTTGCATCATACCACAAACAGCCTAACACGTTAACTTTAAGATGAGGGCAAAGTAACTCATTTCATTTGACAGCTTCAGTCCATGTGGGACTTTCATCAGTGCAAATTGCAATAAAATAAGCAATACATTCTCATTCTCATTACCATGTACAAATTTAAATAATTAACATTTCTCTATGTAGCCTATTCGCCATCATTCCCATTTTCATTCTTCAATACTAATGATCAAATAAAACAGATAAGGCAGGTGAAGATCAAAATGTACTAAAATATGTACCTGAAAACATTTGAGGTGAGAAACAGACCAGGGGGACCAGGGAGAAATAATTCTGCAGCTACAGCCAGGATACAGTTTACTTAATTATCACATAGATTGGAAATAATCTTAATTATTTTGGATAATAATAGTTGAGTCAGTACAGACAGTGCTTCAAGCTCAAAAGGGCCGCTTAGCTTCAAAGGTGAGTGTGTATTATACATCATATAGCTAATATAGAGATTGCTGGCTTTCAAAAGACAGTGTTACATGAGGACAGAAGGAGATCAAGTTCAACCAGCTTTGGTTTGGCAAGGTATAGTAGCTAGTGGATTCCATTAAGGTGATCAGGTATTCTCTGTTGATGAGAATGTCCAAGGCATGCACATGTACAATGGAAAAAGACACACCCTACAAGCTACACTGATTTATTAGACATGTTAAATGCTTCTCACGGAAACATCAAGGATAAAATGGGGCATGCCAGGATTGTAATTGAATGCAGTGTCACAATAGTTTAATGCGAAGGCACCTAACTTTGATCAGACGTGAGCTAACTTTTAGGTTGGAGGAGATCCTAGGCTGTGGATGGAGGGTTACCATGGATTATGATTGTGGAGTGTTATCGTCTCCGCCAGGCCGAAAGGCATGGCGAGAGAGTATGTTTTACCCCCTGTCCGTCCGTGTGTCCGTCCGTGTGTGTGTCCTGTCCGTGTGTCCGTTGGCCCGCTCGCTGCGAAACTGTGCACACACAGTCCCTCGATGCCAATTCAGAACCTCTGACCCAAATTACTCCTACAGATTTTATCCAAACGTCATGCAAATCAGTACACAGTATCTCTATCGTCATGTGATCAACACGGATCTGTCCGATTTCCATCCTGATTGGCTAAGGTTGGCTTCCAAAGTTTGCAGGATCATCAACATATCCGTACAGACAAACATGTCTGTGGCAAGACTTGTCTATGTCCGTGGCACTCTTTTTTTCCTTTTTGTTTTTAAAGAAAAATATATATAGCCTACATATGTTTCATTATAATGTAAAAACATATTCTAAAATACACAAATTAATCTTTAAAAAAAAATTGAATAATTTTGGTGACTCATAAAGTGTCGGGATGACATTCTCATTAATATGTTGCAGGAGACTTGTGGTATTGTATGTTGTACCCGTACATGATTGCATCATATGAGGACAACAAGACAACAAGATTCCCCGAAAATGTCAAATCATCCGTTCAATCCTTGTGGGATACTAGTATTTATATTTTTTAAGACAATGGATTAATGGAGTGTATGAGGTGTGCTAGACAATGAAACAATTAAAGTCAACGGTAATGTGAGTGACCACATGTGAAAAATTTTGCAGGAAAAGAGCAAAAACAGAAGGCATGTCATCTGTTGAGCTCCAATAATAAAACGAATAAACATGATAAAACAACCTAAAAACGCTCATAAGCAATAAATAAACAAACACAGGCAAATCAGTTTAAGGAAAGTGCATAGTGCAGAGTACAGTTATTGCACATTTCATTTTCCACTGTCATTTAACAGCCTGATGGCCTGTGGGAAGAAACTGTTCCTCAGCCTGCTGGTACGTGCTGAGAGGATCTTGTATCCCTTTACCCTTCTCCTCACCTCTGATCAAAGTTAGGCACCTTTGCATCAAACTATTATGACACTGCATTCCTTTCAATCCTACCATGCCCTTCATGACTTTGTCATCAAGATAGCTAGTACAGTACCTGTTCACCTTAATGGAAACCACAACTCTTAAAGTTGACACACAAAAAACTAGTTTAGCTGGAAGAACTTAATCTCTTCCTGTCCTCAAGTATGGACCTTTTGCTCATGCGATGTAAGATGAAAGCACTGTACTGTGCTAAAACTCTGTACTGAGTCTGTAAGTTATGAATTCATACACAGTAAAAGTCTTAGTGTTCATTTAATTCAAATTAGTGTACAAATGGAACCAAATGGACCCATCATGTCATGTGTACAGAACACTTTTTAGAGTTAAATTAACAATGAGGATTTTACAACATAGGCTGCAGAAAAGAGAAAAAAAAACTGCTTAAGTTGAAAATGCAAAGTCAGACTTTTAGGGAGAAAGGATGCAATTACTGGGGGCGAGAAAAAAAAAGTAAAGTAAAGTAACTAGTTACTTTTGGCAGGGAGTAATATGTAAAGTAAAGATATTACTTTTTAAACAAGTAATATGTAGTAAGTAATATATTACTGGTTTTGAGTAACTTTTCCAACACTGATTATTTATCACCAATCATCACCAGAGAATAAAAAAATAACATGAACATTAAACAAACCTTTACAACCCAATCAACTATGAAATTGACTAACTTCTCTTTTCTTCATTCACAGGTTTCTCCAGTTCTAGCTCCGGCGGTGGTGGAGGAGGATTCGGCTATGGTGGTGGCTATGGAAGCGGTGGCTATGGAAGTGACAACCACCCAGGCGCTACTAAAACCCCTAAAAAACATGCATAAATCTGCGGTGCTATCCCACACTCTAAACCATCCCAGTGAATAAAAGGTTGAACATCTAGTGATCCTAAGATTATTTTTTTTCAAATGTATCTCACACACACACACACACACACACACACACACACACACACACACACACACACATTTCCCCTATATGCATTAAGCAGTGGCGGGCCGCCACCCCTTAAATCTGGCCGCCACAGTATGATTTTTTTCAAAAAAGAAAAAGAAGCATTTAAAAAACATTTTAAATCATGGACGTATCCGTGATTGGCAGGTAATGTGTTAAGAAGTGTAAGTACTTCCTCCACCACTGTCTTTTTTGTTATGTATGACAGTTTGTCTATACTACTTGGTCTAATAAAAGTATATTTTCCTAAATCTGGAGACAATTCATATGTAAACTATACAGATATAGTTTCTTGGCAAATTCATACTCACTATGGGATATCAGCGCCTCCAGGCGATGCAACAGAGCTACATACCATAAACTCCCGGGCCATTCATTGGCTGAGAAGGGTATGTCACGTGTCCGGTAGACCGGAAGAGGTATAAAGCCTCTCGCGTGATGTGGCTCATCCTCTTTCGCTTCTCTGCATGGCAGATGCTTACAGCTCAAGACTTACCAAAGAGAATTTCAACGTAAACAATTGACAGGACAGAAACCAGCTTTAGCCCACTGCGGTGGTACTAGTACCAACCTACGGGTTTTCCTCGGTTAAAAAAAAATAAAGTTTATTTTGTTCCGCTCCCGTGGCTATCTACTGTTTCCATTCTTTTCTTCTAAACCAAGTTTTTCCTCCTTCTTCGAGTTATCCGCTCTTAGCCTTGCGGCTGAAAGCTAACAGGCTAGCTCAAGCATGGAGGTTCCACGTTCCTGCGGCTTGCTGCTCTGCCGCCTGATGATCGCCGGGGATAACCCTCATGGGTTCTGCATCTCGTGCCTCGGCCTCCAGCATGCCTTCTCGGCGAGGCATTTCCCAGATGCACCGGGACGCTGCGAGGACTGCGCTCTGTTCTCCACGCTGCACCTCGCTAGCCGCTTAGCCAGGGCCAGCGCCCTTGCTACGGGCAGCAGCGACGTCCCGTCCCTGATCGTCGCGGCGCCCGGGGAACGTGAGTGGTGGAGCCCACCACGTGCGTCCTCAGATCACCATGGGCCCTCCAGCAGTCCCGGCGCCCTCGAGCGGCGCTAGCCACCGCTCGCAGCGCCTCCAGGCTGCTACACCAGCCGTGCTACGCAGCACTACAACAGCCGCTAGCGCTGTGCCCGGGGGAACCACCCGGGTGCAGCCAACTAGCGGCGCTCAGACCGTGGTCACAAGCGGCTTTTCTGTCCGAGGGGGTCAACTGCCGGTTGATAATGACACGGCAGTTCATTAATTATCACCGCAAATCAGGCACATTTCAAATCCTCTTTGCAAGCTCTCTCTCCCTCTCTCTCTGGCTCTCTCTCTCTCTCTCTCTCGCTCTTTCTTTCTTTCTCTCTCTCTCTCTTAACAGCGTGCGTGTGTTTCTGGGAGAGAGAGAGGTAGAAAGAAAGAGTGCGTCACACGCTGTTAATTTACACCTATTTCCTGTTAATAATAACCAGTGTAAAATGTGCTGCATAGGGCGGTAAATGGGAGACACTTTATTGTGAAGGTACAACAGGAAGAAGAGAGTTGTTATTGTTGCTGCGTAGTTGTTGCTGCTGCTGTGTAGACCGCGGTCCGGTTACAAGTTACATTACATAAAGTTGTGTATTTAACAGTCAGTCACACACAAGTTGTATCATTACGAGTTAGAATATGTCACAGATATAGGCTACTACAAAGGCACTTGTGAGTAAAGTTGGCATGTTGCCCTGCCTACAGTTTAACAACAGTGCAGGGTGAATATGAAATATCCAACACTGTAAATACTCTCCACAACAGCTATAGGCTACTGCATCCAGGTGAAACACGACGTTAATCATAATCGTGGACCTATTTTTAACTCTATATGAGGGGGACGCGTTAAAACGTTACCACTTTGAACTGAATATGAGGAGACGACAAGATTCTCACAACTCATCAACTTTCCCACGGCTGTCCCAACTAGACGCACGGAGGGCATCCACTGCCTAACTATACAGTATAACCTCCTGTGAGTGAGTAGTGGTCAATAATTTATTGCCCTAACAGGTCAGCTGAGCCACGTTATGAAGGATTAATCTGAAATGCCCAATTTTGTGCAGTGCCATTTGATTAGAAAATGTGTTCAAACGCAATTGATTATTGAGAAACCATTACGCACGCAGTGACGCAGCATGCGCAAATGGTAATGTAGGTAATTAATGTATTTGTGTAAGATGACCCTGCTATATAAAATGTGTATATTATGATGGTTCATGTTCAAATAGCTCAATCCAAAATATAATGCTGTAGGCCTAAGTGTTAGGCTGTATTTACGCACCTGCTTGTCATTAATGCATACAAATAATTATGACCGTTACTTTTGTCAGATGTCCGATAAATTTGAATCCTTCCGGACATTGGGACCGGCAGATTAAAATCCTAGCGCGACCCCTGTCCAGGAGGTGTGCGCGGCCGTGAACTGGTCGTCTCCATCAACGTTTGCGGCCTTCTACAGCCTGGATGTGGCAGCGGCGTCAGTGACGCACGCTGTACTGGGCGTAGCGGCTGTCTCTAGTTAGAATGGGGGAGGTTAGGCAGGGTTTTTGTGATTAGCCTGCCTTTTTTCTCTTCCCTACCTTCCTTCTCTTGAGTCCCCTCGGAACCACCGTTGGTAGGTTTCCAGGGGAGGGCTAGGAGGGCTGGGGCGCCCGTGAGGCCAAAGGTCACGCCCGTGGGGGCGGGGCCTTGCGGCTAGGGGGCGTGCGGGGCTGGGAGGGTTTCGGTATGGCTATAAGCCCCAGGGGGGGTTTATGTATCCCATAGTGAGTATGTTACGGAGAATTTGCCAAGAAACTCGAGGTTACGGATTTAACCCCGGTTTCTTTAGAATTCGGAGTAACATACTCACCCAACACCCCTGTTTGTGTGCATCTGCATGCAGAGAGCGGTTGTTAAAGAGGATGAGCCACGTCACGCGAGAGGCTTTATACCTTTTCCGGTCTACCGGACACGTGACATACCCTTCTCAGCCAATGAATGGCCCGGGAGTTTATGGTATGTAGCTCTGTTGCATCGCCTGGAGGCGCTGATATCCCAAAGTGAGTATGTTACTCCGAATTCTAAAGAAGCCGGGGTTACATCCGTAACCTTGAGTTTATTTGTATAGTCTCCCCCCAGAAGCAAAGATTTGAGTTAAAAATATCCGCTTTAAAAATATATATATTCAAAGATTTGAACACATTTTCATGATTTTTCAAAAATAGCAGATCTACAAGTTCTTGTATATCTACTATTTTTGAATAGCAGATATAATAGTATAAAATAGTATAAAAATAGTATAACATAATAGTAAAAAATTACGTGTCCCTAATGGATCGGATCCAATGTAGTTATTATTTAGTCACAAGCTCCTATTAATACTTTTCAATAGTTCAATTTTTATAAAATCCAAAGATACACTTGACCACTTTCACTATCAAAATCTTTCAAAAATAGTCGATCTAAAAACGAGTGTCGCAATGTGACACGCAGTGAGCTTGTAGATCGGCTATTTTTGCTACTTTTGCACGACACTCTTGAACGACGAATTAGGGCATTAATTGAAGATAAAACATCCAAAAGTTATATTTAGAGCTATGAGGTTTCTGCCTGACACTCAGCGAGTCGCGACGATATCTACCACTGACATTTGTCATCACTGTCTGTGTGTTACGTTGTTAATCTAAATTCTACATCACAGATTTGAAAAGAGTGATCTACTTCTTTCCATGATTGTAAGTCGTCTATCCTTAGCAAATCTCAAGGGCTCTAATTTAAGACCAGAGGCCGATTCTGCAAATGTCTTCTAAATCCCAACAGATTTCTGAAAAACCTATGTTTATACAGTATATCAGTGGTGCTCAAACTTTTTCATGTCAAGGACCCCCAAAATTATATGTATTTGGCCACGGACCCCCATCTCAAAATATTTTGTTCCAGGGACCCCCCCAGAAGCAAAGATTTGAGTTAAAAATGTTCGCTTTAAAAAAATATATATTCAGTAGATTTGCACACATTTTCAAGATTTTTCAAAAATAGCAGATCTACAAGCTCGTAGCGCGGCACTCGGTGCCGCGCTATGAGCTTGTAGATCTGCTATTTTTGAAAAGCCCAAAGTGTAAAATAATTATTTTTAGCTCAAATCAAAAAATGACACAGTTCCAGTTCTTAATGGGTTAAATCCAAAGTCCTCTTCCTGAAACTGTGATGGCACAAGCAAAAGTCCCAAGTTGTTTCAGATGCTGGACACCAGTGGTGTAAAGTAACTAAGTACATTTACTCAAGTACTGTACTTAAGTCCAATTTTGAGGTACTTTTTACTTTACTGGAGTATTTCCAATGTTCAGTACTTTAACTTCTACTCCACTACATCACAGATGCAAATATTGTACTTTTACTCCACTACAATTATTTGAAAACTAGGGGTTACGTAGGTAACCCCAGTTTTCTTAGTTTCGTAGTAACAAACTTACTTATGGGATATCATCGCCCTCTGGCGATGGCACAGAGCACAACACATAAGCTCCCGTAAACAATCTTCGATTGGACAGGGTTCTGTGACGCAAACCGGAAACCGGTTGGTTATAAAACCCCCTGCGTCACCAGGTTCGTCCTCTGATACCCTTCACTCTGCACGCTAGTCGAAGCGCACAGAAGGGGTTTCCAGTAAGTTTCTTACTACGAAATTAAGAAAACTGGGGTTACCTACGTAACCCCTAGTTATTCTTTCGTTTCTACTTAAGAAACTTACTTATGGGACACATAGACCCCCCTGGGGAGTCCCAGGAGCAACCCTATCCAACCTGTACGCCCCAAGGTCAAAAAGTCATGCCTCCCGGCAAGACCCTGACCCCCAGACGCATGACCAAAAAGGTCAAAAGGAAGGGAAACGAAACAGGAGCCCATCAGATTGACCCTGAAAGAGAGCCAGGCCCCTGTCCCCACCTCCCATCCCTCATAGAGGCCAAGGAGGGAGAGGCCAAGGCTCAGCGTAGAGGAGAGGAGCGATCTCTGACCTCCACACCCTCCATGCTGGAGCCACCAGCATGGACCCCCTAACTCGGACCCTGACCCGCTCCAAAATGGACGGGATCAGTTCCAAAGGTGGGAAGGCATACAGCAGAACGTCCGGCCAGACGTGTGCCAACGCGTCCACCCCCAAGGAGGAATCCTTGTGATTCAAAGAAAAGAATCGTGGACACTTTGCGTTTCCTCTGGACGCAAACAGGTCAATCCGAGCCCGACCGAACCGAAGCCAGATCAGGCTCGCCACCTGCGGGTTGAGAGACCACTCCTCGTACCAAAGTTCGTCCCTAGACAGCAGATCCGCTCCGCTGTTGAGGAGACCCGGCACATGGGAGGCGCGTAACGAGGCTAGGCGCAATGTCTCCATAGCAAACTCCATAGCGTCAGTTCGCGTGCTAAATTGTCAAAAACAACAGAGCCCAGGCCCCCTTGTTTATTGACATAGCACATCGTCGTGGTGTTATCCGTTCTAACCAGAACATGACATCCCACAATACGGTCCTCGAACCGTCGGAGGGCGAGGAAGACCGCCAACAGCTCCAAATAGTTGATGTGGTATACCTTCTGAGCAGAAGTCCACACCCCCCTGGCTGAGTAGCCCTCGTTGACAGCCCCCCAACCTGAGAGGCTAGCGTCTGTGGTAACCACTTTTCGTGACACCACCTCGCCTATCCTGACTCCACCGGACAGGAAGGACGCCTGTGACCACGGTTGCAACGTCGTCACGCACCAGGGAGAAATCACCACTTTTTGAAACTTCATGGTGTGCGGTATCCTAAGACTCCGCATCCACCTCTGAAAAGGTCTCATGTGGAATCTCCCCAGCCGGATCAGGTGTATGGCCGAGGCCATGAGACCTGCAGCCTGCATGCATGTCCTGTACGCAACCCTGCGCCCTACGCGTAAAGAGTGCACACACGCCAGGAAACCGGCTAATCTGTCTTGAGACAGACGCGCCACCATCGTGGATGAGTCCAGGGAAATCCCCACGAAGGTGGTTTGCTGGGATGGGATCAGAACACTCTTTCGAGTATTGATCGTAAACCCCAGGGACGTCAGGTGCGCAATGGCTAACTCCGAGTGCCGCGCCACCTCCTCTCTTGACCCCGCCGCCAGCAGCCAGTCATCAATGTACGTTGCCAGACGGAGACCCCGCCGGCGTAGCGGGGCGATAGCCGCGTCCGTGCACTTCACGAAGACCCGAGGGCTCAGTGACATGCCGAACGGGAGCACCGTGTACTCGTATATTTTGCCTTCAAAGCCAAAACGTAGGAACTTACGTGGAAATAGGCATCTTTCAGATCTATACTCGTCCACCAATCCCCCTGACGTATCGATCGCAACAACCTGGCCGTTGAAATTTGAAGATCGTCAGAAACCTATTTAAACCTTTTAGGTTCAGAATAGGTCTCACGCCCCCCCCCCCTTTCTTTTTCACCAGGAAATATTCCGAATAGAAACCTAGCCGGCTCTGATTCGGAGATAATTCTCTGATAGCACCCTTGCTCAGCAGAGACACCACTTCCTCCCGTAGCGTCACAGCCGCCTGGCCTGATGCTTGGGAGAAAATAACCTCGTCCGTCAGGGGAGGTCTACAGGAAAATTGCAACCTATACCCTTTCGTAATGGTACGCAGTACCCAAGGATTCGGTTTGCAAGCTTTCCATTGCGCCAAGCAACGAGCCAGAGGGTTCGTGGGGTCGGAGGGGGTCAATGACGTCATCAGCTCCGAAGAGCGTCGCCTCTTTACCAAGGTAACCGGTGAAACTGCCGGCCCGACCGGCGTAACCAGTGGGAGGGCATCCACAGGGGGCAGCAGCGGTCGCCTCCGTCCGTGTCTCAGCGTCGACACTCCTCTCGACGAGACAGCGGAACCCTTACTCGGTCGAGTTTCTACCCGGAACGAAACACCCGTCCCTCTCGGGGAGAGTTGTAGGGGTTACGCCAGGGTCCGTTGGTCCGTCAACTTCCGCCTCTTGACGACCGCCATCTTAAGGAGGTCAACTGGGGCGGGCCTCTTGTGCGGAGACGTTGTTTGCTACACAGAACAAAACTTTCGTCCCACCAGGGGAGTTTGGACAGTGCAACACCGAGGCTGTCTGGAAAACGCATTTCCGCCTTCCCTCGTCCGCCATTTTAGGGCAGTTGAGGGAGGCCGCCATTTTGGCTCTCGACCGTCCCACAGATGAACTTTGCAGCCATCTGCCGGACGGAAGAGGGAACTGTAATGTCGCAGATGGAAATGTTTTTATCACAGAAGGCCCCTGTTTCACTTTGTGAAAACACTCAATAGACATTTGATTTATAGCAGAAAAAGGTACTACCTGCGATTGATTCATCATGTTCATGGCACGCACAGGAGTTGTCCCTGCAGTGTTCGGAATGCCGTCCAGGGTGCAAACCGAACACTGAGGGCTCATAGCATAACTTCGAGGACAGGGCACCCCGCCGGGGTGCGATCCGCCTCTAACATTAGTATGAGAAGAAATGGGCATTTGTGTTTTCGGCAACAGGTTTATTCCACACACACAAATCACATTACACACATTCGACTTAAAGGACAGCATGGCAATTAAATTGTCTTTTTCAGCGTCTCTTATAGTCTCTGTGTTCCCGCGGAGCCGCCCGTGGCCCTGTCCGTCAGGGCAAGAGCGCCAGTTCTGGTCCCCAATTGGGGAGCTGACCCCGCATAATACCGGACAAGTGGCTGTGACGGGATCAGCTATATACCGTCACTTACCCCTCCCTTTGTGACCAGCCCCGGGGTCCTTTCGGGGGGGTTCGATCGGAGGGGAGGTTTCGGAGTCTTTGCGCTTCCTCACGCCCCCCACGCCGAGGGAGCCGCAGGGACGTTCCCAGGAGTTGGTTCTGGCGGAGGACGACCTGGACGCTCCTCGTCTGCGTCCAGCGACGGCAGTGGCGAGGAGGCCAGCGGTCGCCCCTCGCCTCTGCTGCTCCTCCGCCTGTGTCCTCCCGATGGCCTTGTAGAGGGCCTTGTAGAGGGCGTTGAGGGCCGCGGTGCGATCCTGTCTGGCATGCTCGGCGAAGATGGGCCGATGTCCCAGTCCAATTCCCACCGAGCCTCTCCTCGCTCTCTCGATTCGAGTTGCCAGAGCAGCGTCCATGGGGGAAAGGCCTATGACCCCCAGGTCCGCCCCGGAGAGGATCTTGGTTGCGAAGCCAAGTCGCTCCGGTTCCCCCCTACCTCGCCGCCAGGAGTGGTGCAGGGCCGCACGGACTCCCACCGCCTCGGGCAGGAGTTTCGAGGGGACCTGCCGGGGAGCGAGAGGTGCCAGGCCCTGGAATCCTGGGATGGGGGCCCCGACTGAAGCCCTCGCTGCCTCCATTGGCTGTTCCAAGCCGCACCTGGAGATAGCCCTTCTCAGCACTGCCGACACGGGCTCGGGAGGCTCCCTCACCACGCTAGGAGCCATCACCCACGGTGCTGCTGGTGCGGGAGCCTCCATCCAGGCCGCTGCTGTAGGCGCGAGGATCTCTGCTCGCGCTGATGTAGGTACAAGAGGCCCCGGACTGGACCTCGGGGCCTCTCGTGCCCGACGGGGGGAGGGTCCGGCCTCCACCTCATCCTGGGAAGCCTCACCTATCACAAAGTCCTCCCCATCCGAGCCTCCTGGCGTCGGAGTGTCGCCCCAGGCGAGGACGGAGAAGGAGGGGGAGAAGGGAGGAACGCAGTCTCCGGTCGGTGGCCCGCTGGCCTCGGCTGAAGCTGCGTGGTCCGGTGTAGGCGACGGAGGAGCCTCTCTCCGGACTTTCCTCCTGGCTCCGCTGGATCGTGGTGCATCCTGCGTTAGGCCTGGCCCGAGGCCCGTGCTTTCCACCGACGCCGCTGTGAAGAGGCCAGCGTCGGTGTTAGCATTGCTGCTGGCGGCGGCCAGGCCCTCTTGAGACAGCACTCCAGCTGGTGGACCGTGAAGTCATCACAGGGGTTGCATGCGTCTTCGTCACCTGCGTGGTTCAGGGCGAGCCACGCATGGTTGGGCCCCAGGCACAGGATGCACAGCCGATGGCGGTCGTCCGCTGATACTGGAAGGCCGCAGCCTGTCAGACCGCAGACTCAAGGCGCCTCCATCTTCTTTTCCTCCAGTCACCACGAGGTAGGTAAACGGAGCTAGGCTAACCCAGCCTAGCTTCCGCCTATTAGCTTAACGCGGCCTATAGTCTGGCTAGCGGCGTTAGCTAACTTCTTAGCTCGTGGAAAACTGAGAGGACAGGAAAGGTAACGCGGGAGCGTTTTAATCTAACAACGATAAACTGTAAAAATAACGAAAACGCCCGTAGAGCGACACTGGGTGCCCTCGCTATTCGGATTAGTGAAAGCTTATCGCGGTTGCTAGTCGTGTTGTCTTCAGGACTCGTGCGCATTCGCTGCTAGCAGAGTGAAGGAAGAGACGAACCTGGTGACGCAGGGGGTTTTATAACCAACCGGTTTCCGTCACAGAACCCTGTCCAATCAAAGATTGTTTCCGGGAGCTTATGTGTTGTGCTCTGTGCCATCGCCAGAGGGCGATGATATCCCATAAGTAAGTTTCTTATGAAGAAACGAAAAGAACAACTTAGTTTTTAAATGATTGTAGTGGAGTAAAAGTGTAATATTTTCCTCTGAGATATAGTGGAGTAGAAGTAAAAGTATTGAAAATTGGAAATACTCCACAAAGTAGAAATACCTAAACATTTTAATTAAGTACAGTACTTAAGTTACTTTACACCACTGCACTTGGGGCATTAATTGAAGATAAAACATACAACATTTATATTTAGAGCTACGAGGTTTCTGCCTGACACTCAGCGAGTCGCGACGATACATAGAATATACAGTATATAAATATATAGATATATAGAACTGACTTAGATAAGAATCAGTTAGATAAGAATAAAAATGAATGTACCTTCACTCTGTCCTTTACTAGCTGAGGAGAAAATTATCTTGGGATTGATTTTCAAGTGTAGCCCAAATCCAGGTGTGTTAAAATCTTGAATTCAAATACACTTTTACCACTACTATCATTTAAAAACTTAATTTACTTTTTAGATTTAGATTTTTATTACTAAACCTTCTGCATAATGAGTACTTTTACTTTTGGTACTTTAAGTACATTTTGATACCAATACTTTTGTACTTTTACTCAAGTAAATTTAGAATTCCGGACTTTTACTTGTAACAGAGTGTTTCTACATTGCAGTATTGATACTTTTACTTAAGTAATACATTTGAGTACTTGTTCCACCACTGTACAAGAGTGTTGTGAAAAAGTATCGAAAATAGCCGATCTACAAGCTCACAGCGTGTGTCACATCGCGACTATTTTTGAAAGATTTTGAAAGTGAAAGTGGTCAAGTGTGTCTTTGGGTTTATAAATATTGAACTATTGAAAAGTATTAACAGGAGCTTGTGACTAAATGATAATTACATTGGATCCGATCCATTGCGACACGTTATTTTTATTTTATTTTTCCTGAAAAGCAACACCTTTGGACATAAAAGGTTTCCACCTTAACAGCGACGATATGTGATTGCTATCTTTTTGCTCTTATAGCGAGAAGAGGAATGTCTGCAGTTGGTCCTATTATGGAAATTTTTCTCAGAGCTTTTTTCATTGGTGGTTCACTTCAGGTGAATCAATCACTCAGTCTAATCACAGCCTTTGGCTTGTCTGCATCTCCCCTTTACTCTTTTACAGACTCATCTGCAGTCAGAGGCAGTCTTATCAATGAATGCATTTAAGGCCCACAAAAATGACTATCCCTCTAACTACCCCTGCCATTATAGTAGTGTTGATTTTGACAGCACATTTTGATTTAGTTTTAGTCATAGTCCTTTTGAATTAAATTCCATTTAGTTCCAGTCATATTTTAGTCATCTGAAATGTTATAGTTTTTCTCTAGTTTTAGTCGACTAAATACCATAAGATTATAGTCGACTAAATCTACAGTTGATTATAGTCGACTAAAATGTATTTTGGCGGTGCCTTGATGGCGTCGTAATGGCTTTTACACTTGGTTGCATGTTGAAAATAGCCGATCTACAAGCTCACAACGCGTTGTGAGCTTGTAGATCTGCTATTTTCAGAGCGACACACCTGAGCGCAACCAAACATAAAATGACTTGTCTTTTAGTTCTACTGGATCTCTTCTCCACTCGTCCCTCACTAACATTTTAGTCTAGTTTTTATTTGTTGACAAAATTGTCACTATATTTAGTCTTAGCTTTAGTCATCGTAGCTTAGTTTTTATTTTGTTTTTATTTTGTTTTCGTCAGTGAAAAAAGGTGGTTGACGAACATTTTGTCAGCTTTAGTCGACGAAATCAACACTGCATTTATAGAGACTCAACCTGCTTCTCTGTCTGTAAAATGACAGCTTTGCTTTAGAGGCCCAATTAGACCGAATACCGAATGTAAACAAATAGGTAGCCCTCCACCAAAAATCAGTAAAAGTACCAATAATGCAGTGCAATATATAAATACTCTGTTACAAAGAAAAGTCCAGAATTCTAAATTTACTTGAGTAAAAGTACAAAGGTATTGGCATCAAAATGCACCAAAAGTAAAAGTACTATATATTTGAAAATAGCAGATCTACAAGACCTGCTATTTTCTTGTTTTTTTTTTTATTGTACACACTCACATGAGGTTTTAGAGGCCGTCACAATGAGGAGTTCTGTCGCCCACTTCTCAACAACTGAAGCCTAAGAGGAATCTGGAGCAGTCGATTCACTTCACTGCTTTAATTAAAGGTGCAAACAAACACACAAATGAATCATTTAACAAACACACAAAGGAATCATTTAACAAACACACAAAGGACGCATTTTAACAAACACACAAAGGAAGCATTTTAATGCTTCTTCATATCAGACCGAAACCTCTTATTTCCACATTTTAACTTTTTATGTTTTTTGGTCAATTAATGCCCTACTTTGTCATACGACAATGTCTCCAAAAAGTTGCAAAAATAGCCCATGAACAAGCTCAAAAAAGTGTTGAATCAAGCTCATAGCGCGGCACTCTATGAGCTTGTAGATCTGCTATTTTTGAAAAATCATGAACATTTGTGCAAATCTTTGAATATATATATTTTTTTAAGCAAACAACTCAAATCTTTACTTCTGGAGGGGTAGGGGGGGTCCCTGAAACAACATATTTTGAGATGGGGCGGGGTCCGGGACCAAATACATATAATTTTGGGTGGTCCTTGACATGAAAAAGTTTGAGAGCCACTGATATTACAGCAACATACAGGTTTTTCAGAAAACCGTTAGGATTTAGAAGACATTTGTCGATGCGTTCCCGGATCGATTGGGTTAAGTGACATTATTGTGACAGAATTCCCCTAAAACTCCTCCCCAATGTCCCCATGCTATTCAAAAATAGCAGATCTACAAGCTCATAGCGCGGCACCGAGTGCCGCGCTATGAGCTTGTAGATCTGCTATTTTAGAAAAATCATGAAAAGTTGTGCAAATCTTCGAATATATATATATTTTAAAGGAACATTTGTAACTCAAATCTTTGATTCTGGGAGGGGGAGGGGGGGGGTCATTTTGTAATTTTGGGTGGTCCTTGACATGAAAAAGTTTGAGAACCACTGATATTATAGCAATGTACGGTTTTCAGAAAACTGTTTCAGAAAATACTGCGTTCTCGTACTGTGACAGAATTCCCCTCACTCCTCCCCATGTTGCAGAGAGAGTGTTGTGAATTATTTGCCGTCCAGACCAAAGCACAAAGACAAGGAGAGATATACAGCGTTGTTATCCAGGTGTGAATTCAGAGCCTCGGGCTGCAGCTACAAACCTGTAGCAGTGTCACAGTGGTTGAAGCCTGGTGGAGCTCAACCTAGCCTGACCACTCTATAATGTCAGCCTCTGCAATTTATGAAACCGTACTTTGTTTCAATATGGCCCAGCTAGGCCAGCTCTGGGCTTTTATCTTATATAATTTATATCCTTTGACCTATAGTTGTCATGGGATGACACCAGGAAGGCGTTGACCGTTCTGTGAACATAGAAATATCTATATCTACACTACAGTGTATATATACGCCCAGGTATATAGCTCAGTGCTCGACTTTGTATCACAAGATCTGTCTGTCTGTCTGTCTGTCTGTCTGTCTGTCTGTCTGTCTGTCTGTCTGTCTGTCTGTCTGTCTGTCTGTCTGTCTATTCGTATTCGACTGACTCACTATCCATCAATCTAACCAACTGTCCATCAGTCTGTCTATCCTCCTTGTCTCTACATGATTGATTGATTGATTGATTTGAATACTTTATTAGCAGTTTGGGGGGAAAAAAGCACAGGAAAGTACAGTTCAATAAGGTCTGCTAAGAGGATTTTAAACCCAAGAAAGTACTCAATTTGTACTCTTTGTTCTCAATTCATCAACTAATGTATGACGTAATGTTATGAGTGTGTATAACACGTGAACAACATTGATTTACATTAATGTGAAATGATATAGTGTACATTTTTAAGTTGCATTTTGAAGAATTACGATCAGGATTTCACAAATTACATCCCACATCCGACATTCAAGATCTTTCAAATGTACAGTAATACTCAGCAGCTCTGTTTTTAATAGACAGGTTGGAGTACTGTACTGTATGTTGTTATTGCTGGATATGGACACAACAACTGGAGAGCTTGTGGCTTATTGGAATTCACTCTAAAATGAGTTTGACACCCCTTGTTCTGTTTATGATTGGGTATAAGCCCAGATTTACCCTGAGAGCTACCCCCCACTGGCACATTGTGTCAAAATAACACCGCACTTTGATTATTACACCTTCTGGCAAGGAAGCGGCTCTGGAGGTGGAGCGGTTGCGGTTGCCTGGGAATTGGGAGGTTCCCCAAGTTCGATCCCGGCCGGCTCCTGCTCCTCCCGGGCATGGTGTTTGAAGTGTCCTTGAGCAAAGACACTTAAATCTCTTAAACTGCTCCCTGGGTGCTGCTCAGTAAGCTGCATGGCCCACTTCCATGCAGGGGAGAACATTCCAGGTATGTGCAAAATGTAAGTTGGGCCAATTAAGCTTCCCCTCCTCTCAGATGACATGGACATGGCTAGCCTGTGTTGGTATGCATGCACCATCGAATCCCACACTTTGATCAATTTCCTGTCAACTTGCACGTCTCGCGTTTCGTCGATGGCTGGCTGGCTGCGGCCAGGCCCTAGCACCATTCCTTTTGGCATCGTCTTTCCATCTGCTTTTCTTCTAACCTTTCCTCTGTTTTCCCACAACCTCATCAATCTCTATTCCGTAACGCTGTTTCTTTATCTTCGACAGTATCTCTTCTCCCTCTCTCTCCTTCCTCTTCTTCTGTCTCCTGCTCGCTAGGTTCCCTTTCAGCACAGCACCACTTGTCTGGTGTTCCCGTGGGGAAACTGCCTTGGATTGATGTTTTATTGCAGCATCTTTCAACAGAAGAGCTTTTTTTTCCTACGGGTTCCACACGGTGCTGTATATAGGTGGGGGTCTTCCTTTACTACTGCCCCCCCCTTCTTAATTGCTTATACGGTTATTCTTTGATTTTCTAAATGCACCTTTAGAACAGTGTAGTATCATGAGTTTAAATTAGTCTTCTTTGCATCTACCAGTTTTCATCACTCTCATCCATCTGATATTGCAAAGAAGAAGAAGAAGAAGAAGAAGGACCATAGATCTCAAATTTATTGCGCTTACAACAAAGTAAATGGTGTAAGAATGCAATCTTTAAAATGTGACATAAAGCGACATGCTGAGTGATTCTGTATCTCAAGGACACTTGCACAAGCATTCTCTAATTTATGACAGACAATCATATCAGATGATCCGAATCAAAGTGTGCGCTTTCTTACTTCGTTGCACATTGTAATTCGCTTTTCACGGGCGACTTGAAATAGACATTACGGAAATATGGGGGCCTGTAGATTTTCAGGGGATAATATGACGAGACGCAGACAAACTGACTGGCAGGGTGTCACAGTTTGTTGACACAACCGTTAAGTGGGATTTCTGTTTACAGAAAAATATCGAATCCATCCAGCCAGTGTGCCGTGGTCCTAGAAAAGACCCCAGACTGGCTCTTTTAGATGGCACCCTGAAAAGGAGCTCATTCAATTTGGACAAAAGGAGCTGGGGTTAGATCCAGAAAGCATCTTGCAATGGCTGACAATCTGGGAATGTGAATTGAATGCCTATACAGCTGCAGTACTGTAGCAATCACACAACACGTAACATCACACTGCTTATGACAAAAAGTTCAAATGAACATTTTATTTTTAACACATTAACCCCTGGTGCATTGCGACGCTTTGTCAGCTTTTAGATCAGTTATTTTCGCTATTCCTTGCAACTTTGATGATGGAGAGGGCCACTATATTTCGACACTCACTCCAGGGGGCCACATTGCATATTGTTGCTGTCGGGCAGAAACCTCTCGTTTCAGATTTTAACTTGATTTATTTCGTAAATTAATGTCCTACTTCGTCATTCTACTACAGTATGTCACTCAAAAGTAGCAAAAATTGCATTTGAGCTTGTAGATTTTTGCTATTTTCGAATTGGAAAAGTAAAAACTTAATTTAATTTCAAATGCATAAGTTATACTTATGTTAACTTTATGAACTTAAATACAAATACGTTGGACATAAAAAATACAATAACATTTTAATACTAGTAATTAAACAACCAATATAGACTGTAATTAATTAACGCGGGTCATGTTTGCATGTTTGGAATTGGAACAGCTGAAATCAATAATATATCAGTATTCCGATATTAACCTGTGGGCCGGGTCGGGCCGCATGTGGCCCCCGGGCCTCCAGTTGCCCATGTGTTTGCACTACTACATGTACTAAAGTGAGTGCTTTTAATCAATTTCTGAACAAACACATTATTCACAATATTTATCTCCCACGAGTCTCACCTCGTGTCGGGCGGTACGGTCGAGTTTGTAAAGACAAAACCACCTGCTTCCTTAAACATCGCCTTTTGAACCGGAGACACTCTGCCCTCATGTTCAAACTAAACGGAGGCCATCGTTGGGTCAGCATCTCCACCAGCCTTACCCCCCCATCCCCCCGTGTAGATAGGCTATCGCTATATCGGAAAGGCTAGGATGACAAACGTGTGGCCGTGCAATGGATTACCGGGCCGGTGGCAGGTCATTACATATGTGGCAGCTAAGGCTAATCAGAATGTCTGCAGGGCAGCCCTGGCCCTCTGGAATGGATCACCACCGGTTTACTTCAAAACATTCATCTGTACTAATGGTGCTGTCAACAACGGTGCCCCCTTTTTTTTTGTATGGGTCCTGCACGCATTTCCAATGCAAACGTTGTGAGGGAGGTATCCATAATTTGGGAGATTTATGATTGTTGTGTTAAAGAGGGTATAATTTAACCCTTTCAGACCGGGGGAACGCGTCTGTGTCATTTTTCTTTTTTTCTTTGGGCTATTCAAAAATAGCATATATACAAGCTCATAGCGCGGCACCGAGTGCCGCGCTATGAGCTTGTAGATCTGCTATTTATTAATTTTTTAAATCGTGAAAATATGTGCACAACTTTGAATATAGTATCTATTTTTTTTTTAAAGCTTCCGGGGAAAAAACACGTATGTTGCTACAATCAGTTGTTCTCAAACTTTTTCATGTCAAGGGCCCCCAAAATGATATGTATAATGATATGCGGACACCCATCTCAAAATATGTTGTTCCAGGGACCCCCCCCCAGAAGCAAAGATTTGAGTAAAAAAAAATCTCTTTAAAAAAAAATAATGTATATTCAAAGATTTGCACAAATGTTCAGGATTTTTCAAATAAATAGCAGATCTACAAGTGCCGCGCTACGAGCTTGTATATCTGCTGTTTATCTAGCCCAAAGAAATAAAAAAATCCGGTTTGAGTGGGTTAAGCACAAGAGGACTCCAGAAGCCCGAACAAATCTTTAGCTGCAGAGGAGGGAGAACTGAGAGAGGTGTGTAATGCCTATAAGCTCTAAGCTGCAATGAGCTTACAGGACGACAACAACCATGTGCTGCATCATGAGAGTTGTTTACATAGGGATGCATAAGAGATAACAATAATAACATACAGAATTTCCTTGGGTTAGTATATACAGTAGATGTAATGACTTGAGTAATGTGCCATTAGCATTTTCTTGGCACGGGCATCTCTCAAACGCACACTTTGCAGCACTTTAATGATACAAGACGACGCTCCGGCGAAGCCTGATGATGATGCTTATTTGCCCATGATGCCATTTTTCACACCAAATATATATTTTAGACTAGAGGGACGTATTGGGACGAACGACGATTCTTCTGATGTTTTAACCCGTTAAGACCGGGAACGCATCTGTGTGTCATTTTTTAAGATGTCTTTGGCTATTCAAAAATAGCAGATCTACAAGCTCATAGCGTGGCACCGAGTGCCGCCCTATGAGCTTGTAGATCTGCTATTTTGGGGAAAAATTGTGAACAAACTCCGATCTGTGCTTCTGGGGGTCCCTGGAAGAACATATTTTGAGATGGGGGTCCGCGCTCCGCGGCCAAACTCACATAATTTTGGGGGTCCTTGACATGGAAAAGTTGGAGCACCACTGATATAGCAACATACTGTTAGGATTTAGAAAAAAAAAATTAGATATCTAGTTGACCGTGGACCCCCATCTCAAAATGTTTTGTTCCAGGGACCCCCCCAGAAGCAAAGATTTGAGTTACAAATGTCCGCTTTAAAAAATATGTATTCAACGATTTGCACACATTTTCTAGATTTTTCAAAAATAGCCCAAAGAAATCTAAAAATGACACACACTGATGCGTTCCCGGTCTTAAAGGGTTAAGCGGCATTTTGTCAATAGAAGACGTCCTCTTTGTCTATTTCGTCTAAATATCCACCAGACATGTTTTAGTGTTTCCTTATGCAAAGGAAGCGCAGCAGCACAGTAGCTATGGCTATATTCAATTACTAGGTAAATAGTGCAACCTTGTATCGCCTGACAGGAGGCTCTGCTAGGGCTCTTTGTGCTAACCAGCTTTCACTCTAATTAGCATGTGTGTTGTTCAGACTCCTATTAGGCTTGTCTGTGTACTTGAGGGTTAGAGCTGTGTATACTCAAGGATTATGCTGTATCTGTGGGGGAAGACGGGGGGACAAAAATCCTTGTCACCCATTCCTCATCTGCAGATCTGTGCGTGCGGAAAAAATAAGATTTCTGTTTGCCATTGTGTTTGTTGTCCTGAAACTTTGCTTCATTTTGCTTGAATTTGTGAAGTGAGAAAGTCCTAATTTGGTAAAACAAAAAAAAATACTAATTATATAGTATTTCTATAATATTATTTAGTCCAACAGAACAGAAACATCCAACAGAACAGAAACATTCATTTGAAACACAGTAATCTACTATATGATTGATAATAATATATAACAGTGAGCAACAGCTGTTTCTATGCCAACCCCATAACTTTATATTCAAGATGGTATCTCTTAGTCAAATTCAAAATAAAAATGAACCCACAATTTTGTAACCCATATTTTTTCGCCCAGTGCCAATTGCCTATGTAATCCTGGGCGCCACTCTCCCTCTGCCAGCCTTGGGAGAGCCCAGAACTGAAGCTCATGCCTCCTTCAACCCTGTCAGGTCTTATCACCTAACAGGGGGGAGTTTCCCCGGTAGGACGTAGCGCGTGGAACGAACATGTTATTCCAACCATTTCCTTTCCCCTCCATCAGGCGCCCCGGCTGACCAGGGGAGCCAGTTTTGTCAAATTCTTTAGTAATAACTTTCCTATAAGACGCCATCAGTCTCACAATAAACTGATACGGTGTGTTAAATGTGGCGTCTCAAATATCATGTAGTATATCAATAAACTGCAGCTGGGAGAATGTTAGTGTAACTAACAGTACAGATAAGCACTAAAAGCCATGATACGCAATCAAACTTTGGGACGGCCAGCACTTCGACACTGTCTTGTGTAGAAAAAGTCTAAAGATATTCCCAGTACACAGTTTCTCCATGGGTATTGGGTATTCTCTTTGCACTGAATTAAGGGGAGGCCTTCTGAAAATGTTCCAATTCTCTCTCAACTGTTTGTGTTTTATTCATTCGTCACAATATTAAGTCATTTCATACGTCCAAGTAAAATTTGTTTCCATCGTAGATGTCTCTGAGAATGAAAATATGAATGGATAGGAATTACTGAATGAATATAAGAGAAACTATTTTCATTCTCGTGGTTAAACTACGTTGACCCCCACAGAGAGCTTGACAAAACAATCTCTCTTCATTGCATTGTTACACTGAAGTTTTTCCTCGCACGAAATCCCTCTTTCAATTAGGTTTGTTTACCGGACCTTTTCCTCGCTAATGATGAAAAAATGCTCACGGCTTCTGTCAAGTCCCACCGGTTCCACTTAACACACATTGCACCATTTATATTCATTAGACTATATAGTCTAATCAATTGGGCACAACCAGCACCGTTTTAACGTTTTCATTGTTGAAATACCCAAAAGGTATACCATCCCTATAGCTTCAAAAAGCTTTGGTTTTCAGCGTCAGATTATGAAATTGCATTCCATGCATTTCCATGCATGGAATTCAGCAGTGGTGGATAGAAACTATACGTGCAAGTCAAGTACAATTTTGGGGTACTTTTATTTTACTTGAGTAGTTTTGTGATACTTTACTGTACTTTTACTCACAATTATTTGACAGCTTTAGTTAGTAGTTATTTTGCCGATTTAGATTAATAATTCAAAAAATGAACATTAACAGATGGATGATGATGTATTATCATAGGTTAAGCTTCCCAGCAGCACATGAAGTCACGTTTAACAGCTGTTAAATAGCTTTATATTGTGATAGTACTCATTGCTATAGAGTGTTTGTTCAGTAAAGGGACTCTCCCATGTCTTTCCAGCTCTTTATTATACAGAATTCAGTGCTCTCTCCTGATTGGCTTAAAATGTGTCACCTACCTGAAAATGTACTATATTCTGTTTACTAAAGAGCTGGAGAGACCCCTGTGACCGAACAAACGCTCTGTAGCAATGATTACTATCAGAATATAGTACTTTAACCTTTTAACAAAAAATGTAATAATAATAATAATATCACTTACCCTACCTTTAAATGTATGAATACATTAATCCATAACCATTTACAGTTCAATAATATGATTGTGAAATGGGCCATTGTGCATAATGAGTTCTTTTACTGCTGATGCCAATAGTTGTACTGTACTTTTACTCAAGTAACAATTATGAATGCAGGACCTTACTTGTAACAGAGTATTTCTGCATTGTGGTATTGCCACTTTTACTTAAAGGGATAGTTCACCCCCAAAATGACCTTTTCTTCTATCGATTAGTCACCCCATATGGAGACTTCAATTCATGGATATTTTTTGTTTTAGTCGCATTCCTAAGCCAATAATTTTGATGACCGGCAGTGGTTCCGGTAGGAGACACAAGGAGTCTCCTTTGTGTCTCCTAGCGGAACCTCTGCATGCCTACTGGTCCACTGGTCATCCAAACCCATGCAGGGTGACTAATCGATAGAAAAGAAGTAATTTTTTGGGTGAACTATCCCTTTAAGTAAACAATCCGAGAACTTTCTTCGACCATTGGAATTCAGATACCACCAAACCCAGTGCGATATCAAAGTTAAAATGTCAAGGACATAAACCTCATCGTGCAAGGTCTGGTATAGCTTTAAACTGCAAAGTCATGTTTATAAAATGTTCATTTTGGAAACTTTTCCCTTCGTCTTTCTGCACAACATTTTCTTCAAAGTTTATTTACTCGCTCTTTTATCATATCCATGAAACGGGTCCAGTGTCCAACAAACCCTGCATCTCACCATGAATAATTTATATCTCCTCAGGGTGTATGTGTAATCCTGCCTGTGGATGATGTCCTACGCGCTATGAATGAAGCTTAAGCTTTTCCATAAATGCTCACAGCACCTGACTACTTTCATCCAGGAGAGTCAGTGGAGCCATTTCCCCACAGTGCCTCTAGAAGAGCAATTACAGGACCTCAGAAATGCCAAGCGCCATGTTCCTGTCAGGGAGGGACAGCAGCCAGATGTGGACAAACTGTCCCAGGTGGGGTAACTTACTGCCAACTTGACAACACGCGGGCAGCAGCCTATACATGTAACCAGGGACTAGCGAAGGAAGAATTTTTGAAAGACAGTTTTAGTATCTGCCTGGGCATGCAGTAATTATGCACATACATGCACACATCGACACGTGCTTGCACACAGTGGTGGAAAAAAGTAGGGGTGCACCGAATATTCGGCCACCGAATATATTCGTCCGAATATGGCCAAAACAAGCATATTCGGTATTCGGCCCGAATAGATTTTAACGCCGAATACCGAATGTATATATTTTATAGCTAATCTCAATATGGACCCATAGTGATTATAAGTTTTGCCATAATCATGTAGCTCTACAACAGAGGCACACCCATGACAGCAATGGTACAAAAACTGTTCTGCCCGGTTCTACTCAGTGGCTGGAGCAGTGCTTGCACAAGCGAATGCAAATGAGACATTGACCATTACCATGTGCACGGAACAGCGAAGCTCGTTTTTCGATTTCCCCAAATGTCAGCTGTTTATTAGCGTTTTTAGTGTTCGCTGGCTCCCGGGTTGCCAGATCATGTGCGCATATCCCCCCACGGGTATGGACTAGTACTTTTATAATTTTACTCAAGTATCATTTTGAATACAGGCCTTTTACTTGAGTATTTTCTACATTTCGGTATCTTCATATAATTGGTCCTCACTACACTACACTTCCGAAACCCGCCTACCAGTGACATCATCATTAGGCAGTTTTTTTTTTCTTCTTTCAAACAATTATTAATGTGAGAACAATTGCTTCCATTATAGTATGCTAACTTTCCAGGGATAGAGAGCCTGCTGCAGTTTCTATTAATCTCTCAAGAACAGATTCTGCTCTGCGTAGTACAAACAGCAGAGGGCGCTGTTTTTCATTCTCACTTGGCACTGGGTTCCCAGATTGGTTTCTATTAGCTTGGATTCCCCATCGATGATGTCACTGGTAGGCGTGTTTCTAAACCGTCCACAGCCCTCCTCTGAGACACAGATCGAGTAGACAAAACGTTTAGCATGAGCATTAGCGAGGACCAATTATACGAAGATAGGTCGAAAATGGGTGAAGTCGTCCTTTAAGTAAAATACATACATTTCATGGAGTAGGCCTAACTTCTTCCACAACTGGTTGGTAAATCCAGATGGTTTACATGACTTCTTCTACAGTGTGTGCAGCATGATTTGAAGTAGGTAGAGTGTTTTTTCCTGTGTTATATGTAATTAGGATCACATGAGGATGTGATTGTGAAGGGGCATAGAGTGGGCAGACAGCAGCATGCAGTAGGTTGTTAGCCCATTCAATCCGGGAACTCATATGTGTCATTTTATTTGGCTATATTTAAAAAATAGCAGATAAACTGCGCTATGAGCTTGTATAGATCTGTTATTTTTGAAAAATCATGAAAATGTGTGCACATTTTTTAACATGTATGTTTTAAGGTAGGGTAAGTGATTTACTTTTGTTAAAATAAGTGTTAAATAGCTCTGTATTCTGATAGTACTCATTGCTATAGAGTGTTTGTTCAGTAAAAGGAGTCTCCCATGTCTCTCCAGCTCTTTATTAAACAGAAAATGCATTTTCAGTGCTCTCTCCTGATTGGCTTAAA
Organism: Gymnoscopelus braueri; assembly: GCF_963280865.1. Taxonomy (NCBI): domain Eukaryota; kingdom Metazoa; phylum Chordata; class Actinopteri; order Myctophiformes; family Myctophidae; genus Gymnoscopelus; species Gymnoscopelus braueri. Next base: position 15,903,208 of record NC_137612.1, read on the forward strand.
TGTTGTCACCTACCTGAAAATGTATTTATATTCTGTTTACTAAAGAGCTGGAGAGACCCATGTGACCAAACAAACGCTATGTAGCAATGATTACTATCAGAATATAGTACCTTTTTTTTTAATATCACGTACCCTACCTTAAGGTGAACATGTTTGACTCAAATCGTTGCTTCTGGGGGGTCCCTGGAACAAAGATATTTTACAAATGTTTGCTTTAAAAATATATATATTGAAAGATTTTCAAAAATGATTTTTCAAAAATAGCAGATCTACAAGCTCGTATGTGACGTGTGTCTATGAGCTTGTAGATCTGCTATTTTTTAATAGCCAAAGAAATCTATAAAATGACACACTCACAGATGCGTTCCCGCCGGTCTTTAAAGGGTTAAAGGACTAATCTTCTCACACGCTTAGAGAGAGGCTGGTGCTCATGCATGCCCTGAGCTCTATGGTGGTGGTTTGCTGTTCATAAGCTCTGCCCACATGTAGCTGACAACAACACGCAGCCTGGGGAAATTACACCAGCCAATAGATGGGTTATTATTATTATGGTCCCCAAAATAATAAAGAAGCACCAATTCAGCACAACATACTAGATTTATATCTAAAAATCAAGATGTAGGATTAATCACTTGAACCCCAGCATTCATATTCTGCAGGGGAACATTAGCCAAAGGATGTCTACAAGCGTTGCGTTGTGATGCGTTGTGAGCTTGTAGATCGGCTATTGTTGGCGAAGAGATTTGGTATACTATAGACGGAAAAAGGCAAGTCAAGTTCATTTTACTTTAGGCCTAGAGGGTTTAAGTGGTTAAAAATGTCATGATGGATTTTTTTTTAAATCCATAATGTTGATAATTTGAGGAGGAGGGGATAAGGATGGTTATTCATGCACAAACTGCTTCGTCATTACAGTTTCACATTGAAAATACCACATTCATCAACGACGTGCATCCTTGGACGAGAACAGCTTGTCTCTCTACAGCCTGGTGCCTCTCCGGCCTTTTATCATCGCTAGAAAGGCTGCAGCCCGAGCTATCGCTGCTCTACCCCGCTGCTAAAATGATTTTTTACGGCTTGGCATATCACGCCAGGGCCCTTGTTGTTCAAAAGACACATGAATTCGCCAGGGGGTTCGTTCGGAGCACATGCCAGTTTATTGGGCAAGCCTGGCACCGCTGCACATGAAACTGTGTAATAAAAACCCATCTGTTGGAAGACTGAAGCCCTGCCATCCAATAGAATTGGAGTGCGTGCGTGTGCGTGTGCGTGTGTGTGTGTGTGTGACACAAAGGATTTGGTGCTGATAATAACATAAAGACTCCTTTTTGAAGGCGTTCGTATAGCGATGGGCTGTGATGTATTTTTCTGATATCAGATAAGTGTTCTTTTGTTGTCATATAGATAGCATAATAGGCACATTGAATACGATAGCTAGCATTATGCCAACATTACGCCAATGGCAAAACTAGATAATGCAGGCGGTTGTATAGAGGCGGTGTGATATGAACATTAAGCCCTGTCCTGTAATACTGAAGATGACTTTTTACCATAGCCGCATTTCACCAGCTTTCAACACTGAACATTGTGTCTCACTGAATTTCCTTTTGAAGGCAAATGGCAATGTATAATGGCGTTGTCATGACAACAGCGGGGTAAGTTAAAACTGTTGAACACAAGTACTGTCTGTGGCTGCTTGCACAAGCGAATGCAAAATTGATTGACTATGGATGCAGGCTCTCTGCATCGCGAGGCGCTCTGGGAATGCTTGTTAACATGAGAGCAGAGCCTCATAATAGCAGCAGACACAACAAAGAGCTCAGAAATACACTTGATTCACAAACAAGAAAAGGTTTTTTTTTTCACCAAGGATTGAAGGGTTTTCAGCAGAGGAGTTATCTTTACAGTATGCTAGAGATTATCTTTTTTTTCATTTACATTTTAATTTCATCATGTGATGTTACTAATGGTGTTCCTGAGCTCATTCCTTTTAACCCATTAAGACCGGTAAAAGCATCTGTCATTTTAGATTCTAACCACTTTAACCATTATCTTACACTTTGGCTATTCAAAAATAGCAGATATACAAGCTCATAGCGCGGCACTGAGTGCCGCGCTATGAGCTTGTAGATCTGCAATAGAAAAATAAAACATGAATATTTGTGCAAATCTTTGAATATACATATTTTAAAGTGAACGTTTGTAACTCAAATCTTTGCTTCTGGGGGATTCTAGAAATGTCTTCTAAATCCTAACAGTTTTTTGAAAACCTTTTCATGTCAAGGACCCCCAAAATGATATGTATTTGGCCGCAGGCCCCCATCTCAAAATATGTTCTTCCAGGGACCCCCAGAAGCACAGATCGGAGTAAAAAATGTTCACTTAAAAACTTTTTTTTGCACAAATGTTCACGATTATTTCAAATAAATCTAAAATGACACAAGATGCTTTGCCGGTCTAAATGGGTTAATAGTCTTGGAGGGGGGGCTGCTGTTGAGGATCAAAAAGAGAGGAAAAGGAGACTGAATATGGGGCTGGCTGCAAGAGAGACTATACTATGCAGGTGGATAGAACCATAAGATTGTAAGATGTCGAGTGGGTAGTAATGAACTCCATATAAATGCATGAGAGTCAGATACTTCAGCTTACGTGGCAGAAATGCTATCAAAATCCGTACAAATCGCTGTGCTGTACTCAAGGTTATAGGGCAGCTGGCAGGGTATATAGCAACTCCAGTCAGGTAACGGTGGTTTCAGGCACATCCTCCTCTGGTGAATATTTTGCAGCTCAAGGTCAATCTTAAACTTGAGTTACGCTGAAAATGCTGAAAATGACAGATCTACAAGTTCACTGTGCATGCATGGTCATTAGGATTATTGGAGGTTTGCCAAAGATGATGCAGGGATGTTTTTTTTCAGAAATGGCTGACTTCATATTTACTTGTACATGCGCACAAGAGCTGTGTGCTAAAACCCACAGTTCACCCAGCTGTGTCAGCATGTCCACTTGAACAATGGAGAAGGAATGAGTGAGTATGTTTGTCAACCACGTCCTGGCAGTTGTTATAGTGGTAGAAGCCTATTTCTTCAAAACAAAACACCATGAATCACGTACGCAGGATCCGATCAGCACCAGTGTATTCCCCAGGTCCCGGCGGCCGCAACCCACGGCTCGAGTTGGTGCAACCACACTTGCAATAGAGCACCGAAGTCCTGACGTCACTCGTTCATCCCCAGGTTTGCGGAAGTAATTTCTCTATGGAGAATAACATTGGGTCATCTTAGAATCGTCTCATATAAGAATTGTGGTCCAAAAATAAACACCGCGTGTCGGCGTTATTGTCAGGGAGGAGGTTCTGTATCGTTTATGATAGTCAGTCACTTATATTTGATACAGTCTGTTTCTGGCGAAAATGTAACTAATTCGGCGGAAGTAACATTAGCGTTTTCTCACCGTCAGTTGATGCTTCATATCCATAAGAGTCACCCCGCCGGGGTCATGTGTTTATTTTTGGAACACAGTTCTTATTTGACGCGATATTCAATACGTCTATGGGATTCAGAACGGGGGTGGAAAACTGCAAACCAGGTAGACAAACAAAGGATGTGTAAATGACGTCAGACTTCGGCGGTCTATAGGCTGTATGCACAGCAGCCATATTGGAAAGAAATTAGGCCTCTATTTACTTCCTTAACAGGTGTTACCAATGATGCTAATTAAGGCTCTGTTCCATTCTGGTCAAACAGAGTCAGGGTGCTGATGTTGTGCATGTTGTCTCACTGGAAACCAGTGGGTCTAAAAGTGTAGTCCAGGGACCCTCATGGTTCCTTGAGGGGGTTCCAAATGGCCCCTTACGGGTGTGTGACTCTGAGAGTGTACCCTTAAGATTTATGGGGTCCATTTGGACCCCATAACTCTCATAAGTTATGGGGGTCCTTGAAATTAAAACGTTTGAGAACCACTGTGCTGCGAAATGGAACAGAGCCTTCATTAGTATCATTGGTAACACATGTGAAGGAAGTAAGGAAGAGGCCCAATTTCCTTCCATTATGGCTGCTGTGCATAGAGCCTATTTCCCAAATTGCACCTTTCTAGTCAAAGGTTTTCCCAGTTTCTGAGATTCAACCTGCTGACTGTTCAATCACCAATGTCAAAAATCAAAAGCTTAAACTTTTAGGGTACATACAGTACCGGAAGAGTATCTAATGGGAAACAGTAATTCTCCTGTCTTCTAGACTTAATAGAGCTGCCTCATAAACACTTTGTAGGAGATTGTGTAATTAAATTAAGCAACCTGTCTAGCACTCTGTTAAAATTAGGTCTAGGCAAAACAAATGGCTCTAATTGTTAGACAGACATGCAATAAATAAATAAATAGTTCTCAAGACCCCTCATGATGATTAATTATACTCAAACATGCATATTTATACAACACTAATGATCAATGAGGACAGAACATTTAAGTGGGTGGATTACACCCACAGTGACCTGTTTGCCTCATTATTTTATCACACATATAATTTACCACACATTTCATCTTGCGTTAAATGACCACTTTTTCAACATACAGTATACCTTCATAATTATAATTGGTCCTCACTAACGCTCATTAGGAGATGGTACCATTTCTGTCTACTCTGTCTATCTCAGTGCAGTCAGTGTTGATTTCGTCGACTAAAACTATGACGAAAAATGTTCGGCGACTACCTTTTTTCACTGAAGAAAACGAAATAAAAACTAAGCTATGATGACTAAAACTAAGACTAAATATATTGACAATTTCGTCAACAAATAAAAAGTAGACTAAAATGTTGGACTAGCGGAGAAGAGATCCAGTAGAACTAAAAGACAAGTAATTACGGGGCCAGAGCTCAGCTCTGGACCTGTTTTATTATTCCCTGTATTCTGTTTTTTCTGCCACTTTTCGCAGTTCTGGGTGAACCGTGCTGTCGCTTTTTACGAAACTCGGCCATATGGTAGATGGTCATGAAAAACTATCAAGAAATAAATCTCACAATCTTTCGTCAAAAGTTGGCGCTATAGCACTCAATTGAAAATGCCAACTTTGAACAGGTACAACTCATGCCCTGTTTGACCTACAGCCATAAAACTTTAATACACACATGCGTCTACTCATGATGAACAACTTTAACCCTCTGACTTTTGACCTCTGACCTTTAGATCTCCCACCATTTTGAATTATATGAAAAACAGTTAAAACCTATCTCCTCCTGGGATTTTTGAGTAATCTGCACGAAACGTTTTACACATGAACTTTGGACCTATGCCGACAAACTGATGCAAAAGATTTTCCATAAGTGAAAAAATGAAGCTTTAATGAGCCAATGAATATTGCAGTTTTATGACAATTATTCATCTGCCCCTAACACATACATGCAGACTCACATTTCTTTGAAACTTTGCGTTAATGTTGAGGGTCATTCCAAATATTACTGAAACCAATCTTACTCCAATTGGTCAAAGGGGGGCGCTATAGCGATTTTTTGAAAGTGCAAACTTTAAACAGGCAAAAGTCATGCCTCGTTTGGCCGACAGCCATTAAACCTGCTTACACATGTGCCTTGACTCATGAGGAACACATGTATCACGTTGACCAGTAAGCTCCGCCCTTAGATTGTCCGCAATTTTGAGCAGTTTGAAAAACACTTAAACCCAGGATTTTTCAGCCATTTGCGTGAAACTGTATCATCTGTGTGATCTCCTTTTTCACAAGTTCTTGTCTGTTGGTCCAATGGCTTCTCCCTTAAACGTGTGCCTCACAACCTGAAGGTTGCCAGTTCAAGCCTCACTTGATGCGGACTTCATTAAAGTTGCATTGCACACAACATGATTGTGTCAATTAATACATGTGCAATTGTTAAACATAACCTGAAATACTTATTTGAGAGGGTATGTTTTTGCAATGTATGACATACTTCATTCTGAAAATAGTCGATCTACAATCTCAAAACTTTTCAGATAGCAACGTGTTTCTGAGTTTGTAGATCGGCTGCTTTCACTGGTTCACTTTTATCTTCAACAGACAACCTCAGCCTGGACAAAGCTATAGCACTATAGGTAATGTTGCAGCCCGTCAATCCGAAGGTTGAGGGATCGATTCATGTTAATGGCAATAGGTTGACACGTCCAATCAATCCATTCTGCTTCCATCCTTCTCTCTCTTCAATCTATTGTTTCCATGTCTCTCTCTCTTCAATCTATTCCGTTTCCATGTCTCTCTCTCCGCCCTTAGATTGTTCGCAATTTTGAGCAGTTTGAAAAACACTTAAACCCAGGATTTTTCAGTTATTTGCGTGAAATGGTATCATCTGTTTGACATCCGTTTTCACTGGATCAGGTCTGTTGGTCCAATGGCTTCCCGCTTAAGTGAATGTTTCACAACAGCAAGGTTGCCGGTTCAAGCCTCCCTTGGTGGAGACTTCATTTAAAGTACATTGCAAACAACAAGACTGTATTAATGAATACATATGCAATTGATAAAGATAACATGAAATGCTTATCTGAGAAGGTATGTTTTTGCAATGTATGACATACTTCATTCTGAAAATAGCCGATCTACAATCTCAAAACCTTTCAGATAGCAACGTGTTTCTGAGCTTGTAGATCGACTGCTTTCACTGGTTCACTTTTATCTTCAACAGACAACCTTAGCCTGGACAAAGCTATAGCACTATAGGTAGGGTTGCAGCCTGTCAATCCGAAGGTTGAGGGTTCGATTCCTGTTAATGGCAATAGGTTGAGATGTCCAATCAATCCATTCTGCTTCCATCTCTCTCTCTCTCTTCAATCTATTATGTTTCCATGTCTCTCTCTCTCTTCAATCTATTCTGTTTCCATGTCTCTCTCTCTCTCTCTCTCTCTCTCTCTCTCTCTATTCCCTGGCCCCGCTTATCGCTGCTTGCAGCTATATTTTTATGTTGTGTTGCACTCTGAAAATAGCAGATCTACAAGCTCACAACACGTCGCGCTGCGACGCGTTGTGAGCTTGTAGATCGGCTATTTTCAGCATGCAACCAAGTGTAAAATCAGCCATTACGACGCCATCAAGGCCTGCTAAAATACATTTTAGTCGACAAAATCAAATGTATTTAGCCGACTAAAATGTTACGATATTTAGTCTACTAAAACTAGACTAAAACTTTTCAGATGACTAAAATATGACTAAAAGTAAATAAATTTTTATTCAAAAGACTATAGGTCCTTACACACCGGGGCGATTTTTTTTCATGCGAATGATAAGTTTTTTTTTTAAACCTTATAAAGTCAATGCAAGCTTCCACACCAGTTTCACGGAGCGAAAAAAGCGTCTTTTAATTATTCGGAACGAGTCCGAATTTTGCGTATATTCGCATATTTGCCGGTGTGTAACCGCCTTATGACTAAAACTAAAACAAAGACTCGTTGTGAGCTTGTAGATCGGCTATTTTCAAATAGCCTATGCATAAAATAGGGCTAAAGTGGTTTTATGATGTAATAATTTATAACTAAACTATTTATAACTTTTTAAATAATTGTAGTGGAGTTGAAGTGCAATATTTTGCTTCTGAGAGAAAGTACTGGAAACTGGAAATACTCCACTAAAGTAGAAATACCAAAAGATTGTACTTAAGTACAGTACTTGAGTAAACATACTTAGTTACTTTACACCACTGCTTACAGCTTGCATGATGCTGTCCATGCCATCCCTTTTACATCACATTGGCTAACGAGAGAGCACCAGAGAAAATCAAGAGCAGGAGCCTAAGGAACCACAGAAAATTGCTAGAAGATTAAAAAGCAATTTACTGCAATCAGCACCCACTGTGTTGAAATGCCAATGGGTCGTCAGAGCGGGACCATGGAAGATTACATCACCTCCTGAGTGAAACGCTCGCTCTAAAGATCAGTATTAAACACGTACATGTGTTAAATAGCCTGAAAAGATCTCTCGAAGTGCTTGTCCAGCTCCTCGCAGACTAGCAAGCATTGTAAATGCACAGATTGCATCTAAAGTAGCACTGTACATACAAAACTCCATTGTTTACTTGAGTTATTTGATTATAAAGTGCAATGACAAAGAATGTGAATGAGGGAATTACTTCATCATAATGTCCTGTATGCAATAAACACAATATGAGATCTAATTAGCTCTCTTACCTGCCAATACTTTGTTTTACTTTTCACGTCTCCTTTTTTAAATGTGTTATTGTCTCCGCCAGACCAAAAGGCATGGCGAGCGAGTATGTTTTACCCCCTGTCTGTCTGTCTGTCCGTCCGTCCGTGTGTCCGTCCGTCCATCCATCTGTCTGCGAGCAGCTAATCTCCGGCACCGTTGGCCCAGTCGCTGCGAAACTGTGCACACACACTCCCTCGATTTTCACATGGGCCTGTTATAGCGCCACCAGGAGGCCGATTTGTGCAAACCCATTTTTTTATATTACTCCTACAGATTTTAGCCAAACATCACGCAAATCGGTACACAGTATCTCTATAGTCATGTGATCAAGGCGGATCTGTCCGATATATTTCATAAGCCATCTTGATTGGCTAAGGTTGGCTTCCAAAGTTTGCAGGATTGGTCCGTTTTGAACAAAATGTCTCAAATCATAAACGCAGCTTGCGATTTCCGTGAAAATTTGCGCGCACCTTCCCACTAGGCCGAGGAAGAAATGCCACCCTTTTCACATTGGCCTATTATAGCGCCACCAGGAGGCCACAATAACCTACCTGACCTGGCGGAGACCTGCACTTTTTCTAGTTTATCCTTTATTTTTACAGGAAATGTAATTGAGACCTGAAGTCTCATTCTCAAGAGAGACCTGGTTCGGATAGCAGCAATAATCAACAAAGTTACAGACACTCAGTAGTACATTCAATACAGAAACAAGACAAAAACAGATCATCATAAAATTCATGTGCTAACAAAATGTTACCTGCAAACCTACTCCTGCTTCTGTAAAAGAAGTATCAAATGTACCTTGCTGCAACATCCTTTCTACTCACCATATTATATGTAGGCCTATGCTGATAATAATAATAAACTTTATTTGTATAGCACCTTTCATGACATGAAATGCAGCTCAAGGTGCTTTACTTAGCAAGAATACAATTACAGAAAAGTACAACTAATTTAACAAATTTTGCAAAAAAGAAAGAAAAGAAAGAGCATAAAACAACATTAAAATTGCAAATAGCAAAGCAAAACAGTGAGGACATGGCCATTGCAGACTCCCTATAGTGAGACTAAATAGATTCTGATTACCTCATTTGGACAAACAAGACCCTCTGTGCCTCTAAATTGTAGTTGACATGAAACAAAATGTGACCAACAAAAAAAAATAGAATCCCGATTATTCATCACGAGTGCGACAGTCGTCACCGTGTATCTTTATTCATTATATGTTTCTGTCAAGCCACATTAGCTCCGGCGGGAAGGCGGCAAACGACAGAGATGGTTAACCCGTTTAAACCTGGAACGCATCTGTGTAATTTTTTCTTATTTCTTTGGGCTATTAAAAAATAGCAGATATACAAGCTCGTGAGCACGGCACCGAGTGCCGTGCTACGAGCTTGTAGATCTGCTATTTTTGAACATTTTGTGCAAATATTTGAATATATTAATTTTTTAAAGCAATTTTTTTTTACTCAAAGTTTTTCTTCTGTGGATTCTACAATGTCTTCTATATCCTAACAGTTTTTTTTTTGAGAAAACGCATATTGCTATAATCAGTGGTTCTCAAAACATTTTCATGTCAAGGACCACCCAAAATGATATGTATTTGGCCACGGACACCCCCCCATCTCAAAATATTTTGTTCCAGGGACCCCCCCAGAAGCAAAGATTTGAATTACAAACGTTTGCTTTAGAAATATCTATATATTCAAAGATTTGCAAGAATTTTCAAGATAAAAAGAAATAGCAGATATACAAGCTCTTAGCGCAGCACTCGGTGCTGCGCTATGAGCTTGCATATCTGCTATTTTTTTAATAGCCAAAGAAATCTTAAAATGACACAGTTGCGTTCCCGGTCTAAATGGGTTAATGTGCCAAACCCGCAGCTGCTGGGGTTGCTAGTTGACATCTTGGCTTTTCAGTGTGAGCCAGCTGAAATTGCTCCAGAAATGAACAGCAAAGATCTAGTGGACCGGGAAGCTGCAGCCAGTGAACCAGGAAATGGTGGCGACGTTTTACCATCATATAATTTTTCCTGAATGGTCAGTGGGATGACAGGTGGAGACAGAGGGAGAGAGTCTAGCCGGTGAACTGCCTGCCTGGGAAATTGATGAGGGTTGCTAGGGTGTGAAAGCACATATTCCACGTGTTGGGGGGAACTTGCGCTGCGTTATAACATCCATGAAGGATCACGTTCAGGCAAATGCGTCATATCCATCAGGGCTGCGGAACATTGGTTGACAGTTTTCCGTCTGGTGTCTTTGACAGTTGTAAGGAAGTGATAGACTTTCACTCACACCGTTGATTTTATCTCTCATTTCAAATTGAAAATCATCAGACATGTCTTCCGAAGTTATACATCCAACGTTTCGTTCGGAAGAGTGTCATTTTGATGGTGGTAAATAAAATATGGTTGCAGGAGGGGGCTCGTCGGGAGAATGCTTCTTAACTGTCATGCTTTCTGATGCACCGAGATTACAACAGCTCAAGACGTGGAACGAATTCTGGTCCAGGCCTCACAGAGAAACTGTATTCCCACCAGAGCGCTAGCTCTGCTTAAATCGTCTTTCTCCTCCACACAAACCCCCCATGAGGGAGTCTCGTCAGAGTGGTAAGCCCTGCACGTCTTCACCGAACTAACGTTTTCCATTCCCCAACATTTGACTCACAAAACGGGCCTCAATTGGAGGCGATACCTGTGTCATTTACATGCTAAAGCGATCAGCCATTGCAGAGAGAGAGAGCAAGAGAAGAAGAGCAGAAAGAATCCCTAGGACTTAAATGCCTCCAGAGCTAAATCCCTGCAGATCGTGTAAAGGATCCAAAATAACTGCTAAACACTTGGAACGCCTGAGCATGCAAGCAGCTTTTCACGTCGTGCTTTAAAGTTAGTTGGTTTCTCCAAAAGCTTGGAGCTTGGTTTAATATTCATGAGGTTTTGTACAGCATGAGATCCCTGTGTGCTTGTGAGCCAAAATATATTTGGTTCTGTGGGCATTAAAATGGTAGATGAGGTAAACAGAATATCTACACCAGAGAGAGGCCATTTCCAAGATGAATTACTCCTTTACTACAATTTTCTTTTTTAGTGTGCATGTAAGATTCAGTAGAATTTCAAAGTGCACATAGGGTCACATCAATTAAGGAGGGAATCAGATTTGTCCGGAATCAACTCACAATCCCATATGGACAGTAAGAAAGCAAATTATTGTGTGTGTGTGTGTGTGTGTGTGTGTGTGTGTGTGTGTGTGTGTGTGTGTGTGTGTGCGTGTGCGTGTGTACATTAAATGATATTTATCACTTTCTGGTTTTACAGAGTGATAGTTGCAGGCTAATGAAGAATTTGATTCATTAGCACAACATGAGAACAACGCCTCTGCCGATGGTGTCATTTAGCTTAGAAATAGCAGGTTCTCTTGTACCTTTTGCAGCTGGTGAAGAAAGGACTGAATATGTCAAAGCAAGCTCAATGAATTATGGATGCTATGAAGCCTCTATGGAAACTGTCGGCTTTGAAATCCACTGCCAGGTTGAGTTACACTCCCGCTTCTTTTCCTTAATTTTACATTTAATGTGCCTTACGCTGCGAATTCCTGAGTGTTAATTTAACTCAAAGAGTGAAAATGGACCCGTAAGGGTCAGCTCTGACACACGCACACACACACACACACACACGCACACACACACACACACACACACACACACACACACACACACACACACACACTCGCACATTTAGAAATGGTCTCCCTGTGTTGGATGGTTGTCTGAAGTAGTTAGCGCTAGGGAGTTGCTGAGCTCGGAGCTACCAGGTAGGTGGATGTTGTTCCTTCTCAGGCTCGGGCCTTGTGTCTGCATACATCAGCTTCAATTTCACCCTCAGTTCCCCCGGCTTGAGCTCGGGGGCTGACACCTGCAGGAAGAGACAACGGAGAGGAACGCCGGCCCAGAGGAAAAATAAATGGCTTTATGAACCGCTTTTGGACTTGACTGACGCTCAGTCAAAATGGTAGAGTTTCTCAGAGACCTTAAGGTTAACCGGTTTTCTAGCCGTTGAATGGATTTTTTTTTGAACACCCGTCAATTTCTAGTATGCGTTTTGGATTCTGACTCGAAGCGAATGAGCGGCCAGCCTCGTACTGTTTGATATTCCAAACGTTAAAAAGCTCAAACAGATCATATTCCAGTCTTGCTGACTCAAACTCAAAGTGAGCTTCAATACATTGGTTGAGCTCCAGCAAACAAATTGATTTTATGACACCTTGTTACACTAAAAAACAAGAGTGACAATTTAACACTGGGATGGACCGATAAGGGTCCAATTTTCCATTGACTCACGATTTTGCCGCGATCTTTCCTCATACCACCCTCTGCCATATTTCTCCTATTATCCAAGACAACATGAATAATGACACACAGTCTTTCTCTAGTCAGATACATTCAATTGGCAAATGGCAATGTTTAGTCAGATAATCTAAAATGCAGGGAATTTAATCCACAAGCAAACAACTTGCCCACATAGAAATTTGTCAACACAAGAAATAGTTAGACCCCTCATGATGCTTAATTATACTCAAACATGCCTATTTATACAAGATCAAAGTGGGTGGATTACACCCACAGTGACCCGTTTGCCTTGTTATTTTATCACACATAATTTAACACATATTTCATCTGGCTTAAAGGACCACTTCACCCATTTTCAACCAATCTTTTTAATTGGTCCTCATAAATGCTCATATGAGATGTTACCATTTCTGTCTACTCTGTGGGCCCTATTATGCACGTCTTAAATCCACGTCTTAGGTGATCATTAGGTGATAACGCCACCATCTTTTGCGCAATCCCTATTATGCAAGTTGCGCTGAACTCAAACACTAAAGTAATAAGACTCGCCAGCATAATTAACGCATGGGGGAGTGTTCATATGTTAATTAAGGGCGCAATGCGGTATCTGCTATTATGCACCTTGACTTAAAAATATTCACTGCATATCGCTAAGGCGTGGTCAGACCATTCTGGTCAAACAGAGTCACGTGCTGATATTGTCCATCTTGTTGTTGCTTGTGTTATTCATGTATGTACAGTAGTATATAGTTTGACTCTTTATTAGGACGCAGTGTGAGAGCTATGCAGCCTGGGTCCTTTTATTTATTTGTGGTATATTGTAGAAAAAAAGGGGGTAAAGGAAAACAAATGTTGGGTAATAGGGTGTTATGGATATACTCTACATTTGATTCTTTTATATAATATATAACACACACGATCATCTTTTAGGCCCTCCCCTACCGTGCGCTACCTGCAACGGGCAGGGCAGTCAGGTGGGCACGGCACGCAAACACACTGCTCACATAGTAAGGCATGTGTGGGTCAAGAAAGCACCAGTGGACATTATCATACAGGATTTACGGTCTGTAACATAAAGTGCAGTATTTGCATGTAGTAATAATAACCACAGCTGTAAATACAGTGGAGGGGCCCACACATTTGATTGACCTATATACATTTCATTTTAGTAAATTGTCGATGGCTTCGCGGCCCAGTTCCCCTCCCAAGGGCCCCTGGGAGGCGAGGGCCCCTGGGAGGCGAGGGCCCCTGGGCCCCGGCCCCACTGGCCCAATGGCTAATCCGTCCTTGCATACTGTCAGCTACTTAAAACCAGTGTGCAGTTAAAACCAACATGAAATGTTAGTTTAGGTTAAAACATTACTGTCCACAAACAATGAAACAATGGCAAAAAAGCAGGTTACAGATTCAAAAGTACAGGCACCAGATGCAGAGGCACAGTTGATGTGCCACACACACACACACACACACACACACACACACGCACACATACACGCACGCACACGCACACACACACACACACAGGAGGGGCCGTCAGGGGTCCGTGGCTGTTGGTAGATTCTACCAGTGAGTAGTGCCTTCTTTTATGCAAGCTTAATGGTCACGATCAAGCACATACTGTAGTCCACAAGAAGTTGTAAATGCATCTCAAATCTGCACGTACTACATTAACGTAGTTACAACGGGTGCAGTTGTTAAGACACACACACACGCACACGCACACCTTTATTGTCTCTCTCTTACTGTACTGTAACTATCTGAAATAAAGCCTGAAATAAATGTTTAAAAGGACCGTGTTGATTTCCCTTTAAAGAGAGTGGGTTGAAAACCAGCCTGTGAATCATCTTCTATTTTCTGTCCAGATAAGGCAGCAGCCTGTTGCCTACAGACCAGTCAACCTGTATGATAACCCTGTGATTGTGCCCTCCCTGTTTTTATCAGGCTGTATAAGTGAGCCTATACAAGCTGATTAATTTGTCATTCTGTCAGCTTGCAGCTTACATAAGTGTCTCGGAGGAAAAGGCCTGTTTTAGGATGGATATGTATAATAAACTCGTGTCTGTCTATACATTTGTTATTCAGAGCAAATTGCATTGAACTGCCAGGTGCCATTTATTGTCTTCTTCACAGGACTCATGGCTTTCTTTCATTCATTTGACGATCAGCCTAATCTTTAGGGCATTGGTTCTCAAAGTGGGTTCCTTGGGGGGGGGGGGTACTCCACTTCATCTCAGAGGCAAATATTGTACTTTTACTCCACTACAATTATTTGAAAACTTTAGTTACTTTGCAATTATCAATTATTATATATTATAAAACATACATGAACCACTTTAGCCCTATTGATACTTTTACTTAAGTAAAATATCTTGAGTACTTTTTCCACCACTGGCTATTCCCAGAGAACAATACATTTCTCAGATTTCAATCAGATTAGTGTGTTTCCGTTTATTTGTAATCAGTGAGAATTGTGTGGTTATTGTTTAAAAAGAACGATGCAAAAGGGACAAGGGAAACTGCTACATGTTGCTTGGTTCTGTAACTGTTTCATTTTCTGGGCTGTCGCAGAGGATTTCAAATCTCAGCAAAGTTACTGGGCACAAAGTGACATCTCCATTTCACCGTGCTGCAGTCTTCTCATTACCGCCTCACAAGGACCTTAACCCGCTCAGTCCGGGAACGCGTGTCATTTTAAGATTTCTTTGGGCTATTCAAAAATAGCAGCTATACAAGCTCATAGCGCGGCACCGAGTGCCGAGTGCCGAGCTTGTATATCTGCTATTTTTGAAAATCTGTGCACATCTTTGAATATACAATTTTTTTAAGCAAACATTTTTTTATGGATGATGGGGGTCCGCGGCCAAATACATATCAGTATAGCAACATAACTTTAAAAAAAAAACTGTTAGGAACAGGAACTGTTAGGAAGACATTTGTAGAATCCCTAGAAGCAAAGATTTAAGTTATAAATGTATAAATGTACAAAAAATGATCTACAAGCTCTTAGCGCGGCACTCGGTGCAGCGCTATGAGCTTGTATATCTGCTATTTTTGAATAGCCAAAGCATAAAATAATGGTTGAAATCTAAAAATGACACAGGCGCTTTCCCGGATGGAAGGGGTTAAGTGATTTGGTCCCTACCCACTCCGCATGCTGCACACTGCCTTGTCAGTGTTCCCAAACGGGGCTGATGATATTCACCGCTATCGATCGGCGTGTCAGGGTTTGTGGAAGGTGTAATGTCTATTGATCGCAGTGCTGGGCTCAGGTTAAAGGTAAGGTCAGTCTTTTCAATCACTCCGGGAGGATTTCTCCTGCAGTCCCATGGAAGAGCCCCGCAATCAATACCTCATTATTGTGCTCTTCCTCGCTCACTACAGTAAGGGCAACGACAACACTGGTCATTTTGCATGGCGTGGAAGGACATCAGTCCCCTAATGAACTTTGCCTGGTTGTAAAGTCATTGGGTGTCTGATATCGGCAGTGGTAGTCCTGGAAAAAGTACTCACATTTTCTACTAAGTAGAAGTATCATTACTGCAATGTAGAAATACTCTGTTACAAAAGGCCTGTGTTCAAAATGTTACTTGAGTAAAAGTACAAAAGTATTGGCATCAAAATGTACTTAAAGTACCAAAAGTAAAAGTACTAAAATGTTTGAAAATAGCAGATCTACAATGTAGATCGGCTATTTTCAAATAGCCTATATAAAATAGGGCTAAAGTGGTTAATGTATGTTTTATAATATAATTTATATCTGCAAAGTAACTAGTAACTAAAGTTTTCAAATAATTGTAGTGGAGTAAAAGTACAATATTTGCCTCTGAGATGTAGAAGTAAAAGTGTTTGGAAATGGACATTGGGAATACTCCAGTAAAATAAAAGTACCTAAAAGAGATAGCAAGGACATCATTTATGTGTGCTTTTTGCAGATTAGCTACAAATGCATAATATTTGGGAAATTGTTTCTTTAAAGATTAAAACATTTTGTTCACATTATTGTCACTATTCCTCATTGAGCATAACTTTTTGTAATTAATGTTTGAAACATGTTGATTGATTTTGAGCTGAAAGATTCAAGAACATTTGAGGGAACATCAGGCATCATTATTTATCACCATGAAGAAGCTGACTGTAATTCCCTTTTCATTTCACCCTCAATCAATCCCATGTTTCTTAATTACTGTCGGTTTTTTTCAGATGGGTGAAAATAATAATTATATCTGTAAGCATTTTTTTGGATAATGAATCATGTTATTTTACCTGGTTAAAGAGGCTTTAGTTTGGATAACCTAATTAAGCAACCCCATATATGATTACATGATGGTGCATTGAATATCATTTACCAACTACAAAATATCTTATAAATATACTGCACAGGGTCCCATATTAAACCACCACCATAGACACAGACAGTCATTAAAAAGGCATACATCGCTGTATGCCATACAGTGTAACATTTGAAAGCAACTACTGCAGCAAATGCAATGAACATGGTACACACACACACACGCACACGCACGCACACACACACACACACACACACACACACACACACACACACACACACACACACACACACACACACACACACACACACACACACACACACAAACACACTCTTTTCTCATCTACATTTGAAACTTCTTTACTTCTGTACACACCTCTGCAGTACTCAGGTAGACATTATTCAAGTCTTCATTTAACTCACTTTGTGAGCTTGTAGATCAGCTATTTTCACTTTGTCGTACGACAGAGTGTATATAGGGCTTAAGTCAGTCAGTGGTCCCCAAATTATTTTGGGGGGTCCCCAGATGATTAGCTTAATGTGCGACATTGTTTTCAGTAAACAAAACGGTAAACAAACCAACATACAGTATAAGTGTATATCTAAAGTTACAATTCAATTACCTTTTTAATAACAAATTGTCTAAAGAGGCAAACAATGTGAAAATAGCCGATCTACAAGCTCACAACGCCTCACAGTGTGGGGCGTTGTGAGCTTGTAAAAAGCTTGTAAAATGTGTCTGTGGAACCGAGGCAAACTAAATGTAATGCCTACAATTCAAAGTTCTTCTCAGGGTGGGGGGTCCCCAGTTCAAATATGATTATTTTAGGGGGTCCCCAGTTCAAATATGATTATTTTAGGGGGTCCCCAGTTCAAATATGATTATTTTAGGGGGTTCCCAGCCTGAAAAGTTTGGGAACCCTTGGCTTAAGTGATTACAAACAAAGGATCACAGAATTGAGACACCATCTGTAATGCCCTGTGTTGACAGATGTTATTCCATTTAGCAATTATTCCAGCATGTTAACATGTGCCACATTTACACACGTGCTCAATATTACACATTGACCTTCAAACCCCTGTTGTGTAATTATATGGGACTTGTTTCATTGATTTGATTTATGTGGTGTGATGTGTAATACAAAACGAATGCTGTGTAGTTGACTGTTCCATTGAGACTTGGAACAGTCTATTGTTTTTACCAGCATGCAATGCGGGTCTACAAAGAGACTGAGCACTAGTCATTTTCTCGACATGTTTTCGATCATTGGCTGTCCTTTAAGCCAATGGGGATACTTTCCCATACTCTGAACGGGCGGTGTCGTCCTCCCAAGCTATGGTACTAGACACACCTCTCGCCTCTAAGGCTACTATACACGCCTGCGGTCGGTTCAAATCGCCGTGACACAGAGTAATATATAGGAAAAAATTTAAGTAAAGTACTTGAGTGAATGTACTTAGTTACTTTACATCTCTGCATATGCGCTGCGTAGTGTCCGTTCTTTATGCTGGTATACATGACTGAGTCATATCTTGTTTTGTTGTTGTTATTATTCTGGTTGTTGTCATGTTGTGTATTGAATTCACACATTATTTCCAGATTTTGTCCAACAGTAAATGAGCAGGTATTGCCAAGCCTACACGGAAAGAAATCTGAGCGTTAATTTAACGAGAGTTCAATTTAACGGGAGTTTAATTAAACCACAGTTAAATTAACAAATTAACTTCCATTTTAGGCTTTAGTTTTGATGATCGCCATTTTATCAAACGGTTTCCATTCTTTACCTCACACTGCAGAGAGTGTGTGTGTGTGTGTGTGTGTGTGTGTGTGTGTGTGTGTGTGTGTGTGTGTGTGTGTGTGTGTGTGTGTGTGTGTGTGTGTGTGTGTGTGTGTGTGTGTGTGTGTGGGTGGGTGGGTGGGTGGGTGGGTGGGTGGGTGTGTCTGTGGGTGTGGGGGGGGCGGCATTTGTTGCCTTGACTCTCCTCCTCTCCAAGGACGTGATGTATGGGAATAATAAAAAGCCCATTTCTATTGGAAGGCCCTCTGAGTCAAAGCAAGGCCACGAGGCAGTGTCTTTAATGTGGTGCTGGCTGCTATACAACTATACAGGGGGCGGCAATAGCTGAGTGGTTAGTGAGCCCGCCTAGGGAGCCAGAGGCCCTGGTTGCCGCAGGTACGATTCCAGGCCAGGCCAGCAAATGTGTCGATGAAATGAAATTTGTCCCTGAGCAAGACTCTTAACCCCTAATTGCTCACAGGCCCTCATTGGAAACAAGACCGTAAGGACTTTCATGAACGGACCTGTTAAAGGAATTATCCTTTTACAGAGCTCTGACAAGATAGCTCTATTCTACGCTATATAGGAGGAGCTCTAATCCAAGCTGATCCACGTGATCACTGCACTGACGTCTCCATAGCAGTGGTTCTCAAACTTTTTCATGTCAAGGAAGGACCCCCAAACTGATACGTATTTGGAGGCAAATAATTTTGCCAGGGACCCCCATGAGTTGTCAAATGCGACACGTTTTTACACACACACACACACACACACACACACACACATACATCAAGTCCCCAGGACTTTTGTGTTATCCTTTTAGCTTTAATGTCTTACTGTACCATGTGCTGTTTACATTTCTGACTAATAAAGTATTCAATCAATCAAAAACATTTATATATATATATATATATATATATATATATATATAAAGAGAGAGAGAGTGATAGAGAGACCTGTAAAGGGTTAGGTTTTTATACTCTTAGATTGACACTCTATTCATTTATTAATACAAGGTCATTGTGGAATGTACAGTATATGTTACTACCCTCCACGAACAATTTCAACATGTGCAATAACTCATATTTATTTATTTATGTACTGTATCTACCTACCCTGCTATAGCAGCCTCTATAGTATAGTGTACATTGTAGTCTGTATAGTATCGAGTTCTTTCCATGTTTTGAGTAAAGTTATAAATAATTCAAAATGCTTCTATACTGTTGCTGTCAATGTCATGCAACAACCTCACTGAGACACATTCCTTGTTTGTGCATCAATGTGCAAAAATAAATAAACTATCCAAATGCTAGTTTGCCTTTGGGTGAATTTTCTGTTGATTACTCTTTCTGATTAGTTGAATAATTGAGAAGTGTGTTTTTGCTTTCTTTTTCTTTTTATACTGTACATCAATAAATCAATCAACATGTATAATATCACATTTATATTAAATAGTCTGATAAACCACTTAAACCCTATTTAATACTTCATCGTACACCAGTGTTACACAAAAATTGCAAAATTTGCATATCTACGAGCTCAACGCAGCGCGATTCTGTTTTAGCTATTTTTGCTACTGTATTTTTTAAGTTGATTAGTTTTTATAGATGAAATGTATGAGTTTAATTAACTTTTGCACCCCTAGTTTGTCTTTTGTGGCACTGGGTGCAGTTATACTGCAGAACTATGAATGTATTTTAACTGGCCCACCCCATGCTTAGTTCTTCTCTTTCCAATTAATTTCCGCTGTTCTTTGTGGAGAAAATAATTAAATATGTATGTAGGGTGGACTACAAGGACTCCAAAGGACAACTTATGGAGTGTGTCCATGTAATGTCAGCAATTCTTTGGCATGGCATAATCAAAGTACCATTTTGTGCTGTATCAGCCATCAGTTCAAGTGTTAATGTTTTTTTTCTGAATGTAACATAATCAATATTATTATAACTTGATTCAACAATCCTTTCACCTAAAATGTAATGCAATTAACTCATGAAAGCCATTGGATTTTTATTATACCAGAGCCTGTGAAATTGGAGAGCATGAAATAAGTCTGAAGAAGGGGCATCCTTCTTCAGACTTTTGTAGAGTGAGAGTACATTACTCTATGAATGTTAATGACTTCATAATTTAAGTCTAATTAATAGTTCATCATATGATGGTGTGGTGTGGTATCACTTGCCAAACATTATTATTTATTTATTTTTGTGTGAGGAACACAAAATAACACAGAATAAATGAGGGTTTACTGTGTGTGTGTGTGTGTGTGTGTGTGTGTGTGTGTGTGTGTGTGTGTGTGTGTGTGTGTGTGTGTGTGTGTGTGTGTGTGTGTGTGTGTGTGTGTGTGTGTGTGTGTGTGTGTGTGTGTGTGTGTGTGTGTGTGCGTGCGTGCGTGCGTGCGCGCGCGCGCGTGCGTGCGTGCCCACAGCAAATTTTGTATACTACAAGCAGGCTGATCAGCAAAACATTTTCATACGCATGCAGCCAGCAGGCCAAGGACCTCAATTCTCAAAGATTATTATTATTATAATTATTATTATTGTACAACTATTTTTGTGAAGAGCAATTGTCCCTCCAGGGGCTATAGATATGCGTCTCACGAGGCTATGAAGCGGAACTATCCAATTGGACGGCTATCTGTCCGGTTTACGTGATTTACGCTACTATCTATCCAATTACAATGCTCTCTGTACCTCCAGCTTATGGGGCGCACCAATTTATATTTCAAATCACATAATCACATGATGCTGTGCTACTTTCATGACGTGTACGTAGAAATCTCACTGCAAACAACACTATTAGTATTAGGGCATGCCTCTTGGCGGAGACGTTGGCTCTAAAGAGCACACCTTTCCACTTATCAAAGATAACCTTTGCCACACGTTTGATGGCAAGGGGGAAATCACCCAGAGGTGTCTTTAATTAAACAGCCAGCGCTTATAGTTAGTTATTCAGAGAATGGCAGAGGGTACAGACCAGGTTTTTCATCCGTAACTCAAGCAGCGTCATCTCAGCCAGAGCTTTGGAATGGCTTACCTTTGCATTTTTTTTTTGTCAAATATTATTTTTTACTCAAATCTTTGCTAAATACATATAATTTTGGGAGTCCTTGACATGAAAAAGTTTGTGAACCACTGATATAGAAACATGACAATGAAAGTCTGCATTAGTATTACTGTAAAAGACTGCCAGTGATCTTTGTTTTCTGTTTCATAACAGCAAAAACATCATTTACACACTTCACAAATTGCCACATTTTTATTTGATGGAGTGAAATTACTCAAGACAATACTTCTACAAATTGACACAATCAGTCACACTACATTGTGTGCCTGTATGTTTATGAGGAAAGAAGGAGAAGAAGCCTAGTTCTGATCCGATGCTACTACATATAATTGTTTCACTTTATCAGCATTAGATACACATTCATTTTAATAAGAAAAAATATGAAAATTAAGAAAACCCTTTATCGATGTGGAGTTATGTCTCAAAAGTAAGTCACAGTATCTGAAGAATCGATATTTCAGTATCACTATGCCCTTCCCTGTTTGGTGCAAGCATTCAATTTCCTTGTTGGTCCAGGCAACAGCAGGGGCTACTTTCTTGTAGGTATTACTTGTGTAGCGAAATTGCAATTAAAAACGGTTTTAATTGTCTATGGTTTTCATGTTTAGTATCATACGTTTAGTGTCTGCTTTAGAAAAGCAAGCCACACGAGGGCGTAGTTTACCGTGATTTTAGAACATCTAGAGAGCTAGTAAAATCCACAGTAAACCCTCTTGTGGCTTTATCTATGAAACACCCTGAAAACAGAAGGTAAAGTGCAGGATGACTATATGGTACACACTGCAGTCATCCTGCATAATACTACGCAGGTATTAGTTATTGGTAATGTCCAAAATGACATGTCTGACCCCACAGTACCCACTAATAACAGATTGCTTAAAAAGGCTTAAAGAGATAGTTCACCCCCCAAAAAAATATTTTTTTCTATGGATTAGTCACCCCATGGAGACTTGAATTCATGGATGTTTTTTAGTTTTTGTCTCATTCTTAAGCCAATAATTTCATGACCAGCGGACCGGTAGGCAGCGGTTCCGGTAGGAGACACAAAGGAGACTCTTTGTGTCTCCTACCGGATCCGCTGCCGGTCATTAAATTATTGGCTTAGGAATGCGACAAAAAAAACATATATAATCTCCATGGGGTGACTAATCGATAGAAAAAAAGTAATTTTGGGGGTGAACTATCCCTTTAAGTGTAAAATACAAATGTTTTTATCCAAACTGTGCAGCACTCTGACAAAAACAAAAGCTATGCTGCGTGCTGTGTGCTTACTGATCAACGATCTAAAACTATATGCCAGCAGTGATCGTATTGCCTCGTTACATGTTGTAGCGTTTACTAAAACCTGCTGTAATGAACGATACTGTTGAACTGAAGTTGACCTACTATTTAAACAGTATCTGAATGGAGATGTGCACGCAATACACAGTATCGTACCTACATATGCTCACTCTGTCCTCTCTTGCTTGTGTGAGACACACACACACACACACACACACACACACACACACACACACACACACACACACACACACACACACACACACACACACACACACACACACACACACACACACACACACACACAAACCAAAGGGGATAAAACTATCCTATCTCCCTCCTGCAGTGCATCTCCGCCTCCATAGTCCTTCTCGGTATTGATTGCCAAGGCCAAGCCAGGCAGCTCAATCTGCACTCAGCTGTGCTGGCAGAGCGCTGCAGATGGAGTGCTGTCTGCAGAGTGCACACCTCATGTCAGGAGAGGCTTGAGCAATCTATTAATGAGCACACACTGTGGCCCAGCCTTTGTTTCTTTTCGTTCCTCAAAAAGATACAAGTACTGCACGTACGGCACCGATGAAGGATAATGCCTGCTTACACGACCGTGTCCCATGGTTGAAAATAGCAGATCTACAAGCTCACAACAGGCTTAAGATATTGCAGATATCGCTAGCAAGTGGCTTGCATGAGCTCAGTTCTGGGCTCTCACTAGGCTGGCAGAGGGAGAGTAGTGCCCAGGATTACATAGGCAATTGACACTGGGTGAAAAAATGGGTTACAAAATCATGGGATAAAAACTTAAAAATAAAATAAAATAAAAAGATATTGCAGATATGGTGTGCTGTATGTGTGTGTGTCATGTGTACAGTAGAAGGTCCTACTTCTAGTGTTTACACTGCTAAAAAAGAAAGGGGGATCCGGAGACTACAGTAGTATAACTTCACCACATTAAATATAACAAAGACACAAATCTGCAAAGGTGTTCCCCTGTTCTTCTTAACTTCAAGTGTTTGTATCAACACAAAAAAACACAGCTACAGGGGAGATTTACTCCAGGCAGTTGATGTTCTTTCAGCCATTGTTATACTGTTTGTGGAAAAGTGATTGAGACGGTTCTCTGTCACACAATGACAGCTTGCATGTGCTGTCACAGAATGGTGACACTAAAGTGCTAGTCGCCATTCTTCTTTTCATATCCACTAAACAGTGTGGTGGCACACTATGCATTCATTGAGCATGCCTGGTGAGGTGAGGTGCAACACATCACTCACTGGAGAAATGGCTCAATACTGCCTTCATGTGGAATTTTACCTCAACAGGCAATGTAACCATGTCTAAAAGTCAAAACAAATGAAGATGTTCTTTCAAACAGTGAACACAGTCAGTCCAACCTGCTGCCATTTATAATAGCGCATAGCACTGGTGGCCATTTTGTGGTGCCACAGATCGAAAGCCCATACATTTTTCCCATAGAGATTTCCGAAAATATTTATATAGATTATTTTTATTATCACCCAAGCTTCTGGTGAATCATGACCATGAAACATTTGATTCTGTGTCAAAAGATATTTGAATATTTAATTATATTATATACCATATTTAATAAATACTATTACTATACTACTAAATAATATTTTTTGCGGTTTTCAATATTTTTTTCGATCTCTGGTACCACAAAATGGCCGCCACTGCTATGCCCTTTAGCATAGTTAATAGCATAATAATATTATAGCAAAGGCCTTTTTTGGGGCGGTATACGCTTATGTTATAGCAACCAGCGTGATCTAGTATGAGGGTGACGACACTAGCGTTGAGTCCCATTGTAAGAATGGAATGCGGAAATGCTAGTTCTATCTCAATGGTATAGTTCCAATGTTTGGAACTATAGCCCATAGCGCCCGCTTTGAGGCGAGATCAAAGTCTCTCTCTCTATGGGTCTGATAGCAACTTCACACCAGAAATGTATAAGAAAAGATATAAGATATTCCCCATAACCAAGTTGTTACTGAAGTAACTTGACTAGAATGCTCAGTACTCTCTTCAGATTGTTGCCTTGTCTATAAGCCTACTAAAGGACCACTTCACCCATCTTCAGTCATTTTCAACCTATCTTCATATAGTTGGTCCTCACTAATGCTCATCATAAGATGCCACAATCCGTCTCCTCACTCAGAGGAGGGCTGTGTTCAGAAACCTGCCTAGTGCCTAACAATGACATCATCGATAGGGATTCCAAGCTAATAGAAACTACAGCCTTGCTCTTCCTGGAAAGTGAACATGCTGAAATAGAAGCCATTACTTGCATTAATACAAAATAAAAAATAAAACGTTTTAAATCTTGTTTGAAATGAACAGACCTGCCCGATGATGCCACTGTTAGGCAGGTCCTACAGCCCTTCCTCTGAGACACAGGCGAGTAGACAGAAATGGTGCCATCTTTTAATGAGCATTATCTTATAATTATTAAGGGCCAATTATATCAGTGGTTCTCAACCTGTGGGTCGGGCCCCCAGGGGGTGATTTTGGGGGGTCCCCAGATGACAGTGAAGTGATAATTTAAGGACTTTTAAGACATTTTAATACCTCCATAAAAATTAAGAAAAAATATATAGAAATGACTATTACTGCATCAAAAGTAATCAACAAACTATACAATTAAAAACTGGCCAAATTGTAAAATAATAAAAGAAAGAGGCAGAAATTGTGAAAATAGACGATCTAGAGGCGTTGTGCGCTTGTAGATCTGCTATTTTCACAATATTTATCTGTGGAACCAAGTCAAACAAGTGCTTGTCAAGGTGGGGGGGGGGTCCCCAGTTCAAATATGATTATTTTGGGGGTCACAGGAGAACCACTGAATTATATGAAGGTAAAGTTGAAAAAGTTCTCCTTTTTATTTTAAGTGAAAACGGTTTCTCTGGTGTTCACTATTGTCACCTCTGTATTTCTCTCTCTTTCTTAATGCTCTTTCTTTCTTTCTTTCTCTTTCTTTACTCACACCCATAAGGATCCATTTCGTGTCATGGTTGTACATTGTCTTCTTTAGAATTGTTACTGTTTGAAGGGAATCAATCATGATTGATCACCAGACTATGTCACTGTCAAAGCCAACGCCCCTCATTGAACACACACACACACACACACACACACACACCCATGGAAGGGCCCCTGGGGGTTTCCTACTGAGATGTCATTGCATAGTGTGGTGTTGTGGTAACTGTGCGTTTGCTACACTTACACTTAGATACTTTGGTGTGGGGTAAAGTTTGTTGGCCCCCTAGTGGCAAGGGCCTGGTTTGCCTGCTGGGAATGAACGCCTCTGGTAGTCATCTCACGTTTTCCATAGAATAGATTTGATGTGTTAGTAGTAGTAGGAGGAGGAAGATGAGGATGAGGAAGAGGAGGAGTGAGGTTAGTTTTTATTTATGTATTATTCCCTACTACATGACCATCAATGTTCAATAGGCCTACTATAGTCTGTTTGAGGAGATTTCAAAATACCATAGGCTTATTCAAAAACATTTCGAGACAGACATTTTTAGTTCTCAGATTTATTTATTTCAATTCCTGTTTGAAGTCAAGTGCTGTAACGTGTATCAGACAAAATACATTTTACAAAATAAATCTGGTTGCACATAGTTTCAGCGAACAGGAAAAAGCAAAAACCAAGAATTGAAGAAAACATTTCACAGAACACTGCCTTATGGTACATTTTGGAAGAAGTGAGTCATTAACCCATACAGTAACTAAGTGCCTAACAGAAAATAAAACAACGAATAAATCTGAATAGCTACTTTAAAAGTAGCTTTTGGGATTTTATATATTTTCTTCAAGTTAGTCTATAACTTCACCCCTTTCAAAAATAATATCCATATCACTGTATAGGAATGAAGACATCACCAGGGAACATTAAGTGCATAATATAAAGCCAACTTTCCTATAATAATGTCTGGTGTATTACATACACATTCCGTATGTACTGTACCCTATGCAACTGCAAATGTCCACAAAATGCTTTCACTAGCTTCGTTTTAACTTTTTCTCAACACCGTTGTCTTTTTTTTCTGTTACTTAGATGTCAGTGCGGAAAGATGACAGTGTTGGCTGACCTTTTAGTGCTTTCTTGGGTTTACAGTGCTTTTTGGGGTTCAATCCTTTTAGCATTGTATTTGTTTTAAACTGTACTTTCTGTGCTTTTGTTGCAAACTGTTAATAAAGTATTCAATCAATCAATCAATCAACCTCGCTGATGTGTGTTTTAAGGTTGCCTTTACATTCAGTATAGCTCCTGTCAATGACGTTCAACAGTGCTTTTTAGGCAGACCATCTATTGATCCTGGAAAACCCCACAGAGTGGCAGTGTAACAAATCTATGGACTCTGTGGGTGTGGGTGCGTGCACGCGGCCAATGCACGCACGCGAGAGAGAGAGAGTGTGTGTGTGTGTGTGTGTGTGTGTGTGTGTGTGTGTGTGTGTGTCTGTGTGCGTGCGTGCGTGTGTGTGTGTGCGCGCTTGTGTGTGTGTGTGTGAGAGAGATACATTTGAAAAAAAAGATCTTAGGATCACTAGATGGTCAACCTTTCATTCACTGGGATGGTTTAGAGTATGGGATAGCACCGCAGATGTATGCATGTTTTTTAGGGTTTTTAGTAGCGCCTGGAGCTGGAGGTGGTTGTCACTGAAGATTTGCTGATGCCACCACCGCTTCCATAGCTGCTACCACCACTTCCGTAGCCACCACCGCTTCCATAGCCACCACCATAGCCGAATCCTCCTCCACCACCGCCGGAGCTAGAATTGGAGAAACCTGTGAATTAAGAAAAGAGAGGTCAGTCAATTTCATAGTTGATTGGGTTGTAAAGGTTTGTTTAATGTTCACGTTTATTTTTTTAATTCTCTGGTGATGATGGGTGATGAATAATGATGTTAAAAGGCAGAACTTACCTCCAGAGCTCTGCACATGAATGGTAGCAGACTGTGGACCAGCATTGAGCCTGTTGATAGAGCAGATAGGTCTGAGCATACAGTAGTATTTCATTCAACAATTCAGGAGTATGGCAAAAGTACTTCAGGCAGATTAAAAAGGATAATAAACAGGGGTGCACATAACTGGTGCTCAGGTGTGCATGCGCACCCAAAATAAATAATGCGCGGCACATCAGACGACGCAAGGCGCTTTTGCGTACCAACAGCTGGGACAGGAATTTCCAAGCTTTAATTTTTTAGCAAAACTAAAAAATAAAAGCTTGGAGATCGAGGCTAGGAATTTACTTCCTGAAGCCACACTCACACAATCACGCTAAAGCACGCGCCGGCCCCATGTACAGCCATTAGGCGCAGGGGGAGGGGACGCATGCTGCACGTGATTGTGTGAGTGTTGCCTCGCATCTTGACACACAGACACGCTGCGATTCGCAGCTTGCTGCACGCAGCCAGCAGCGGCTGTTAGAGGCACTCGTCACCGATGATGAACGCACCGTAATGGTGCAAAATATGCCGCGAACGTCCCAATTTGGCGGATAAAAGCAGCGCAGCACAGGGCACCAACCTTGGGGGGTTCACGGCGTGAGGAAAAAAAAACGGCGAAAAACGTCGGAATCTGGAAGCACCAAGTCACATCTCCAGGTGCTCTTCTGAGTACTAGACCTAAAAAGTTATGTGCACCCCTGATAATAAACTCTCTCTCCTTTACATATTTCAGTTGTACTTGTATATCTGAGACTGTTTTTGCAGTGTGCAGTAGAGCTTTCCTAAACGTTTCAGGCCAACATAAATGGTACAAAGTGTACAATTCTATAACCACCCACCTTATCTCCTCTCCTTCCAGCAGTTTCCTGTAGGTGGCGATCTCGATGTCCAGGGCCAGCTTGACGTTCATGAGCTCCTGGTACTCGCGCACTTGGCGGGCCATGTCCTGCTTGGCTTTCTGGAGAGCATCCTCCAGGTCCTTGATGCGGAGCCTGGCGTCCCTCACTGCCATCTCACCACGCTCCTCAGCCTCAGCGATCTGAGCCTCAAGATTCGCCCTCTGTTTGCACACAAATGACAGTGGAATTAACCCCCTGCTGCCTTTTACAAATGAGTTCACGCTGATTCCATGCGTCATTCGCTAACATTCGGTTAGACTGGTCAACTCAAAGAGGTTCTATAATAATGTATGCCTACCTGTCCCTTGACCGCTTCGATCTCGTTCTGAAGACGGGCGATCATACGGTTCAACTCTGAGATCTCGGACTTGGTTTGCCGCAGGTCATCACCATACTGTCCAGCCGTTGTCTGAATCTCCTCAACCTGGCGTAGACAAATAAAATAGACATGGAAAGTGTTGGAAAAAGTTGGAAAGCATTTGAAAAAAATGAATACAGAAAAAATGTAGTCTCTTAATACTGTTAAAACCATTTAGTTTTGATATCTCTTCTGTTTTGTCCCTTGCTCACCTTGGTCTTGTACCACTGTTCTGCATCAGCTTTGCTACGGTTGGCGATGTCCTCATACTGAGCGCGCACTTCAGCCACGATGGAGTCCATGTCCAGGTTGCGGCTGTTGTCCATCTCCACGACGACCGAGGTGTCCTTGATCTGACTTTGAAGCTCACGCAGCTCCTACACAGGCAATTGATGTTTTACAATTTGTCTTTATTCATCGATTTGTACTGCAGTTGCATGGACGGTGATATCTCAAATTCAACAGACATATGGCTATGTCTAGTTTTATGTACTAGTACTTACAGCCTCGTAGACGGCTCTGAGGAAGTTGATCTCATCTTGAAGAGCATCACACTTGGCCTCCAATTCCACCTTGTTCATGTATGCGCCATCGACATCCTGCAAAGAGAAGTATTGACAAAATTATAAAAACATGTATATAAGTAACCATGTAGTTGCATACTGCAGAAGGAAATGGCGGGAGGGTCTTGCTCCATTTCTCATCCTTACCTTCTTCAGCAGCACAAACTCATTCTCCACTGATGCACGTTTGTTGATTTCATCTTCATACCTATTCAAAACACAAGGGACCCACTTAGCATGCTTGCTCTCTGGCCATCTTAAGAAAACGTTTTATTTTATTATTTATATTCACAATATTCACGCCATCAAGTCTCACTTGTTCTTGAAGTCTTCTACCAGGCCCTGCATGTTCCTCAGCTCTCCCTCCAGCTTCATCTTCTCGTTGCCCAGCCCGTCCAGCTGTCTGCGCAGGTTGGAGATGTAGGCCTCGAACATGCTGTCGATGTTGGAGCGGGTGGAGGTCTGTCCCTGCAGCAGGTTCCATTTGGTCTCCAGCATTTTGTTCTGCTGCTCCAGGAAGCGTACCTATAAGAGAGGAGAGGAGAGAGAGAGAGGACATTGTCAGTTTGTCCCATGGCAAACACTGCCATTCTAAAATAAAAGTTTGGTTGGTTGAAGCAGTAAAGGCAGAGACATGAACAGAGTAGTTGTACAGTGTTGAATGTGACTTTTCATGTCCTTTTCTTTATGGCCTTGAACTTCAATGGAGATAAAGGGCGTGTCAGATGGTGGTATGCTGCCGTGTTAACTTTGAACGAGCAAGCAGAACACGAAAAAAAAGACCACACCTTTACCTACATAGCTTCATAGATAGCATCATAGGGATGGGCTTTCTGGACAGCCACACCCTGTCCACAACCATATCATTTCATAACTTATCCAGACTGTGTATGCCATGGAAAAGTGTGCGTGTATAGCTTTAAAAAATGCACCTATCTCCTGTCTGGCTATGACTCACCTCACATGCTACACTGAGCTCCGAAGGCCACACGCACACTCAGCCATAAAAAAAAAAGATGGGTGTGGCTGATAAACTATAGCACACAAAGGAACTCAGTATTAAAGGGATGATTGCTTTGTTGTGTGCAGGGCATTAAGGATAGAAGATCCCTTGATAGTAAATCAACTTGTAGTATGCAAGAGAGCCTACCCTCACAAGAAGTAATTTGACTGCTTCACATTTGGCATTCCTGTTGCCCCTGACAACTAGGTGATAGTCATAATGTGCAAATTCCAGACTTTGGACTCTGCGGGCATGGTGCATATAGTTCTCTATTCTGCCAGTCAGGCTCTCAGCTTAGAGATGGGTGTGTCAGAGCAATAGAATCCACACCCATGTTTAGATAGTGGGAAAAACACACCTTCACAGGCCCAAACAAGGCCGCAGGGCAACATTTTTTTTTTTATACCTTAGGGTGGGGTACATTGTGTCAAATTACAACTCTCAGATGGATGATGATCAGAAACAGCTTTTGAGAGGTTTATAAGCTTCCCTAATCCCAGCGGTAGTAATTCATTGATGGATGCTCCACCTGAGAGATAGCTTTCACAGGTCCCTTGCTTATCTTGTTTTTCTTTTCAAGTCCACAGGCTCGGATTCCTGAGGGTTATGTCATGTCAGTGAGAGCTCAGTCAGCGCGTTCACATCATACAGTGTGCCTCAAAGGAATGTCTTAAAAGGAGACCATTGCCAAATGCAATCACGTTGTCATGTGAAACAATATTTTGCAACGTGTGATATTAATAGATTGTCTTGTGCAACATCAAAAACTTGCACTGGGTGCTATGTAACTGGGGCATCATTGCAATATCTTTTTTAGTTCAAAACAATTTTATGACATAGGCAGGGAGAACAGAGTGAAGATTCCCTTTTGGCAGCTGGCAGGTTGACATGACAAAAAGATGTGCATGTGTACTCCAGATTGAGCATAATAATCCATAATACATTTGGGTAACGGTGTTGAGGGTTAAGATAATGGAACATAGTCATAAAAGTATCACACAATTTCTAATTTCTTCCTCACTGTAGTCCATATGATTTACTTCTGATGTGTAATCTTTACAAATTAGTCTTTTTCTTCTTTTGTGCAATTTTTGTGTTTTGATTTCTTTATTGCACTGCTGCTCTCCTTGTAAACTTGTATTATTTAGTATTGTTCTTCTTGAACTTTTGATCTAAGTCATTTAATGACCTCTTCCATTAAGGAAAGGATTCCAAACAAGCCTGTTGGCTTCTTCCTTTCCCCGCACAGCAACTTGTTTCCTTTGATATGTATCGTTTCTATTATTTTACATAACAATGTATATTAACAAATAAACTAAACCAAACAAGAATGAATGGGAACTGACCTTGTCGATGAAGGAGGCGAAGCGGTTGTTCAGGCCCTTGATCTGGTCCTTCTCATGGGTGCGGACTGCCGAGATGTTGGGGTCGATCTCCAGGTTCAGTGGGGCCAGCAGGCTGGAGTTGACTGTGACAGCTGTGATGGGCACGATACCGCCACCCATACCGCCATAGCCACCCATACTACCGCCATAGCCACCACCCATACCCATACCACCACCCATACCCATGCTACTACGGCTGCTATAGCCGCCTTGACCAGCAGATCTGAGACCTTGAGAGCTGGACGCACTCATACGACCGGCGCTGTGTCCTCCAGAAAAGGATTGGGCATAGCGGGGGCCGCCGCTGCTGGTGGTGGTGGTGGTGGTTCTCCTGCTGCTCATGGTTGCTTCTAGGATTGTTGACTCTGCCTTTACAAGCCAAAGATTTGGAAGTCTTGAAGATGGTTGTATGTAGCAGGAGGAGGACAGAGGCTGAGTGAGCTTCAAAAGGAGAGTCAAGATCCTCTGAGTGTAGTCCTGCTGACGCCGCCTGCTTTTATGGTTGCACAGAGCTGGGAGGAGGGTGGGTGGGGCTTCCACCTGGAAGGGCAACATTTTAACCACTTCATCCTGCACTCACACTTTCTCTGTGTATCCTCCTCCTCCCACCCCTACCCCGGCCTCAGCCTCGGCCCGCCCTAGGCTGTGGCTGGCAGGAGTGGCCAGGCCTGTAAAACAGGTAGTGAAGGGCTTGTCGAGAGATAAGTTCTGACACACCCTGCCTCAGGTCTGGCTGTAGGGGTAGAAAAGTTGAATGAAAATATTTAGAAAAAAAACTAAAACTAAACCTGATATAGTACAGTATATTAAACTGACTGAAATGGGCACCTTTTGTAATTTCATTGTTACTTGTCGCAATACACATAGCAAGAATCATCTTGCAGGCAGCCAAAGAGGTTTCCACACAATGAAATGCTTAATCATATTATTTCCCCCCCAAAAAAATCATAATGAGCAGTAATAACACGTAACACTAATTTAATTCAGGATTTAAACACACTGGTTTTGGGCTGCACTTGAAAATCAATCCCAAGATAATTTTCTCTTCAGCTAGTAAAGGACAGAGTAAAGGTATATTCATTTTTATTCTTATCTAACTGATTCTTATCTATCCTGGTGTGGAACTTTACCTACAGTATCTGATCATCAGAAAAGGTGTAATTCTGCAGGGTAAAATAATGACATCTCTGTTATTTGGTTTGACTGCATTAACCATGATGATGCCATCATGCTATCTTATTGGTATAGCCCAGACAAGTCGCTGTACTTTTCTCATAAAGGCATTGTGGGTAACTTAGCCACAAAATCTCTGACAAAAAGAGTAGAATCTAGGTTGCCTAAAAAACAGCCCCAAATGTTCGCCAATTTAAATCCTCGCTGAATCCACCTTCTACATCCTTTTACATCTTTTCAAGTAAACACTCATAAGCAAACACTTAACTTAACAATCAACCAATCTTAAATTGCGCAATCTCACGCGCCTTCTTGAATGGTAAATGTGAATGAATCACAGCCATAAATAATTTGAGGAGGACAAAAGATGGGTGAGGCCACAGCTGCTAATCACAGTGAGAACAGACAGTTTACAGGTGTTCTTACTTGGAGGCATTTCTTGAAACTCTAACCTCATTCTCTTAATTCGAGCAAACGCAGGTGTCAATCGGGGCCATGCAAGAGGTGTTCAAGTGCATGGTGTTGGCGCAGGGGTAGGGGGAGGGGGAGGGGTAGGGGTATAGGGTAGGGGTACACTAGGGGCCCAATGAGAGTAGGGTAGAACTTGACTGTTATGTTTTCCCCAGGGGGGTCGATTGGATGTGTAGCAGTGAAAAACATAAAAAACTAAAACAACCATACATGAAAGAGCTACGTATAATGAACATCTTTTCTGTCATATTTGTGTGTTGACACTGTGTTCAGGATTAGATTTTATATTGACGGCAACACGATCCGCTTTGATGCAAATGCTATGCATTTTGAGTGAAAGGGTTACACATTGATCAGAAGGTGCTATATACATTTGTTGATATTGTTGTCACAATTGACCGCATTTGTGTCTTTTTGTGGTTATAATTTTAACTTTTATAGGTTCTTTTGCACAGGTGGTATAGTGTGGGTGTGAGAAATGCTTTTACTGTTTGGGGGATTGCACGTTTGGAGAATGAAGACAGAGTTTCTGGAAATACATCCAAGCAACTGCAAAAAACTAAGTGAAATAATAATAAGCAGAGGAAATTGCAAGTGGAAATCAGTAGATGACATTTTTGTAAAAGGATTGCCGTTGCAGGAGAATGCAGAGACAAAACTGTAAATCAAAACGGTGCAGGCCTTGCCAGTGCTCGTTTGCTACAGCTGTTGACTGGCATAAATGATATTCTGGATGCAACGGTAGCCTCTGTAATTCAGAGAACATTTTATTATGGATGTCACTGTAATACCTCTGGGTGATAAATGTTTTGAGTTAATAGTCGAGTTAATAGTCATACACACTGATTACAGTGTGTATGTTTGGCACTGGAGGGGCAGAATTATTAGGTTACATATTTTGTCTAAAATGCTTTTCCAGCCTCTGAGATGATCACGTGTTTGTGTGCACACCCGGACAGTGGTGTAAAGTCACTAAGTACATTTACTCAAGTACTGTACTTAAGTACAATTTTGAGGTATTTTTTACTTTACAGGAGTATTTCCAATTTTCTTTACTTTTTAAATATTATACCTTTACTCCACTACAATTATTTGAAAACATTTTGATACCAATACTTTTGTGCTTTTACTCAAGTACATTTTTTATTCCGGACTTTTACTTGTGACAGGGTATTTCTACATTGCAGTATTGATACTTTTACTTAAGTAAAAAATGTGAATACTTTTTCCACCACTGCACCCGGAGCACTGCAGCAGTGGCATACAGTACCTTGCACATGTTCTGAATCTACAGTAGATATTTATATATCTGGCATGCTCATCAAGCATCACTGACACATGTCTGTGAATGTAAATGGTAGAGATGTATAATAGTGTTGATTAATACTCAGTCCTCTATAACAGGATTATGTACTGTATGTCTGTAAGTACTGTATATGCAAAGAGTTTCATAGTCAACTGTAGACATCCATCAACGAGAGAGCATTAGAGAACATGTTCACCAGCTCTTATACATTGATTGCTGTGATGTGCAATTGGGGTTCGCTGAATCTAGACTGTCCATCTGGCCTGTGTTAATGTGTAAAAAGTGGGTGGAGATACATTACTATGTGTGGTGGGCCGTGGCCTAATCTTTGTCACATTAATATGCAGACCATGTGTTGCCACACACACAAACACACACACACACACACACACACACACACACACACACACACACACACACACACTCACACTCACACTCACACTCACTCACACTCACACTCACACTCACAAGTGGTGTAAAGTAACTAAGTACATGTACTCAAGTACTGTACTGTGCAATTCTGAAGTATTTTTGCTTTCCCGGAGTACCTCCAATGTTCAATACTTTTACTTCTACTCCACTACATCTCAGATCCAAATATTGTACTTTTACTTTTACTATTCATTTGAAAACTTTAGGTAGGGCCTACTATTTACTTTGCAGATTTTGATTATTATTACAAAACATACATTAACCACTTCAGCCCTATATACTTTGGCCATTTGAAAATAGCAGATCTACAAGCTCACAAAGGATTTTCATACATTTATGGGACATTCTGCATAATGAGTACTTTTACTTTTGGTACTTTAAGTACATATTGATGCCAATACTTTTGTACTTTTACTCAAGTGCATTTTGAATATCAAACTTTTACTTGTAGCAGAGTATTTTACATTGTGGTATTGATACTTTTACTTAAGTAAAACATGTGAATGCACACACGGATCTATCTACAACTTGCTTTATCCGTCACTCCACTCACACGCCCAGGAATTTGCCATTCACTTTTACTACTGTAACTGCGCCTTATCAAATCGGTTGTCAATCATTCTGCAGTGACATTTAATGGCCTTAGAGAGACTTGCAGAACACATTAGTTGTTTATTGTCTCCGCCAGGCCGAAAGGCATGGCGAGAGAGTATGTTTTGCCCCCTGTCCGTCCGTCCGTGTGTCCGTGTGTCCTGTCCGTCCGTTACCAACTAATCTCCGGCACCGTTGGCCTGGTCCAAACATCACACAAATCGGTACACAGTATCTCTATAGTCATGTGATCAACACGGATTTGTCCGATTTTCCATATTCCATCCTGCTTGGCTAAGGTTGGCTCGCAAAGTTTGCAAGATTGGTCCGTTTTGAACAAAATGCCTCAAATCATGAACGCAGATTTGCTATTTCTGTAAAATTGCACACTCACATTCCCACTAAGCTGAGGAAGAACTGCCACTTGAAAATGTTCAAATCAGCCTCATGGTGGCGCTATAACAGGCCTATTTGCGTTTTTAACTATTCACCTGTTTCCTAGGCTGTGTGTTTTCCACTTCCTGTCGATTTGATCCAATGAAATCCAATGAAACTGGTCAGATGACAGCTGAATAACTACACCGATCTGCGTGAAACTTTGCACGCACACTCCCTAGAGGCCAAGGAAAAACATCTGCCCTGCATTTTTCACATCTGCTTTTTACAGCGCCACCAGGAGGCTGACTTATGTAAAACAAATGTTTTGATATTATTCCTTCAGATTCTGTCCAAAAATCACACAAATCGGTACACAGTATCTCCATAGTCATGTGATTCTGATGGATCTGTCCAATATTTCATATTCCATCCTAATTGGCTAACAGTGGCTTCCAAAGTTTGCAGGATTGGTCCATTTTGAACAAAATGCCTCAAAACATGAACGCAGCGTGCAACTTCCGTGAAATTTTGCACGCACATTCCCACTAGGCAGAGGAAGAAATGCCCCTCTTTTCACATTGGCCTGTTATAACGCCACCAGCAGCTCGGATTTAGCAAAACACATTTTTGGAACAAAATGCCTCAAATCATGAATGCAGTGTCCGATTGAAAGGCCTAAGAAGAAATGGCACCCTTATCACATTGGCCTATTATAGCGCCACCTGGAGGCCACAATAACTTACCTAACTTGGCGGAGACTTGTGCTCCGAGGAGCACCTTTTCTAGTTTATATATTTACGTTTATTTATCAGGTTTTGTATAAATTGCAGTATTCTGTATTGCACACAGCAAGTTTCCAAAGGACACAAATGCAATGCATCCTAGCGTGGTGCAAACATTTTTGCATGGACTATGTGCAGCTCAGATCCTTTCACTAGACTGTACAAACATTAAAACTTGAAGACACACCATTGATCCGGCTCTCAAGAGTCTGAGTAAATATTGGTATTACCATAGCCTTGAGTCCAACTTGAGATCTGTCCAGGAATGGGATCAGAGGAGAAGATAACCTTGCCATTATTATGCCTATTGCACTGTGGCCTTGTGAACCCTGAACATCAGACTCACTTTTCACACTGAAAAGTGCACTCATTTGTGAATGACACTCACAAATGAGCACTTGCACTTACAGTGGTTACCCGTTCATTCTTGCGCGATCTTCAAACGGCCGCGTATGAAGTTTTTATTGTTTTGGATATAAATGCAGCCTATGAATGGAATGAGCTGAAGGCAGTGAAAGTACAGGTTCATGGTGGTAGTAGAACATTCTTCAAACAGAGGACATTCTAGGAATCTAGGATCTGTCTGTCTCTTTAGGGCTTATAGTGGTAAGATAATCAGAAACCTGTTCATCAGCTGTGTCTAACCAAAGCTTCTGTTTCCATGCATTTGTACTGTAATTGTATTTTTTTTTGTACTGTGTTGTATAATACGCCTGGGAAAAATGTGCTGCATTTCAAACTGGAATGTGTGTGTGTGTGTGTGTGTGTGTGTGTGTGTGTGTGTGTGTGTGTGTGTGTGTGTGTGTGTGTGTGTGTGTGTGTGTGTGTGTGTGTGTGTGTGCGTGCGTGCGTGCGTGCGTGCGTGCGTGCGTGCGTGCGTGCGTGCGTGCGTGCGTGCGTGCGTGCGTGCGTGCGTGCGTGCGTGCGTGCGTGTCCAGGGCTAATCTTGCAAAGCACTGGAGCAAACGCCACCAATCACAGCAGAATTTCTTGTGCACACTGCCATTAGGCCAAGGAAGTACCTACATGCATTTTCACATATGATTTATACTTTTGTGAAATATTTACCTTTAATTTTACAAATGGGTATGGGGCCGGGCTGAAACCTTGCCCAAATGTTGAGTGACTAGAGGTTCAGCTCTTACATCTACATCTCACCACCGATCTGACCGACATGTCTGAGTCATAGTGTCGGGGGCTTTGTCAGAGTACCCGTTGTACCCGTCCGTCTGTGTCCCTTTTGTGCCCATATATGGACATATCGGTCGGATCAGCAGTGGACAACCGCATATCCGAACGACCCGACGGCGGGCACAGCACTCC
The DNA here is from genome assembly GCF_963280865.1 of Gymnoscopelus braueri. Lineage (NCBI taxonomy): Eukaryota > Metazoa > Chordata > Actinopteri > Myctophiformes > Myctophidae > Gymnoscopelus > Gymnoscopelus braueri. Next base: position 15,941,773 of record NC_137612.1, read on the forward strand.
CCCGATTCCTTGCCGATGCGCCCGCTGAGTCAGTCTGTCCCATACAGTGTATATGCAGGGGTGCACATAACTGGTGCGCAGGTGCGCGAGTCGGCCCCATACACAGCCATTAGGCGGAGGGGGAGGGGACGCATGCTGCACGTGATTTTGTGAGTGTGGCCTCGAATCCTGACACACAGACACAGTCAGTCGCGCACGCAGCACGCTGCTGGCTGTGTTACAGGCACTCGTCACCGACGTGATGGTGCAAAATATGCCGTGAACGTCCCAATCTGGCGGATAAAATCAGCGCAGCACAGGGCACCAACCTTGGGGGGGGGCACCAAACGGCGTGGGCAAAAAAAAACGGCGAAAAACGGCGTAATTTAGAAGCAGGGCGCTACAACATTGAATGCTGCGCGGCCCGGTGAAGCGTCCCGCGCAGCACCCCCACCCCCCCACCCCCCCCCCCCCCCCCCCGTTGACAAAATGGCGCCGGGGTTCACAGGACCATTTGTGGCATAGCGGATTTGTGGCTCTCGACAACCGGATCTCCATTAGATGCCAATATATGGGCGTATCTGGTTTGTTTATGGTTATGTCGCTGTCATAGTGATGTGGCAGTCCATCTATGCTATGAGCGTATTGGGTTTGTTTATGGTTATGTCTGAGTCATAGTGACATGCCTATATATGGGCGTATCGGGTTTGTTTACTGTATGGTTATTTCTGAGTCATAATGACGTGCCTGCCGGGCCGGGCCGCCCGCAGACCCTCCCAGTATAGCATATAGTATTTTAATCTAGGATACGTCATAGATATATCACAGATGACTGAGCTCACAGACTGGCCGCACGAAGTCCGAGATCCACATGGGTGCCATGCCGTTATTTGACCCCTTTTGGTTAGTTTTGTCCCCTATTTAGTCATCGCCAGTTCACTCCCATGTCTTTATAATCCCTGATCCCTGTCACTGCCAACCCCGAACTGTTTTCTGGAGACAACCATGTCTCCTCTACCTCTATACACATAGAGTTGCCAGTTGCTTCCTTTCACCTGACAGTGAGGGGTTTCTTCATCAGGGCTACGAACACGTTGCAGAGGAACGCGCTATCCGTCCCAGTGCTGCTATAGCAGCTCAACATGCACCCCTATAGGCCAACCTGGTGCAGTCGCAAGTGCAGTGACAGAGATCACCATCTCCTGGTGACTTCCCACACCCCAACACAGCCAATTATGTTTGTTGCAGTGGTGGAAAAAGAACTCAAATTAAATTAAAAAAATAAGTAAAAGTATCAATACTTTTTTGCAATACTGCAATATAGAAATACTCTGTTACAAGTTACGGAATTCAAAATGTACTTGAGTAAAAGTACAAAAGTATTGTCATCAAAATGTACTTAAAGTACCAAAAGTACTCATGCAGAATGTCCCATTTCAAGTTTGTATAAAAATCTCAAGTAGATCGGCTATTTTCAAATGGCCAAAATGAATATGGCCAAAATGAAGTGGTTAATGTATGTTTTGTAATAATAATCAAAATCTACAAAGTAACTAGTAACTAAAGTTTTCAAATAATTGTAGTGGAGTAAAAGTACAATATTTGCCTCTGAGATGTAGTGGAGTAGAACATTGGAAATACTCAAGTAAAGTAAAAAATATATATATTTTTTAACTTAAGTACAGTACTTGAGTAAATGTACTTAGTCACTTTGCACCACTGGTTTGTTGGAGCACCTGTCAAAAGCACCCATTTCGGATGCTGTCAATGCACTGAATGGGACATTATCACGTTTAATCAGACTATTGATTGATGACCTACCGACGAGGCTCAGTAGGTGTTTTGTATTAGGTATAGTAAGTATAGTATATAAATCATGTTTTGGGGTGAGCATTTGCCGCTGGGTAGGTCAGTATCTCACCAATCATTATTCTGATTAAATGTGGGTACTTAGACCAATCAATAGTCTGATTGAACGTGGGTAGGTCAGTATATCACCTACTTAGACCAATCAATAGTCTGATTAAACGTGATAATGTCCCATTCAGTGCATTGACAACATCCGAAGCCGGTGTCAAAAAAGCCATTTTGGACCTTTTTTTTTTCTCTGCTAACATATTTGAGCCTTAAAATGAAGGCTAGGGGTTAAATATCTTGCTCAGGGACTCTTTGACGCATCGCTGAGGCCTGGAATCGTACATGGGAGCCCAGACGGGCCCAGACGGGCTCTCTAACCATTCAGCTATGACCAGCCCATTCTAAGTACCATGTACTGTAAATATTATGAAGGTGTACCGGAACCTCACAGCAAAAAATATATTAAGTTCATTTGTAAGCATTAGTGAGTTAACACTGAAGCTGAATCTAACCTGCTTCATCAAAGCAACATCTAGCTAACCATAATGACCTGAACAAATAGAGTCAAACTATTCAGTCGCTACACTACAAAGAAAATTCAGCAAAGGAACACACCCCTTGATGCTTGTGTTAGATTGTCCATAGGGGTTGTGTGGGTGTGTTCCTATGGGAGTAATGTCAAAAGAGCTTTTATTTGGGAAGTCAATCTTTCTCCGACAGACGTACACACCCTCACTTCACTGTGATTTGGAAGTGCTTGAAACAAGCAATGGCTCTGTAAAGTAAACAGATTGTTTGTGCCACAGCGAGCATCTTGCAAACAATAAAACAGGTTGCATCCCCCCAAAGCACGCACATGCACGCACACACACGCACGCACGTAAACACACGCACATTAACACACTCACACACTCACACACACAAACACCTTCCCTCCATTGTTAGAAAGTGTTGCATTGGAATGAGGATGACAATTACAATACAACCATTCACCGTTGTAATATTTGAAACTTGAACGCCTTGCTGATGGTGCAGCTTATTGCTCACCATGGTTGCGGGACAAAACAAAGCATGGGAATACCGGTGCTCACCTCAGCTCTTTAATCTGGGTGGGTGAGTCACTGTGGATGAGACGAAGCCATAATCATGTCTAGGCTACTGAGAATCACGTTCCACTGAGCCCGTTCGCGTCATTGTTAAGGTAACACTCTTGTATGAGCTCATGTATTTCAGGTGTGAACATCTGCATTGTAGCATCACTGTTGAATGAAACAGCTGTAGTTGAATACTCACCACCACTAGTTTTGAGTTTCGTCACCTTGCTAAACTAATGGCCCAAGTCATTTTTTGAGGAAAATGATATTTTTGCCTAAGTCAGCTCCTCATGACACTGGCCACCTCTGGTAAAATCGCCCATCTCCTAATTGAAAATGATCATGCTGTTCACTCCCCTTTTAGTGTAATGGCCTAACTCCCTAGTGTGACTTAGGCCAAAATAGGCTTTTTTTGGCCTAAGTCACATGGTTTTGTGACTTAGGCCAAATTGTTTACTGATTTAGGCCATTTTTTCTTTTTTTTTTTGGCCTAAGTCAGATTTAATCCTATGTAAACCTATTTAAATCTCTTATGTTACATAACTGACAGACAGTGTTATTTCTATTTAAATAGTCATAATTTGTTATAAACATTTTGGGTGAAATTATTAAGAAATATCATATAGTTTTGTTTTGGATCAGTTTTTTTTCCCCTGAAAAACTAAAAAAATTACTTAGGCCATTAGTTTAGCAAGGCGACGGTTTATACCCTTTCATTGAAAAAACTAAACAATCAAATAAGCAAAAGTCTTTTTCTGGGCAAATGTGCTATACAGTGGCGCTCGGGTGGCGCGCCACCACAGAGGTTGTGGGTTAGAATCCACCGTGGTGCACCCGGCTTTGTCGCGCGTCTACAACATGAACACAATTGGCCCGTGTTCGGGGGAGGGAAGCCAGGCGGGGAGGAGGGAGGATGGTGATATTGGTCATTGCACATACTGTACTCCTACGGGCCTGGGGCGGCACCATGTCAGCTGGGAATGTTGGGCGGGAGGAGTAGGACGAAGGCTTTACGTCCTCCTGGTGGGGGCTCCTCACTGGCAGGTGAGTCAGTATCATACGACAGCAGTGACAACACAGAAATGTGTGTGGGGAGGAATTAATTGGCATAACGACTAAATTGGGGAGAAAAAAGGGTAAAAAATAATTGTCTACTCTAAATGATACAGTAATAATGTTGCGAATTTGCCTGCTTTTTAAGGAAAGTTTATTCAAAGAGTAAAGAGACAAATTACAAAAATAAAACAACTCTTTGGTTTTATATTTTCTCCCACAACCCCCTTCCCCACCAATTATTTCACTTAGTGTGGCTTTTACTGTACAGTCAATCTCATTTTGGCACTGGCATTTGCATAATGCTTAATAAGTTTAGTTGGAAAATAATTCTCCTTTTCTGATGTTGATATAAATGGTCCGACGGTACTATCAAAGATCCATGGTATTTCATATCCTATTTCTCAAAATGGACCGTTTGTGATCTTCTGTGCTGAGCAGCAAATAACCTGTCAAATATAACTGTCAAAATACAGTATGTAACCTGTCAAAAGCAGGCCTATCCACTCCACCACGGATTGAGAACATTCCTGCAAAACCACCTGTCAGTCAGTCAGTCAGTCAGTTTGAAGATAAGGCCCGCCTCTGCCTCACTAAAACTCCAACGTATTTTCAAGGTCATGCATAGCCTGAAGACGGTACATCCATCAGCAGTGTCATGGGAAACCCTCTGAAATTATACAGCGTGCAAGCACATAATTCTGACAACTGTCATCTTATTTCTATTCTATGCATTCTCCGAATCCCTCAGTTGTTGTCTTGGAGAGGAAACAAGCATTACTAGCCACATTTCTTTGTATTATAACCTCAGGGGTGACAGTACAGTATGCATGTTTTTCTTGTACTTGAACTTGAGTCTACTGTATGTATCTACAGTATATAAGACACACTTGTGTTATTATTCTACAGAATGTATGTGTACCTGCATTGTACCATATTAATAACATATTATTAATATGGTATGTGTGATATTCCTATTCTGTAGTCTTTTCCAGGTTTTGACAACACTTAATACTAACTGGTTCATGCAAATAAGGCCTCTGAACTGGACGTAGACAATTACAATCACGTGTTTGTATTCAATATTACAAAACAATATCAACATTGTGATTGTGACTTTTCTTTTTTTCCTAAATATGATCTTGTATTGTTTTTACTCCCATATTGTATTTTTTAGTTTTGTTATACTCCTTGCCCTGGGAGTGCAGATGAAAATGTGGTTTGTAGCTAACTCTGTATCTCCCTCTCTCTCTCTCTCTCCCTCTCTCCCCCTCTCCCCCTCCCCCTCCCTCTCTCTCTCTCTCTCTCTCTCTCTCTCTCTCTCTCTCTCTCTCTCTCTCTCTCTCTCTCTCTCTCTCTCTCTCTCACACAGTCGAGGGTGAGGCAGATGGCCGCCCACCCTAGAGCCTGGGTGTGCCTGACGTTTCTTCCAGTTAAAGGGAGTTTTTCGTTGCCACTGTCGCGCAAAATTGCTTGCTCAGGGTGGGACAATGTCGGGTCTCTGCCAGGCCTGGAATTTCGTCATGTTAGGGGCAAGGCCACTTGGCCTTTGGTGTTGTCCATTTTTTAGGGCACAAAGGCCAAATGCCAGGGCATGGAAGGCCATCAAATAAAACAAGATTTTAGTCCATTGAAATAATTAATTGAATTTAAGGATGAATTTAAATTGAATATGTCTATCTGCAGTGAAATAAATAAATTATGGTATTTACAATCTGATCCATGCTCAGCCCTGCACCAATCAAAGTTACTGGATTGTTTTAAAGATTGGGACTCAGGGGAGTGAAGAATTCAGAATAGATAGAAAGAAAGAGACACTGGTGTCTGCATATTGATAAGAAAGAGACAGAGGAGAAAGTGGTACGTTCAGCTGGGGCATTAAGACCACTGTGGCCTCAGGGCATGCAATTCTTTTGGGGGCACAAGGCCAAACTGAGGGGCAATGAAGGCCATGGCCTTTGTGGCCTCCCTGAAATTCTTGCCTTGGTCTCTGCTCTACATGTAAAGTGTCTTGAGACAACTTGTTGTGATTTGACTCTTAATACAATTGAATTGGTACAATTGTTCATGGTCCCTGCCAAATAAACCATACATGAATGTTTGCTGTTATATTCATTTATAACGTGCATCAATGGGGGACTATATTCATTCTGGACAGAAAACTGAATGAGCATGTCGAGGAGTCAGGACAAGAGTGAAGAATCTCTATGTTCCCCATGTAAAGAGACATCTGTTTCATGTTTCTGTTCTCACATCACATCATGACTGATGTCTGGAACCCTGCTGTTATTGTTGCCATTACTGCGCATCACCTAGCAACCACTATCTTGTCATCGCTTATTCACTGGCTCTGTGAGAGAGAGAGAGAGAGAGAGAGAGAGAGAGAGAGAGAGAGAGAGAGAGAGAGAGAGAGAGAGAAGGGTATGATGAGAGCTGTATGATGTAACCTTTGCCTACAGTTCTGTTTGCCTCACACACAATTAGTTTCGCTATTCCACTTCATTCATGTGTTTCACAGTGTGAGAGATGACTAGAGGCCCCAAATAGAGGCAACTTATTTTGCTGTGTGAGAATGTGCTCCTTTGAGTTAAACTTGTGCCACTATTGTAAGTGGTAATATAATGCCAGTAGAGCCAATTCAAACTATATGCAAAGCAGCTGAAAAACTATTTAGCGCATCAGGTTTTCTGCCATAGACAAAATGGAAAACATCTTCAAAAGCCGTAACTTTCCAATATAATCTTTGGAAATTATGCTGCCATATAGTCAGTCCTATTGGCTTTGTCTCACTCACTCGCTCACTCCTTATTAGGAGACAGCAGGTTCTCTCTCTCTCTCTCTCTCTCTCTCTCTGTGTGTGTGTGTGTGTGTGTGTGTGTGTGTGTGTGTGTGTGTGTGTGTGTGTGTGTGTGTGTGTGTGTGTGTGTGTGTGTGTGTGTGTGTGTGTGTGTGTGTGTGTGTGTGTGTGTGTGTGTGTGTGTGTGTGTGTGTGTGTGTGTGTGTGTGTGTGTGTGTGTGTGTGTGTGTGTGAGCGATAGACCAGCCTTGTGTTTGCTTGTTGGAGCAAGTAAAGGGAAAGTGTGTATATGTAGGCGTTTTCCATAAAACATCCACACCCTTTTTGTCCTACTGCCATAATGAAAACAATGACTCTCTGGCATGCATTTGTAGGCATGAATAGGTGCTGCAGGAACGTATTAGGTGAGCAGAGTTTCATTGACTCAGGTATTACAGAACTGTGCCACTGGCAGACTTGCCAGAACATTACCGTCACACTTGCAATATGCCAAAAGCCAAGCTGATAGGATTTTTTTATTTCAATAAAAGACAAACTTCTCTTATTTTAAGTGCCGGCTGTAGCGAGACAGCTTTTGGTACTGACCGGCTTTTAGTGTCTCTGTCAGGAAGAGAGAGAGAGAGAGAGACAGAGAGAGAGAGAGAGAGAGAGAGAGAGAGAGAGACAAAAGTTGCGTCATATTGACCTGGGAGCTTAACATGTTGTTGAAGACAAGTATAGTAGGGGTCAAAAGTTAAGGGGACAAGGATGTTGACACATAGGAAAAAGACAAAATTAACTGGTTGAATAAATTAAATGCACATGTGTGGAAAATAAGATACTAGTATGCAACCAGAGTCCTTTAAGTTTAAGTGGCTGTTATTTATGTTCAGCAGTGTCTCTGTCTAATTATGTAAGCAGTTTAATTGCATATCATTTTTGTATTACTTACTTACTTATGTGACCTAAAGAAGATATCTTGAACATAAAGTTGGATTACCATGTACACAAAACATCTCAAAGTTGAATGGACAGATTGAGTTTATTCATGCTCTCCACGGGATAAACCCTTGAATGTTTGAATGACCCCCTTGACCTTTCCTCTAGCACCACCCTCAGGCCAAAATGTCAACTCTGCAGGCATGAATACTCATCATCCAATAGGCAGATTTCAGAATGAACCCCAAGGAGGTGCATGGCCTCTTGGGGCTGCTAGCGGGGATTTTACTCTGTGTCATGTATTTTACATTTTCCGCTTAAAATCTAGAACTACATTTGTATTTTTGATGTGTCACAGACAGTGGTGGGAAAAAGTACTCAAATGTTTTACTTAAGTAAAAGTATCAATACTGCAATGTAGAAGTACTCTGCTACAAGTAAATGTCCGGAATAAAGAATTTACTTGAGTAAATGTACAAAAGTATTGGTATCCAAATGTACTTAAAGTACCACAGGTAAAAGTACTAAAATGTTTGAAAATAACCGATCTACAAGCTCACAACGCGTCGCGCTGCGACGCGTTGTGAGCTTGTAGATCGGCTATTTTCAAATAGCCTACTTATACAATAGGGCTAAAGTGGTTAATGTATGTTTCATAATATCATAATTTATATCTGAAAAGTAACTAGTAACTAAAGTTTTCAAATTAAAAAGTACAATATTTGCCTCTGAGATGTAGTGGAGTAGAAGTAAGTATAGACAATTGGAAATACTCCAGTAAAGTACAAATACCTCAAAATTGTACTCAAGTACAGTACTTGAGTAAATGTACTTAGTTACTTTACACCACTGATCACAGATAATGCTAGGAGTTAGTGTAACTCTCTGCTAATAATCAACGTAAAAACCTTTTGAGCATGTTGTGCTTTGTAGTCTTTTATTACGGAGCCCCTCAATCAATTACATGTTTTCTGTAAAATGAAGGGTCCACACATTAACACGTAGGCCTACTCGTAACTGTTGAATGTACCTTGATCAGTGCATATGGGGACTACCGCAGCCAGCTCACCCTGAAAGAGTGAATTATATGCACTTGTAATGTAATCTAAACTCTGATCGTTAACTTTCTGCCACACCCTTGTAGCCACACCAAGTGAGGTGTGTATGTGTGTGCATGCACGAGAGACAGAGAGAAAGACAAACAAGCAGACACGCAGTGTGTGCAAAGCACAGCCGTGCACAGCCTTTTGGGAGGGTGGTATACTCAAACTGAATAAAAACAGGAGAAAATAGAATTATAGTATAGTAGTATCAAGAATCAGAAAACATAATCAGGACAGAAACAATTTAGAAAAGCTAAACAATCTACAAAGTTGTATACACTTTATATAGCCTATTATTTACATAATACGTGTGGTAATGATTAAGAGACGAGCCCTACACATTTTGACAGATTAACCCATTAAAAAGCCAGTCAACAGAACATAGCTAGCTCACACTTTGGGGTGTGGCATGTATGGGATAAAACCAGGGGGAATAGCCTTTCTTTGAGCAGGGCAGAGAGCAATTGCTTGGTTCTGCAAGAGAAATACATTTTCTAAATTGTTTACAATAAAAGGGCACTTTCTTCTATATTGGGCTGGCATTCAGGCACTGGTGGCTCTTATGTGTGCATGTGGCTGGCACAAAGAAAGTTTCAACCCTACACAGTGCAGTACAGTAAGACCCTAGTGTCTTAGACCCTAGGTGGGGTTGTCAAAAGGGCCTTTCTGTGTGGAGTTTGCATGTTCTCCCCGTGTCCCCTATAAGTCCATGAGCCAGAGCCCCAAAATTGAGCAATGATTATCGAAAGAGTGGGCAAAACCATACCTATATTAAATTGTTTATAGGGTCAATATAAGTAAATTAATATATGACAACCTTTCCACAGGAGTAGCTTTTTCATATTTATCACACATTTTGTTTTTTTCCCATACGTACATGACAGGTGAAAAAATGACAAGATTTAAAAAACAGTTATCATAATGAAACTTCCCCAGTTGATTACTTACATGAAGACAATGATTTATTGTATTACAAGTTTTCTGAAATTGTATATTTAAATATGCAAATTAGGCATTTAGTCCATGAGCTAGAGCCCCAAAATTGAGCCAGATATTGAATATTCCCTCGTTAAAAACCTTTGACTCCAACATCTTAACAAAATGAAATAAGAATGTTGACTCTGGCTTTGTCCAATGTTCCAATGTTGATTCTGGAAAGTTATGCAAATTCGGGCATATTTTCCTAATGCCTAATTTGCATATTTAAATATACAATTTCAGAAAACTTGTAATACGATCATTGTCTTCATGTAAGTAATCAACTGGGGAAGTTTCATTATGATAACTATTTTTTAAATGTTGTAATTTTTTTCACCTGTCATGTACGTATGGGGAAAATAACAAAATGCGTGATAAATATGAAAAAGCTACTCCTGTGGAAAGGTTATCATATATTTATTTACTTATATTGACCCTATAAACAATTTAATATAGGTATGGTTTTGCCCACTCTTTCGATAATGAAATATTGTCTGGCTCATGGACTACTAGGGTAGGTACCCTCACAAAAAACATGCAGTAATCCTGGTCTCTATACTGCCTCTCCCTGGTCAGCCGGGGCACCTAATGGAGGGGAAAGGAACTGGTTGGAATAACGTGTTCCTTCCACGCGCTGCGTCCTACCGGGGAAACTCCCCCCTGTCAGGTGAGAAGCGGTCTGCTCACTCCTCATGCGTTGAAGGAGAAGGCAGAGGGAGACAAAATAGGGTTTCAAAATCAAATTAAATAATAATAAAAAAGCCAGTCAACAGAACACAGCAAGCTCACACTTTGGGGTGTGGCATGTATGGGATAAAACCAGGGGGAATAGCCTAGCCAACCAGCCTTTCTTTAAGCAGGGCAGAGAGCAATTGCCTGGTTCTGCAAGAGAAATACATTTTCTAAATTGTTTACAATAAAAGGGCACTTTCTTCTATTGGGCTGGCATTCAGGCACTGGTGGCTCTAATGTGTGCATGTGGCTGGCACAGGCCCGGCGCCAGGATGAAATGACAGAGGGTGCAGTTGAAAATTGTGAGGGTGCACACCAGTCGCGCAGCATGCATGCGCGCTGCATGCTGCGAGACCCGTGCGCACGCGCGCGAAAATTTGCATGTGTTCATGCGTTGAATGATACACATACAGTACAACTGATTAACACATGTAGACCTGAGGCCGATTCTAAAAACGCCTTCTAGTTTTCTTTAAAAATGTATTCAAAAACTACCAAAAAATTATGTTGCTATTTACTGTACTGTACATAGCAAAACCAAAAGGGGTTCCCGTCTTGAAAGGTATAGTTACAAATAGGGGTTCCCGCTGTTGTGATTGACATGTTAATACATGATCTGATCTCTCTTCCTGTATATCACATTTTCAGATTATGGCAACAATAATTGAACTGACACACAATGACATGATAATGATGAGAACAACCTCTGAGTGTGGGTAGGCCCGCCGTCTACCCAAATTCCGCTATGCAACACCGACTGTACCTACAACCTGTCCAAACCCTGTAACTAACGTACACCCTCGGCCTCATTAGAGTATTTAGGGTGTGTTCCCCTCTCAGGGCGGGGCAGCCATTGATCATAGATAAGATATATTTTAACGGCGACTGATCTGCAGTTATGTAGAAAATGAGGGAAAACCACTGCTGTCAGTGCTGTCAATCAATGTCTGTACAGTATGTCAGTACAGCACAGTACTATGAAGATGAAAATGCTTTCAAAATGAGTCATAGAGTTACAACAGTAATGGTGCTTTAACGCCTCCTCTGCAATAACCATGGAAATCTATAATAACACATAACAGCAACACACTTTGGATCTGGCTATAGCCTACAACAGTAGCATTAGCAGCTACAGTATGCTAGCACAGTACTAAATAATTAGCTTATTGTGAGCCACAATATAAACATTGTTAAATAAATAGGCAATGGCATTAGCCACTGTATGAATTAGTCCTACAGTATGTGACACAGGAACACACATTCTCAACTGAAAACAACAAGCAGAACTAGCCCAGGCTAGTTTGCTTTCTTTGTCCCATAAACGTTATGAACGTGTTTTTACATACAGTATAACTGAACTGAGCATGCTCCCAGACATAGAGAGCTGTGCGTCCTATATTTTGCCATTAATGGCGATAAAATAATCAATAGCGAATAACGTATTGATGATGTGTTCAAGCGTAGTAACATGTCAACCTTGATAGCTCTACTGCAATTTGTTCCTCTCCTGGCTCTCCTGGTCTCGGACAAGGACAAATTGCAGGTCGAAAAAGCCCTTAGCACTGAACCTGGCTCGCTGATATCAAACTACATCATTGCACCTGGGTAAAACTGAATCCATTCTCTTTGGGTCCAAAATAAACCTCTGCGAGGCTGATGGCTTCACAGTAAAAGTGGGTGACAATATCACAAGAAAAGAGGAAATGACCTAACTGAGTTGTATTTTAGAGGCAAATCCAGTGAAAAAATGGCAACTAAAGTAATCAAAAAAGTCAACCAAAGAACAAGATTTGTGTACAAGATCTCCTCACTGATCAGTAGGAATACATTGAGGACTCTAGGAGCTCTCATCCAATGTCACTATGACTATGCACCACAAAGGCCTTAAAAACAAGGCTCCAGACATCCCAAAACAAACTGGTCAGGCTACTGCTTGGCCTCACACGTACAACTCGTCTAACCCCTGCTCATTTTGCTTGGGTGGGATGGCTCAGGGTAGAGGACAGAGTACAGCAACTTGCAATGAGCCTGGTCAACAAGATACACTACACCACAAATACAAAGACACCCATGTATCTGGCAAACTTCTTCAAAAACGTAAAAGATACCACAAACACAACACCAGAGGGAGTTCCACAAATCACATTCAACCCCGATTTGGCTCAAACAAGGGGTTACATTCGTTCTCCTGCATGCTATGACACCAAAATGTGGAATGCGCTACCAACAGTCATAAAAAAGTGTGAATCCTTACTCTCATTCAAAACCGCTCTAAAAGAGCACTTACAGGTGGCTGCAATTCGGAACTGGCCCCTGTAAAAAGTTCAAGCCTATCACCATAAATGCCCCAATACAATGCAAATGTTTTTGCATAGTATTGCATATTTGTCTGTCATTAATGTTTCAATGAATTGAATACACAGGACCCCAATGGAAACAAGCAATAGTGCATCATTTAATGAGGTGTATGGCACAGTTGGTATGCAGGTCTTCAACAGGGGGTCCGGGACCCCCAAGGGGTCCTCAGAGTTACTACAGGGGGACCGCCAAATCTTTGTGTGATAGGACTTTTTCTTTTTCTTTTTTACATTAACCATTTGAACCCCACACGTTTTGAACTTGTAGGCTATTTTCAGCAAACAGGTTTGTTGTATGGAAAAGAAGAACAGAGCCAAACGTCAAGTTTATCAAGTATTGAGGCGAGGGTTTAAGTGGTTAAATGTCTGAAAATACACATTAACACAAATCCAACATATTTAATAGAAAAGATAATGTGAAAACAAACAAAAAACATTTGACAAAATATTTGACATAACACTGATCTTAGTGATGTCAAACAAGTCTATGAAGCTATCTATGAACTCTATGAAAATCTCCAACAAAATGTTATACAATATGTAGCAGTGGAGTCCCGGCTTCATCTCTCTCTCAGCTCCTTGGCTTGAAAAAACATGGAGGAACCATGCATTACATACACTATCACTTTAGTAAGGTAAGCTAAAAATACAGAGCAGGATAAAATTGCTGTAAATGATCTTATCTTACCTGAGACAAATACACACAATCATGTCAACCACATAATCAAAATGATTATTGATGACTTGAGTGAGAACAGTGAACTCCATGCGTTCTGCATGTGTTACTCAATGTACTGTATGTACAGTCCCAGCTTTTCCAGTTGCTTCAATTTGATGAGAAAGCAATGTCTGTTTTGTTTCCCACACTAAGAATGAGACACGCCTAAACCGGGCATCCAAATGCTTATGTACAATGTACTTTGTTTCTTCGATTGTGTTCCTCTATCTGTCAGTGATCCCCAGCCCGAGCCAAGAGGAATTCAAACCTGTTTCTCAAGCTTCGAGGCAGACTTAAACACACACACACACACACACACACACACACACACACACACACACACACACACACACACACACACACACACACACACACACACACACACACACACACACACACACACACACACATGCACGCACATGCACATGCATACACACACACATAAATGTAGCTATGGTATTATAAAATGGAGTTGTCAGTCTTCTGTTGGATCATGCATGTATGAACAAATCGAAGTTTAGACAAATTGACAGGGAAATGAATTGTATCGCCTGCAGTGTATCTTGTCTTTAAGTGAAATTGAGCTGTTAAATCCGACAAGACGCTTACATGAAGAGAGATCAAAGATATAACAGTTTATTGCAAAAATAATTATGCTGGCTTTTATTTGCCCTACAGTGTAGGAAAAAGTCAACTTAAAAGTCGTGTCTGAACTGATTTACTGAGGAAATGCATATCAAGCATGCCAAGCATGCAAGAGTTATTTTCTAGATTTTCTAGTTAAATATGTTCAGGTTAGATATTCAGAACTTACGTACATTAGTACATGCACATTACATGTACGGGCCTACTTCTGCATTTTGCACAATTACAACATTGCTGTATAGATGCCCGTTTGAAAGTGAAAATTAAAAGCACTTACAAGCAATTTAATTTTTACTGTGAGGTGTGAACATGTTTACTCTGCAGAGTGCCTTGAAGAAACAGATCATACTTTATGACTTTGGTGGTAGTCGCAAAAGAGAAAAAACTATAGCAACACCATTTTAAATGAATGGCATGCCATTAGTGACAGAGTCAACTTTGGGTGTGAGAACAAAAGGGGAAGTGATGTGCTCGTCAATCAATCACACAGCAGCTCAGCAAAGCTTTTCTCATTTATCTGACTTAGGGTACACTTGTCACTTGCCTCACTCAACACCCTTCATGAAACAAGCATATCTGATCCATCCAGTCCTTTCTATCAAAACGAGAAAAAATGCATTGTGTTTTGTTTTAGTTTCACCTCGGATTTGCAATAGTATACATACCGTTCAGTTGTGCACAACGTGTGTGTGTGTGTGTGTGTGTGTGTGTGTGTGTGTGTGTGTGTGTGTGTGTGTGTGTGTGTGTGTGTGTGTGTGTGTGTGTGTGTGTGTGCGTGTGCGTGCGTGCGTGCGTGCGTGCGTGCGTGCGTGCGTGTACAGTAGGCTGCCCATTCGATTTGTACTGTATATGGACACTTGTTTTACATCCACACTTATGAAATATCAGCCTTTGGTGGAGCGTATTTTGTCTTTGGGATATAACTGTCAACTTATTGTCCTTGTGTTTGGGAATCTGGGCCACGTATGTTCACAAACTTGTGCCCCGTGGCCTGCAATTGGGAGGATTGCAAAAGACAAATGCAAAAAATATTTGGCTAAATACTGTTCTGACTCAGCTATCATGGGCAGTCTGTCTATCTGGAGAAGACGATGTTTCATTTATTAGCTAAGGGGTCATAAATATAGCTAAGGGGGAGGACAGTGTGTGTGTGTGTGTGTGTGTGTGTGTGTGTGTGTGTGTGTGTGTGTGTGTGTGTGTGTGTGTGTGTGTGTGTGTGTGTGTGTGTGTGTGTGTGTGTGTGTGTGTGTGTGAGAGAGAGAGAGAGAGAGAGAGCGTCTGCTTAATGCCTAAATTGTTGTGTGTTTGCAGTCCAGTTCAAGGGTAATTTGTGACAGTGGGGTATGGTTTGAGCTGGGTTTGTCATTGGCTGCAAGAAGACAGTAGAGGCGTGTTCATCTTAATTACTGGTCCAGTTTTACACTGGTTAGAGGAGTTACATTGACACTCAGGATTTTGCAGTGGACATGTGACTAATCAGGCTGACTGTGTACAGTAGGTTTAACCACTTGAATCCCAGCATCCATTAGATAGGTTTCAACATTAGCCAAAAATAACCGATCTACAAGCGGTTACCAAAGAAAACTACCAAAGAAATTTGGTGTAGGGGGGAAAAAGCGTTCCAAGTACAGTTGCAACTCAGGTCCGTTTTACTAAGAATAGAGGGTTCAAGCAGCCCTTTCAGCCCTGGAGCCTCTAAACACAGCTGAAAGACTGAAGATCAGCCTTCATCTCCTTCCCACCAACACAAACTTGGTATAATATTATTTATAGTTGGCCACATTGTTCATCATATGACTCAACCCTAGAAACCGAAAAGGTTTGGCCTTGATTGTGCAAATAACATGTTACAAGCTGTAGTCTTCTCAGCAGTGATGATGATGATGAGATTATCTCTCAGTTTTTTTCCGGAAGGGTGGATTCATCCCACATTGTGTCTGGGACTTTACTTCGCCTAAGGCGCACCAGCATCAACATCCATGGTGTCTGTTCGGACTTGTTCTTGTTCAAAGCCCATAACCCCTCTTTCGTAATCCATCATGGTAAATGAAAACCCACTCGTTCATCAGATTTATCACTTGTGTGTATAACCACGATTTTAGAATGTCCCAGCCCTGAGTAAACACATGAGCACTTGTCCATGCACATATTATGCACATGCTTTTACAGGGTTTGGAACCCACCCATTGCTTCTGAAAATGTTCTATGTTCCAGTATGTTTTGTGCATAGAGTTGATTTTTATTTTATTTTCCTTGCGTCTAAATGTGCCACCATTGTTGCCCAACACTGTTGAAAAAGAGTAAAATGTGAATTACTGAATTCACAAGTGAATTTCCTCACTGGCTCCCGGTCAAACAAAGAATCCCCTTCAAAATACGAATAAACACCTACAAGGCACTGAACAATCTTGCTCCTGCTCCCCCCTACCTATTCGATCTCCTCAAACGTCACGCCCCTTCCCGCTCCCTCAGGTCTGGTGACGCAAACCTCCTTGGACCAAGACCAAGTACCGTACGTACCTGGGGCGACAGAGCTTTTGCTGCCCCAACCCTGTGGAATGCACTCCCCAAAACTGTCAGAGATGCTCCCACCCTCCAAACCTTCAAAACCGCCCTCAAAACCCACCTCTTCAATATCACTTTCCCCAGCATACTAAGGAATATTTATTTTATTCTTTAGTCTTAGTGTTTTTTCCCCCTAATAAACTTTTTTAAAACTTTTTTTAAAACTTTTTTTCAAGATATTATTATTAAAATCCTTGTAAATTCCTGGTAAAATGGTTACATCAAAGAAGGTTACATCAAAGTAAAAACACTGTTACATAATCAATTAAGTGGTGGGACATTCTCTGACAGTTATTGCTCAAAGTTATGATGGAAAGTGCTGTCAATCTCTTGTATGTAGGCTCCACTTTCTCAGAACTGAAATATGCTATTAAATTCACCATGATTGATTGATGACAGGCGTGAGTGCCTGTGTGTGTGTGTGTGTGTGTGTGTGTGTGTGTGTGTGTGTGTGTGTGTGTGTGTGTGTGTGTGTGTGTGTGTGTGTGTGTGTGTGTGTGTGTGTGTGTGTGTGTGTGTGTGTGTGTGTGTGTGTGTGTGTGCATACACCCAAAATCTAAAGGGTTATGATTCCTCTCTGCATATAAATTGGTGATGTCTCACACAGGCTAGGTAAATAGACTGGAATGTAATTACTAACAACACTCCTCGGGCAGAATTGTAGAGTGGTATCTTTCAGCAGTATACTGTTCTCTGCTTTTCTTTCCTGTCATTATGTCATATGACAAATGATGATTGTATTTTGTTCCCACAAAAAAGATTGATGATGAAGTGAGTTTCCAAATAGGTGTTATGGAGGACCTTCAGTGAAACATAGCTGACTAAATCAAAATACAACGAGAGACCATGAAACGTAATGTTGGGAGAGGATTTATTGTTGGGGGGAAATAGGACAGCAGACATTGCTGACAACAGTCCACCAGGACAAAAGCTCCTTCACAGTGTATTGTTTTTTTTGGGGGGAAGGGGGGCAGTGACGTGGAGAAATTGCCATTTCTTTTATACATTTCATTGTAAGCCTCCTGATACAGCAGGTTCAGCATAACAACGCTTTAATTTCACCCACATGAATCCCATGGAAGCCCGTTAACAGCAGTAGTGTCATTTGCAGCGTCAGTGTTTGCAGAAAATACAACAACAGCAGTGCTTTGCATGGTTCTAAAGGCAAGAGGAGCAAACAGCAGAGGAAAGAAGATACAACATTGACACCTGCTGGACTTTGGAGTGTCAGTGCACAGAGAAACTGCGATAGTATAAAGACCCACTGGCAGTGCATGTTTGACAGTGAATAATGTCTGTAACTATATGCAGGTCTTTAGAAACCTAAAGTTGGCCTACAACTCATCCTGTAAACACGATCCATATTAGGATGGCATTGCTGCAAGAAAAATACAACTTTACAAAAACTGAACCTGGGTATTATGGCACATTATGGATTATCAGGTCCATTCTTTGGCATAGCCAGGGGGCACTCATGGTATTTTCAACCTGGGTCAAATGAAGAGCATTATGGAATAGGTAATGTGTGTTGTTTTAATCTAGTTCCTGATGCTATAAATCAGATCGGCAAACCAAAACTCATCATCAACAGACCGGTTCGTTCAACTAACAGCTGCCAAGCTTCACTCATCTTCCTCCTCTGATTCCACCTGCGCCTCCGCCTCCGCCTCCACCTCCACCTGCTCTTGCTCCTTAACTTGCTCCTTAACCTTCACCTGCTCTACATCACTGACAGCCGGTTCCTCCACTGCTGCCTGGACCTCCTCAATCGCCTTCTCCATCGCCTTCTCCACTGTCTTGACGACAACTGTCTCGGTCTTGGTAACTGTGCTGGTGCTGCTGCTGTTGCTGACGTTCCCGCTGTGGCTGCTGCTGACCACGCTGCTGGTCTTGTTGCTGGCCACGCTGCTGGCCGTGTTGCTCCTCATCGCCCCCTCGAGGCCACCGAAAGAAGTGCTGCTGGCCTTGACTCCACCATAAGAGGCACTGACTCCACCATAGGAGGCACTGACGTTATAGGAGGGGGTGCGAGCCGTTTCCAGGCCATAGGCGTTGTGGTTATAGTTCATTGCTGCATGTTGGACAGAAAAAAGGTAGAAAAGTGAATGGTGATGCACACTACTGGGTGTAAAGGGCAACTTCAGAAATTGGATAGGATTCAGGTTAAATATTTGTGAAGTTGCCCTTTAAAGTTATATTTAGTATTATTCTGAATATGCCATAATGCCTTAATGCCAGAAACTAGCATGATGATCGCATGAGCCTGTTAGGACAAATAAATAAATACTATGTTAAAACAGCAAAGCATGCAGAAGTATAAACCATGAACTTACAGGTCTGTTTGGACACACTGGTCTTGATTCCTGTTGCCAACCTGTAAGGAAACAAAAGGAGAGAGATGGAGGAAAATAATAATAATAATTATTATTATTTCTCATTATAGTTTTTTTGCAGGCTTTCTGTCCAACTCGCAATAACATCCCACCTGTCCTCCTCTCCCTCAAGCAGTTTCCTGTAGGTGGCGATCTCAATGTCCAGCGCCAGCTTGACGTTCATGAGTTCCTGGTACTGACGGACTTGCAGGGCCATGTCCTGCTTGGCTCTCTGCAGAGCCCCTTCCAGATCTCTGATGCGGAGTCTGGCGTCCTTCACCGCCAGTTCACCACGCTCCTCTGCCTCGGCGATCTGGGCTTCCAAGTTGTTTCGCTAAAACAAGTAGGAGGAGAAAGAGAACATTTCATTAAGGAACTTTCTGCTACAGTACATGTTGGCGAGGGACAAAGTTCTGAGGCCAAACTGGAGTTAGAGACAAGAACTGATGAAAAATTATGACAAATATGTCCTAAATGCTCCTCACCTGTGCCTTTACAGTGTCAATCTCGGACTGAAGTCTCAAGATCCTGCGGTTCATGTCGGAAATCTCAGCCTTTGTGGATTTCAGGTCATCCCCATATTGACCCGCTGACTGCTGCATTTCCGCATACTGTGACATACAAGGGGAACACCATAGAAGATCACTTTATTGTCAGTTAACACATTAAATATGTTATTTTTTGCCTATCCTATAAAGACACACTACGCCTAATTTATTACATCAGAGAGAGAGAGAGAGAGAGGTAGAGATCTTGAGTCACTGGTCGGCCTCTCAACCTTAACCCGATACGCTGACATCACTGAAATGCTTGTATGGTCCTGTAATGTTTGGCTGAGCTCCATGTCATCATGTTCATGTGTTCCTGTTTTGCTGTTTAAAAGCAGAGTAAACCTGTAGAGAGGCCCTGGTGGCTTGCTTGTATATGTTTTATATGTTTAAGTTGTTAAGTTGTAACTTTTTCCCCCGTTCTTTCTTTATTTTTTCTTTTTTTTTAAAGATTTATTTTTTGGATTTTTTATGCCTTTATTGATAGGATAGTAGGCTGACGGGAAATGGGGAGAGAGATGGGGAGTGACATGCAGCAAAGGCTGTTGGGATCGGGACTCAAACCCGCGACTCGCTGTCAGGCTACTTAGGAGCCTAGGTGCCCGGACCGCTACGCCAGCGGTCCGGGCCCCCTTTCTTTCTTTTTCTCACAGTGTTTTTGGAAAGCATGTAGAAACTATGATTAGAAGCACCCGATGCCAACAATGATTTTGTGTTCATAAAAAGAGCAATAAATATACACATTCATTACCAACGCTGGACGCAGAGATCACCGATCATCACCTCACCTTAGTCTGGTACCACGTCTCAGCCTCGGCTCTGCTGCGGTTAGCGACCTCCTCATACTGAGCACGCACTTCAGCCACGATGGCGTCCATATCCAGGTTACGGCTGTTGTCCATCTCGACCACCACCGATGTGTCCTTGATCTGGCTCTGCAGCTCGTGAAGCTCCTACAACACATAATTAAGAAAAACAATAAACGCACACAAATCAAAACTGTGACCCCATTTTCCTTTAGTATCGTTTCACCCTTCAAGTGGAACATGAAATCAAATGGAAATATAAACAGTGTTCTTTACCACTTCATAGATCTGTCTCAGGAACTCAATCTCATCAGAAAGGCTGTCCAGTTTGGCCTCCAGTTCCACTTTCACCATGTAGGCTGCATCTGTGTCCTGAGTGGAGGAAAAAAACAAAATATAAACATTGACACTGCAGCATGAGCTAGAATTGCATATTGTATGAACATCATTAGGATTTTTTTTCTAATACGTTCTTAAAGACTTAAAGGAAAATATATGATATGCTTTGGAATGTTCTCACCTCACCTTTCATAAATTAAACTAAAGATCTGTTTTACTCCATTGTTTACAAACATTAACAACATAAACAGATAAATGCCCCAAAATACAGTAATTATAGTTCAAATCTGAATGTTGTCTATAGTGTTGATAGTCTTATCAAGATCGTTATCAATACAACTCTCCACTGCTACTTGTTGGTGGTGCCTCCCATTTGTTTACATTTGGATCACTTATTGGGCCTTTAAAGCTTAATTATAGTTTTGAGTGCATGAATGTGGTTGCAAACTGAACAGACCTTCTTTACGATGACAAAGTTGTTCTCACACTCATTGCGTTTGTTGATCTCATCTTCATACCTGGGAAAGATGCCAAAATATAATGAAGCAATATTTCATTTCCAAAGGTCTCAGTTGAAATAAATCAGATAATTTGTCAGGCAATAGCTATAGTTATAGCTAATGGTTCACGGTTAAATGTTATGCTTTATTGCTACATCCTGTGTACAGGTACATAAGAGTAAAACCTATTTCCGTCAGACAATGCAGCAGCATAGGTAATAATAATAACAATAAAAAAGTTTTTTAAAAAAGCAGCATTGTCTGAGAGGAGAGCAAGACGAAGCAGCCTTACGTGGCGCCGCCATCTTGGATCTATAGCTTACAAGAAAAATAAATCTAATTTAACCCTTTGCCGACTCACTTGTTTTTGAAGTCCTCAACATGCCCCTTCATGTTGTACAGATCTGACTCCAGTCTATGCTTCTCGTGTCCGAGGCTGTCCAGCTGCTTACGCAGGTTGCAGATGTAGGCTTCGAACATGGCATCGATGTTGGAACGGGAGGTGGTCTGTTCCTGCAGGAGCTTATACTTGGTCTCCAGCATTTTGTTCTGCTGCTCCAGGAAACGTACCTGTAAAGACACGGACAATTGAATGAATCACTGTGAATGTCCCAAATAATATGTGAAACAGATTACTCCTGGAGTGTAAAAACAGACCCATAAAGCATAAAGCCCCTTTTTACACTCCCATAGATTTAAATGAATTTGCTGTGTAGAACTTAGATTTATCCCTCGGGAAATATCTTGTTCTATTAAAGGGTTATTTCACTTTTTTTTTTAAATGCGTCATTTGATCGTCTACTCAGGCCTTTGTGAGCCCCCAGACAGTTTTTAAGTTACTTGATTCAGTATTTAAATATTTGATATTTATTTGATCAGACACCTTCAGCCCCCTTCCTATACCAACCCATTGTAACTTCAAACTCAATTTTAACCATAATAGATTCATCAAGAACACCCGTTCTTGGTTCTGGTGAGTCATACTGCCCTCCTAATACGTGAGG
>NC_137612.1:15966637-15974137 GCF_963280865.1 Gymnoscopelus braueri
TGGTTGCAGACGGATCCTATACGGCACTGAGGTGGTGTGTTTTAGTGGAAGCTGGGAGACGGCGCAGAACAGATAGACCCACCCTGGTCTCTGGGTCCCTTTTATCAGAGCAGGGGAGGTACTGAGGCACAGCGTGATTGGCCAGTGTGCTTAGCTAGGAGTGTGAGGGGGGGAGGTGGGTGGGAGGGAGGGGAGGAGAAAGATGGGGTAATGGTCCAGGAAAGAAAAGAAGGGAGAAAAAAATAGAGAATCATGTTACACATTTACAGCACATAGAGTACACTGCACTATTCTTACATAACACGCACTTTGCCAGACTCTGCATGGGAAGCTAGAGTGGAAACTCTGGGTGAGTTTTCTGCTTCCAGAAAAACTTTTTGAGCTGTGCTTGCTGACTGTGAACTATAAGGTTGTGTATAACATATTATTTATTATGATATGATAGTTGTACTGCACTGATATTATTGCATACAATAAACCTTTGTTCACATTAAAACACAAAACAGGAGCCACACTGTAAAGTTAACGCTAAGGCGTTTGGTTGGCATATAAGGTATGCAAACCCAGCCAAACGTGCAAACTGCACATACACGGTATATTTACATACTGTACGTGCATACAGACAGAGACGTGCACAAACACGCATTGTCATGCATACGTGCATGCAGTTACATGCATACTGTACATACAGTACAGTATTATACAGCAATAAAACCTTTAATAATGAAGAGACAGATTTAAGGGTCTCCTCTTCCCCTTTGCAGCAGTTCTCAGACTCCTGTCATATTGCACAGAAGCCCATGTGTGCGTGGTGTGATATGCTTTATGTCTCTGTTGACATTGCCTGCATGTCTCATAATTGTGGGAGAACCTGCTTAGCCCATGTTTCCTCGATCCGCTGTTCAGGTCTCACTTACACAGACCCAGTGATGGAAAGAAGTACTCACATGTCTTACTTGAGTAAAACGTATCAATACTGTAATGTAGAAATACTCTGTTACAAGTAAAAGTCCGGAATTTTAAATTGACTTGAGAAAAAGTACAAAAGTATTGGTATCAAAATGTACAAAAAGTAGAAAGTGCTTGTTATGCAGAATGTCCCATTTCACAAGTTTTCAAATGTATAACATATTTTGAAAATAGCAGATCTACAAGCTCACAATGCGTCGCATTGTGAGCTTGTAGATCGGCTATTTTCAAATGGCCGAAATGTATATAGGGTTGAAGTGGTTAATGTATGTTTTGTAATAATAATAAAAATCTTTAAAGTAACTAGTAACTAAAGATTTCAAATAAATGTAAGAGTAAAAGAGAGTAAAAGTACAATATTTGAATCCGAGATGTAGTGGAGTAGAAGTGAAAGTATTGGAAATTGGAAATACTCAAGTAAAGCAAATACCTCAAAATTGTACTTATAAGTACAATACTTAAGTAAATGTACTTTTCCACCGCTGCACAGACCCTCCACCCAAATCAAAAAGTTATTACATTTGTTTTACTGCTTTATCAAACATTTCTGTCTACCCAAGTCTTTTATAGTCTTAATATATGTATTACCTGCAGCATAGATTCACGTTTTGATTGATTGATTGAATATTTTATTAGACAGAAATGTAAAAAACCGCACGAGTGCAGTCAAACACTTTGTCTAAAAGGATAACACCCAAAAAAGTCCTTGCGGTCTTGTTTCCATTGGGGTCCTAGGTATTCAATTCATCAACGTACAGTGCGTGATATATAGCATGTTACATTAATCAGCCTTGAGCAGTGAGCCACACACCCAGTGCTTCATTCAGAAGACACAGACTGTTCATTAACATTCCGTTCTTATCTGCTAAGTAAAGAGCAAACAGTGCTTGTCTTTTTCTTTTTTTGCTTGACATAATTTCTCATCCCCATCTTGGTTCTGTGGTTTCCCCACCCTTCTCTCTTCTCCACCTGTGGCATGTCTGTGACAATAAACCCAGTGTACAGCTGGTGAGTTCAATGCGCCATTCACACACTGAGCACTGTACATATTTTAGTTTTAGTTTTCTAACTGTTTTTTATGATGTTTTGCGTATTAGTGTATATTTGTCATTAAATGTTTCGATGAATGAGTACAAAACACCCCAATGGAAACAAGCCATAAGCTTTCTTGGGGTTAAAATCCTCTTAAAGGTATCATGACATTCATTTTCACTTTTTTTATTTTCAATGTTTTATTTGGGGTTTTATGACCTCAATTACACCCAAAAAACCTGAACTTAGAACATTCAGTGGATTTTCTGTGGTCTGGGGTTTTCTGAATAATTAGGCTGAAAAGTAATCTGAGCTTGGCCCTTCGACAGTGAGGTCACAGTCGATTAATCCCGCCCACTCTCCTCCTCGCCCCTCCCCTCCCCTATCCTTTCCTTTGGGGGGGGGCGGAGCAGAGGCGATGATTGACAGGCAAAATCCCTCACCAGCGACACCCGCAGGCAAAGATTTCTTTTTTCATTGCAGTTGAAAAGGCTTTAGAAATGTGAGAGAAAAACACCTGCCATGGATCACTGGAATGGAATTTTCACTTAAAACTTTTTGTACACTTTTGAAGGACCAGGACAAAGACTTTGAATGTGGTGTAAAAGTGAATGTCATTAAACCTTTAAAGTATTCAATCAATCAATCAATCAATCACCATAACTATAACAATAACTATATCATTCACCATTGTACTTTTGTTATAGTTGTTGTGAACTCTGCCATCCACTTTAGAACGATTTTTAAAACTATATTTTTATAGTTATCGTTATAGTTATAGTGCTCAGTGTGAATGGCCCTAATAAAGCAGTAGATCAAATAGTTTGCGGTCAATGCAGGAAACCTACCTCAGATAAAATCATGCATTTCTAGATTATTCGTAACAATTGGCATCTTTTAGATGATGCTGCTTGTTTTCCAGATATGTTAATCAGCTGCATTAAAAAGCTGTCAATGTGTTTGAGTGCACTGCAACAATGCTCGTGTGCACATTGTTATTCATGCAGGACTGTACAGAGCTTTTCCCCCTTAGTTTTCCGCACAGGGAGATACATTGTCTCTTTGGGGCGCTCAGCTGCATTTCTTTGTTTTGCATGTGTTGCCATGGTTGCACGTGTTACACAGCCTACACACTTCCCCTTGGAAAAGCTTATCGTGCCATGACAGTCACGTTTAAAAATAAACATCAAACAGCAGGAAACTGAATTCATTCTTCACTCTCTGGATATCTTTTCTGAAGTCATTGACAATTGTTGCCTGATTCATTGCAGAAACAGCCCGTGGTCCCCCTGTCGCTAAACTTTTACAGCACCCTTTTTGTGTAGCGCATTGTGGCAGCGCTGAAAAACAGTCCACACCCTAGTACTAAGCCAATCAGAAACAGTCGAACTAGGTGTCGTTCTGGGCTGGAAACTAAATATGAAAAAGCTCAGGGGCAAGTAACGTGGAAAGTGGCTGTAAAGAGCATGAACTAATCTGGAATCACGCATGTTTTGCTTGGCTGACGCAAACAGTGATGTTTTCAGTCCACAATGGGAGTGTTGTGCTTGGTTCCAAGGCAGCCATATATGGACATGATGAACTGACCAATGGTTTATTGACTTGAACCACAACCCCCTGGACAAATGCATGAATTAATATACAGTGATTACAGATGTACAGGATTACCCCAGGAATCCCTTTGATGACTGAATTGTAAGGATGTACGACATTGGTTCTCAAAGTGGGGTCCGGGGACCCCCAGGGGTCCTTGGGGGGGGTTTCCAGGGGGTACCCAGCAAAACAAATTGATTTTTTTTTTGCAAACCTTTGAATATATATGTATTTTTTAAGCAAACATTTGTAACTCAAATCTTTGCTTCTGGGGGTCCCTGGAACTAAATATTTTGAGATGGGGGTCCGCGGACAAATACAAATAATTTTGGGGGTCCTTGACATGAAACAGTTTGAGAACCACTGATGTGCGATTTCAGGTTTTATTTCTTTTCCACATAAGATCTTACTGGTTGGTCGCTCGGTGTGAGGGGTGTGATCGGGGTAAATTAACACACAGGACCCTCTGACCTGACTGATTCTTGAGAGGGCAGTGGTGTTTTACTGTGTGTGAGGCTGTGCTACGTGACACATAAAGATAGGAATGTGCTGAGACACACACGTACATGCTATGAGTGAGAGAGAAGGGGCAGAAAGAGGGGTCGACTGGGGTTGGGTCGGGTGGGGGGGCGTATTTAGGAGACAATAATTAGAGAAGACGAGAAACAGGCCCATTCCACACCACCACGACTGACGGGTTTACTGTGAGGCGTCCATTAGGAATTGGGTGGTGTCCAGGAAGCAGCAAATAGTGCAGGAAATCCAGGGGCAATTGTAGCGTATATGGAAGCATGTGATGGATATCGCCACAGTGCATACCTTCTAAGAATAATAATTAGACTGTGCTTTATTGACACACAGTACTATTCAGAAAATATGAGACAGTGATTTAATTGGTAATAAATTAAAGATGCAATAAAATCTGTGGTGCAGAAGAATAAAAGAAGAACTGAAGAAGTGAGGGACTCGCACGCTACAAACAATTAAAGGGATAGTTCACCCAAAATAATTCTTTTTTTCTATCGATTAGTCATCCCATGGAGACTTTTTTACCAGCGGACCGGTATAGGCAGCGGTTCCGGTAGGAGACCCAAAGGAGACTCTTTCGTGTCTCCTACCGGAAACCGCTGCCGGTCATCAAATTATTGGCTTAGGAATACGACAAAAACAAAAAAATATCCATGAATTCAAGTATCTGTGGGGTGAGTAATCGATCGAAAAAAAAGTCATTTTGGGGGTGAACTATCTCTTTAAGGATGACTTCTTAGACAGAGACTTAGAAAATGTCTCAGTCACAAGAAAGTGCCAAGACAAGTGCGATGGTCTCCTGACCGACACGTTTGTCCTGTCACGTTGTCCTGTCACGTTGTCCTGTCACGGTGCACTTGAGCACCTTTAGGGTTGTTGAGCATGTAAGGAGTCATCCTTGAATTCTTTGTGGTGTGCGAGTCCTTCACCTCTTTAGTTCTTCTTATAATAATAATAACAACATTTATTTGTATAGCACCTTTCATGACATGAAATGCAGCTCAAAGTGCTTTTACAGAGCAAGAATACAATTACAGAAAAAGTACAAATAATTTAACGCTAAAGCAAAAAAAGAAAAGCAAAAGCATAAAACAACATAGTGTTATAGAGCACCGAAGTCTGACGTAATTTACGCATCCTACCTGGGTCACGGTTTTCCACCCCCATTCTGAATTCCCATAGATGTTTTTAATATCGCGTCAAATAAGAACTGTGTTCCAAAAATAAACAAATGATCCCGTCGATTTGATTCTTATGGATATGAAGCATCAACTGACGGTGAGAAAACGTTAATGTTACTTCCGCCGAATTAGTTACATTTTCGCCAGAAACAGACTGTATCAAATATGAGTGACTGACTATCATAAACGATACAGAGCCACCTCCCTGACAATATCGCAGAGACTGACAGTTTGTTTATTTTTGGACCACAATTCTTATATGAGACGATTCTAAGATGACCCAATGTTATTCTCCAATAGCGAAATTACTTTACGACCCAGGGGATGAACGAGTGACGTCAGGACTTCTGTACTCTAGTGCATCAGATTAATGACATAATCGTTCACTTTGTGATGCAAGCATGACATTTGGCACAAATACTCTGTAAGGGCCACTCTTATGGAAAAAGGCGATGGCCGCTCAAAAATCCAAGTTGGCGACCATTTTTTCAAAATGGCCGCCACCTTAGCGGAGCAGATAGTGATAGAATCTTTCAGGTTGTGATACAAGGATTAAATTTGGCACATTGTTAGGGGCCAAAAATTACGCTGGCCACTCGAAAAATTCAACATGGCCACCATGTTTCAAGATGGGTTCCAGGAGTTGTACCAATATGTCCTATTTCAGCATAATTATCAAAAATAAATTAATGCTGATCTTAACTATTTTATGGGTCTCACATTGCATTATTATGAGGGTAGTTTTTGTCATGACTGTTATGTGAAATGTTTTAGCAAAGATGGCGTGTAAGATGGCGGCTGGAAAACTAGTTGCGACAATATGATCTATAAAACATAGAAATAAAGTTTTGTGTCTATACATTTGTTTTTGGGGTTGCAGATTCCAATAGACATATAGTCACAAATGCTTTCTAACAACCCTGATCAATTAAGATACAGTAGATAAGGCGCAACAGTCTACCACCCTGCAGTATATAAGAATAAAACATATAAATATAACAAGGATATGTAAATGACATTATATGCAAGCCTGTGAGTAAAAAAAAGAAATGTTTCCCACCCTAAGCTTGTCAGGTTGGATATTTTAAATCCCAGAGTCGTCCTCCAGACAAAGGCTATCGATTGATTTAGGTCTTCAATCTGACCTTTGTGATCTTAAATCTGAACTTTGTGAACCCTGCAGGAGGATCCTTTTTGAGAACATTACGTTGTAATAATGCTGGGAGCAAGTCCTGGCTGAATTGTATTCACTGCTTGCTGTTACAGTATGCTTACTCCCATGCACAGAACCTTAAAAACATACTCTGGTAGTGAGGTAGTAGGCTAACATGCAGGCAGTGACTCTGACGTTAGTCAAACAATGGTGCAGTATGAGTCACTAACAGGTCAGGGTTAGGGCTGATGGAGAACTTGTATTCTTGTACCGCCGGTAAAAGTTTTGCTTTGAGACTTCTGCCATCTAGTGGCTTGAAGATGGAACTGAATAGGTTCAACCCAGTAATCTGCAGAGATGTCATCAAACAGCATTCTGATCATAAGTGTTTTCTAATACTAGAGCCACCTGTGCTTCCTGATATTTTAGCTAAACAAAATCTGTAATTAATAGTTATTGGTGATATATAGTTTACTACTTACTTTAAATGGTTGTTTTTTAATATATCTAAGAGAAGTGATTTGAACCTGGTTTCATCTATCTATGTATACAAACCATACTTTTACCCTACAAACTAATAGCCTAGTTTTATTCCATGTGGGGAGGTGTGGTTACAAGTGGCCCTGCACTGTGACAATGACATCACCACTGTTTCAATGGCCTCTCATGGCCTCTCTATGTGCTAAAAATGGACATGACATCCCATAGTGAAAATGTCTTGTATTTGTCACATTTCACTAACCACTGATTACTGGCCCCCGGCGCCCATATAAATTACAATTAAATGAGTTAGTAGAGTGAGTGAGTGAGTGAGTGAGTGAGTGAGTGAGTCTGTCTCCACATTATTAGCCTAATCAATATTACCGGTACTTTCATTGATTTGACTTCAACGGCACAACTTGACATAACTGAGTGGACACAACTGACATGAGAATTCAAAATGAAAATGTCTTCCAAGCCAAAGAAAGAAAAAAATCATTTTTTTATATAATAATAATAATAATAATAATAATAATAATAATGTTATTGTAAACAGGACAAATT
>NC_137612.1:15979137-16051637 GCF_963280865.1 Gymnoscopelus braueri
AAGGCTCTCACCACTTTACACCATAACACTTTATACTGCCAAAATGTCCCTTAAACTAAAGGCCAATTTATAAAAACTAGAGGTTTGGGCTGCTACATGGGATATATGGAGATAGATATCTGTATCTTTCAGTCCTTGTCCCTTTTATGCCCATACTGTATATGGAGATCCCTGATGTCATCAGTATATGCCCATACATGGGCATGCCGTCTTTTGTGATTTGTTTGCGCCTGATGCCATGACGACACATTGAGGTTAGACAACACACTCCATATTTGGGCGTAGCTGCATAGGGAACTCCTTATATGGTTATGGCTGAGTCATGTGACGACGTGGTCCGCCCGCCTGCACGCCCTACGCCAGCCGGTCCTCCCTTAAGCCAATTTTCATATAGGATTGACATGGTCTTTTGACGACACGTCAACACTTTTTTTTAAAAGTATGCAATTTGTGTCATACAATACAATACAGAATGTTTGATGAAGTATAGCCTTAAAGAGGTTACTTATGGTTACTCCTGCGTTTTGGGTGACCCTAGTTCCCTCGATGAGCTGACACCCTATATGACACAGAGTGGGTTCAAACTGCTTTAATGTTGGGACGTTAACTTATTATGTGACGAGTGAGTGGAGAACTCCTTCCGCCCCCTCTGTGAATGTCTGCTTTAAGCCCTATTCATACTCGACGTAAGACCCTTAAGTAAGCATAAGGAACGGAGGGTGAGACCAAAAAGGGGAGGGGATGGGGGGTTTGTCCGTCGATTATGTCATCCGTCAGGTTGAGCTCTGAGCTCAACCTGACGGATGATTCTTGGCCCTAATCACACATAAGAAACGTGTCAAACTATGAATGCACTGACGTAAAGAACGTACCAGTTCCTCACCCCCGACGTACGTCAATCCCCATCTCCGTCTAGTATGTACGCCACTTCAAGTCAAGTCAAGTCAACTTGGTCAGATAGCGGCTCTGGAAAAGCTCTCTTTCAGACTTATTGACAAAGTAAACAGCTACCTGTTAAAGAGGGAGAAGTGGGAGGCACACACCGGAGGCACTGTTTAAATGTGACCAGAGCTGACTCATGTCTGAACTGTACTTTCCTTTGTTTAAATAACAAAACAAAAAACCCAAGAGCTCCACAGTCTGTCGATGCTTTCAAGAGAGGACTAAAGACTTTCCTTTTTATTAAAGCATTCGGTTTTTACCCCCGAGGTTTCTTCTTTGCCCCCTTTGCTTTTTTAATAGTTTTTTAAACCCTCCTTTTTTAGATGTTTTTTATGCAAATGTTTTTTTATTCTGTACTGTAGCACTTTGAGATTTGTTTCAAATGTAAAATATAAATAAAATGTATCATTATTATCGCCTTGTTATTTCTATGTTGTTTTATTTTTCTTGTTTTATTTCTTGTTCCCTTTTGTTTAATCCTGTGTTGCTTTATTTTTTTGCTTTATTTGCTTGCTTCTTCTAAAATGTTGCAAATGTCCTTGATGTAACTTGATGTGAAATTGAAAAGCAATAAAAATATTTATCATTAAAGGAGTAGTTCACCCAAAAAATGACTTATTTTCTATCAATTGCACACCCCATGAATCCTTGAATCCATGGATTTATTTTTGTTTTTGTGGCATTCCTAAGCCAATAATTTGATTCCCGTCTCCTACCGGCTAATGTATCCGCTAGGAGAGACAAAGTAGATTATACCCGATACACACCCGTCATCAAATTATTGGCTTAGGAAGCTTACTCCTTCAACTGTGTCAGGATATGTCCGCCAGGCCAGGTGACCTTTCATCACCTGGCCAGGTTGCCAGGTGATGAAAAAAGCATGTACTGCATGTTGTTGGCCGCATGCACTTGCATATTTTGTGGGTTAAATAGCTGGATATTTCATGGCAGGATTGTCTTTAGTAGAATCATATATACTCAAAGCCAAGTATATTGATAATGTGTCTTTAAATGATATAATGTTCTTCATCACAGCATCATGAAGTACCAGGAGGCGCTCCCCAATAATACTTATACACTGTCTGATGCAGTAATTGCAAACTGTGTGTGTCTCTCCCTTTGTCCCTGTCTGTGTCCAGCGACACACATGCTCGTTCATCTTACTTTAAGTCAGTGGTTCTCAACCTGAGGGTTGGGACCCCCAGGGGGGTCGCCACATGATTTTGGGGGAGTCCCCAGATCATAGTGAAGTGACAATTTAAATACCTTAACAACAAACTATACTATAACAACAAACTATACTATAAAAACGGGTCAAACATTGGCCAAATTGTCAAATAATATAAGAAAGAGGCAAATAGTGTGAAAATACAGTAGCTGATCTACAAGTTCACAAGCTCATGAGCTTGTTTTCACAATATTTATCTGTGGAACCGAGTCAAACTAAATGTAACGCCTAAACTCCTACATTCCAATTGCTTGTCAGGATGGGGGGGTCCCCAGTTCAAATATGATTATTTGGGGGGTCGCGGCCTGAAAAGGTTGAGAACCACTGCTGTAAGTGAGTGGGGTATATGTTGTCATATCGACATGTTTTCATGTTATGTGGACTTGAACTGAATAACCCTGTGCGCTGCCATGCAGGCTTCTGTCCATTTCCTGTTCAGCTGGTCCGGTGTACCAGTTTAATCCAGTTTGATTTTATATGGACCGACTGAACCGGTTAATGTCATTATGAGACATGCTGGCAAGTAGAAAATAGTCTACAACAGCAACCGGTGCCGACGACACCGTGTTTACTTACTGACGACACTAAATCCATCTTGTACTGCATTAGTAAAAGCAATATATGACAATTTGATTAACATTATTATTATTATTATTATTATTATTATTATTATTATTATTAGTTGGCAAGCACTTGGAATTGTAGTTGTTGAGGTATTACATATAGTTTGACTTGGTTCCAAAGATAAATATTGTGAAAATAGCCGATCGTCTATTTTCCCCCAAAAATCCTCTTTCTTATATTATTTGGCAATTTGGCCAGTGTTTGACCAGTGTTTTAGGTATAGTTTGTTGACTACTTTTGATGCAGTAATGTTCTTTTTTTATTTAATTTATTTTCTTTCTTTTTTTGTATTAAAAGGGTCGTAAATTGTTACTTTACTGTCATCATGGGGACCCCCCTAAAATCATGTAGGGACCCCCCTGACTGTCCTGACCCACAGGTTGAGAACCACTGCTGTAGGTGACTCAGCGGTAGTGTGTAACACATGCAATGCAACACGCATGTTGTTGGCTACATTTCATACATGCAAAACTACTTTATTTCCCCTGTTAGACTAAACTAGCAGAAATAGCAGAACACATATTCAACCTGACAGGAATCCAATACTCATCTGTCACCTGTTATTATCCTTATTATAATACTTATTATTACCATCTGTAATACATAGTTAGAGATCTAATCAACGGCTTAGATCTTAACAATAACTATGTGAATGATTGAATGGATAATTTAATGTTCTTGTCTGGCTGCCTCAACACAGCCCATCCCTTACAGGATTATTCAGAGACATTTTAAAGAACACAGTATCTCCAGTACCAACATGCTGACACCAAAATAATAAACGAAATACCTAAATACCACGTATACATGACTCTGATCAGAAGCACAGACAATTTAGTAGGCTAATTTTCAAACTAGAGAGTGGAGGGCAAGAGAGAGAGAGAGAGAGAGAGAGAGAGAGAGAGAGAGAGAGAGAGAGAGAGAGAGGGGGGAGGGAGAGAGAGAGAGAGATAGAGAAAAGAACAAGGAGAGAACAAGCAGAAGACAGACTTGAATGTTAACTTAGACTAGGTGATATACATATACAATACAAAGAACTCAAAGCTATAGGTAACTCTCTCTAGGTTGTACTCGGACGAGCCCTCCTATCATCTTGATCCTCCATACATCTGACCATAGCTCACACACACACACACACATATATATATATATATATATATTATATATATATTATTATATATATATATATATATATATATGTAAAAAATGCAATAATAATGCAAAAACATTTATTTGCATTTGCTCCCCCCCATATATTTTCATAATAAAAAAGTGCCATATATCGTATAGTATCGTATTGATATCGTGAGCCCAGTATCGTGTATCGTATCGTGAAATTAGTGTATCGGCACACCCCCTAGTTGCTTCCCACAGCGAATGTTTGCTTGTTGGGAGCTCCTGGTGTCTATGGCAGTGATCAGCCAGCTTCATTCTCCTGGCTGCTGTCTTCTCACGTACCCTTGGTAGCCCCCCATACATGCTTGTTGGTAACATGTCGTGCTCATTCTGGTTGGTGTTTAGTATCGCTCATTGCATCAGATTTCTGTATAGGACAGGCTTCAGGGTCCAGCATTCACAGCCATTTATCGGAACACCGTCCACAAAGATTAAGCTGCTGAACTTGATATGTCGTGGCGTGGGAGCCTGGACTTCCACACTCTGATTCTGCTAGCGCTTTCCTTACTTGCACTGTTGAAGTGACCCATGAGCCCAGGTATTTGAAGTCACTGATTTTCTTTTTCTTTCTTGCCGAGTGCCTCCTATTGTTGCTATCCTATTGCTGTCCTTTTGTCACGCTATAAACATAATATTGGTGTATCTTTTGTCACAGATTATTTGCACATAATCGTTAGCCTCATAGCATAATTGCCTAACTCTCTTTTTGGTCAAATTCATATTTTTGCCTAGCTCTACTCTCCTAACACTGCTGCATCATTGTGCCTTATATGTCCTAAGCCAATCAGAATGCTTGTTACAGTGATTTAATGTCAACTTTTTGACCTGGGCAGAAATGATTTTGAATGTAACAAGCATTCTGATAGGCTGATAACATTGGCATGAAGGCAGGATGAATCAGCAGTGTTTGGAGAGTAGAGTTAGGCAGATTTGTTTTACTTTCTGCCCAAGTCATCGAGGTGACTTAGCCAGAAAGTGATTTTTGTTTTGTTTTGTCTGTCTGTCCTGAAAAGAAATATGAGTTAGGCAATTATGCTATGAGGCTAACGATATGATGAAATGCATTTAATCTAATCTATTAAAGGACGACTTCACCGCTTTTCAACCTATCTTCATATAATTGGTCCTCACTAATACTCATGATAAAATGGTACAATTTTTTTTTTACTTGGTCTGTGTCTCAGAGGAGGGCTGTGGACAGTTCAGAGTCCCGTCTACCAGTGACATCATCAATGGGGAATCAAAGCTAATAGAAACTGCAGGCTTTCTATTCCTGGAAAGTTGCAATGCAATAATAGAAGCCATAGTTCTCGTGTTAATAAAAATCTAAATAAAAAATCTGAAATCTTGTTGGAAAAAAGAAATCATGCCTAACGATGATGTCACTGGTAGACGGGTTTCTGGACTGTCCACAGCCCTCCTATGAGACACAGACTGAGTAGAAAAAAATGGTACTGTTTTATCATGAGTATTAGTGAGGACCAATTATATGAAGATAGGTTGAAAAGCGGTGAAGTCGTCCTTTAAGAGCAGTGGGCAAGAGCCTTGAGGGGGCAGTTATAGGGTTAAGCGTGTTGCTCAGGGACACTTCGACACATAGACCAGGGCAGAGGGGTGAACCCGGGGACCTTCTGTTTCCCAGGTGGCATCTCTACCCATTCAGCTATGGCTGCGCCATATCATCAACATCTGTGTTTTTACTTGTAAAACCTAAAGAATGGATGTAACCTATTCTTTCCCTTCAATTGTATTCCTTAATCTAAGCTCAAATGGCGATATCAGCTTACCTGAGTTCTTTATGCATTTCATCTCTTGTATGGACGTCTATATGTGTCTGAAACCTGAGTATTGCCCTTTAGATGCTCAGTATGTTCATTCTATTTTCTTTCTTTTTTTTCTTTCACATTTATTTATTCAGGCAGGTCAACTGAGAAGAAGCATGAGCTCAGTTCGGGGCTCTCCCCAGGCTGGCAGAGGGAGAGTAGTGCCCAGGATTACAAGCTTAAGCATTGGCACTGGGTGAAAAATAGGGTTACAAAATCGTGGAATAAAAATTTAGGAAGGTCGATTGAGAGCCAGCTCTCTTTTCCGATGATGCCCTGATTACAGTAAACATAGCAAACTATTTAAACACAAATAAATTACAAGATAATAGACATTTAAAAATGTAGTACAGCCAGATCTCAGAGTATTCCTCACAAGTTTTTTAAAGCGATCAGGTGAAATCAAGTTCTCCAGTTCCACAGTAAGGGGCATAGTAACAAAAGGCCATGTTGCTCTGCTTTTTAACCATACGAATGCGATCTCAACCACATGTATTACCAAGTATCTTTTGTTGTCAACAATCATTCAGGTGACTCCAGTGAAAGATCTGCTGTAATATAGTGACTTTGGTATTTGTGAAAGTTAATTTGGCGTTGAGTAGAAAACATATGTATTATACTAGTAAGAAGAGTGCAGAGACGAATTGAATGGGTTAGTAAGGAAATTCAATTTCTTTCTTTCTGTTTGCAGTGAAAGAGTTCTGTGTACTGTTTAGAGTAGCCAGGGAGGCAGTCCAACAATGTTTATTTTGGGGAGTAGCAGACCACATATTTAGAGGCCATGTAACAAGCAGTAAGCATTATGCCTTTTATGGAAAAACCCGAAGGAATTTCGCTGCATGCCTCCAATAAAGTCTATTTTTCCATGTACATTGTTTTTCTCCTAGTTTCATTTCAGTTTCTTCTTTGTTTAGGATTATACTGTATCTCCATATCTCCTGCACCTTTGCATATCTTTTGTCATTTGCTCCGCTTTATGTATTGACTGTATTTCAACTTCCAGCAGATAAACTGCTCGTGTAGATTCATAAAATACATTGCTTTTACAAAGTTCCTGCGTGTGTTGTGTAGTGTACATTACAAACTTTCCTGGAGACACGGCAGAAAACACAAAACCACTGGACAAAATGGGGAATGCGTCTGTGAATGAAAGAACGAGAGATGAGGGCGGGAGGAAGGATGAGGGAGGGAGGACGGAGGTATGTGGAAGTGGGCCGGCCCAGGAAGGCCAGCTGTGATTGAGGGACACAGGCGGGGTGGAGGCGGTTGGGAGGGGTGGGGGGGGGGGGGGCGAGTATAAGTTCCCCCCTCTCCTCTGCCACGGCCACTTTCTAATCCAGCCCAGGCGCAGTGCAGAGCCCCGAGTTCCTCCTCATTCCTCCTGTTCTGTTCTCCATTGTTGCTTCCATCTCTCTCCACCATGAGCTACGCCAGGTCCACCATGCAGCAGACGCCCTCTGCGCACATCTCCTTCAACCGCTCCATGCCCACCCAGCGTGCCTCCAGCATCTACGGCGGCGCCGGCGGGCATGGCGCGCGCATCTCGTCCGCCTCGTCCTTCTCCGGCCTGCGTTCCGGAGCCCCCTCCATGATCTCCTCCTCGTCCGCCTACAAGGTGAGCAGTGGCATGGGCATGGGTGGAGGAGGCATGGGCCAGGGTGGTGCTTCATCCCTGTCGGCCGGCGCCGGCGGTGCCAACAAGGGGCACGTCATGGGCAACGAGAAGCAAAACATGCAAAACCTGAACGACCGCCTCGGCCACTACCTGGAGACGGTGAGGCACCTGGAGCAGGCCAACAAGGAGCTGGAGACCAGGATCAGAGAGGCCCTGGAGAAGGGGGGACCTGAGAT
The DNA here is from genome assembly GCF_963280865.1 of Gymnoscopelus braueri. NCBI lineage: Eukaryota > Metazoa > Chordata > Actinopteri > Myctophiformes > Myctophidae > Gymnoscopelus > Gymnoscopelus braueri. The sequence goes on from NC_137612.1 coordinate 15,986,782, forward strand.
GAGAGACTACAGCAAATTCACCCCCGTCATCGAGGACCTACGTCAGGAGGCAAGTATATACAGAGTACAAATGGGCCCTCGTGGCATCATGAAACCCAAAGGGTCAGATTTTACACTTTTAACCCATTAAGACCTCTTAACTAGATTTCTTTGGCTATTCAAAAATAGCAGATCTACAAGCTCATAGCGCGGCACTAGCTTGTAGATCTGCTATTTTTGAAAAATCTTGAACATTTGTCCAAATCTTTGAATACATTTTTTTTTAAACAACATTTTTAGCTAAAATCTTTGCTTCTGGCGGTCCCTGGAACAACATATTTTGAGATGGGAGTACGCGGCCAAATACATATAATTTTTTGGGTCCTTGAAATGAAAAAATTTGAGCACCACTGATATATCAACTTACGCTTTTCACAAAACTGTTAGGATTTAGAAAACATTTGTAGAATCGGCCTCAGGTCTTAATGGGTTAAAATCAAATTAGTTGTGTAGAAATAGTGATGATGACATTTAAAGGATTTTGTGAGTCAGTGTGGGTGGAGGGTGATGGAGTTACTTTGGCGAATAGATCAAAAAGGGTGCGAAATATGAGGTTAGACAAGGGGGTAAAGAGATGCTGATTTTGAGTATTTGATTGCAAATGCTCACCGAGGTGCTTGATAACAAGAAACTTAATGATCAGCGAATGCATGTGACGATGATCATCCCTTGTACTTGTGACAGCTGTTGCATAATCAGTTCATTGTATTCTATTCGTTGTATTCCGTTTGTTTTGGGATAGAAATGAGACAGCCCTTTCCAAGACTTGTGATGGTTATCCCTACATACAGTATTATGTGAGGAACTTGGCTTTTGGTAGATTATCAGATTTCAAGCCAGAATGGAGGGTGTGGTAGCTATATCCTCTTACAACCCCCATCCCCCCATAAAACTCTCTCTCACGCCACCAGCATGACTTCCACTGATTCATCAGAAATATAGGGAAATAATGAATCGTCATGCGGGTAGACACAAAAGACCCTATAAACAACCCTCACACAACTATTACAAACATCAGCAAGGACGTTTCTGAATGTAACTAGTAGTGAGTGAGTGGTCAATATACTGCAACACGCATGCTATGGCGTAGGAGGGATCCAATGGGAACCAGATGTGCAGTACTCACAAAGAATCCCACACTGCCAGCATGTGTGTGTGTGTGAGTGTGTGTGTGTGTGTGTGTGTGTGTGTGTGTGTGTGTGTGTGTGTGTGTGTGTGTGTGTGTGTGTGTGTGTGTGTGTGTGTGTGTGTGTATGTGTGTGTGTGTGTGTGTGTGTGTGTGTGTGTGTGTGTGTGTGTGTGTGTGTGTGTGTGTGTGTGTGTGTGTGTGCGCGCGCGCTGCGCGCGTGCATGAATGTGTGCGTGCGTGTGTGTGCGTGCATGTGTGACTGTGTGTGTGTGTGTTTGTGTGTGCACAGATGCATGTGTGTGTGGTTGTACAACAATCAGCCTCACTCAGCAGAGTCAAATGTCACATTCTTTCCTGCTAGAGTCCATGGCTCTTCAATGCTCTGTGACTGATGACCACATCGATGGACGCTTTGCTCCACTTAGTAACAACCCTACACATACAGCAACAAGAGTTTCCCTTCATCGCCGCCACTCTCCACAACAGGATGCCATGGATGCATTAAATACACGAAAAATACACAGTAGTACCCAACATAGTAGTACCCAACTGCATAGAAACACAATTACACTATACAGTGTCCACGCCTACATAAACACACATACAGAGAGAGGAAAAATGGAAAAAAGGGAAGTGCCTCTTTGGGGTTATTAGGAAATTCAACTCATTCTTCCAAAAGTACTAAAACAAGGCAGGTTTGGCAGGCAACGGTCATATTTTCCTGTTCATCAGTTTTTTGGGTTCCTCTTTTCTGTAACTGTTGCCATAGATTCAAACATGTTTGTCCACATTGTGTAATGGGACTCTACGGTTTCTATGACACACGGGGAAGATGATGCTTCAAACAAATATGATGCAAATTTTTAGAGAACCTACACATAAAGAAGAGTACGTTGCTCTGGAAACAGCCAAGTGTAGAACAAACAAAAATACACATAATATTGACCTCTGAAAAAAATCTTTTTTTTCTCCCATCCAGATCTTTGATAAGACTGTGGACAATGCTAGTCTTGTGCTCCAGATTGATAACGCACGTTTGGCCGCTGATGACTTCAAAATAAAGTAGGTTTTTTTACTTTTATTTTTTAACCAAGTCAAGTAGTCAAATGTTTATGCAGCTTTAAATGTAGACTGTTATACTGTTGCTTATTAAATCAAAGATGACTGCAATCAAGTAACTGCTCACCATTATTAATTATTTTGACATTTGATATTTTACATCGGCCAAAAGGAGCCCTTATACTTATAAAGACACTTTATCTTATCGGATATTAATATCATCTCTCTTTGGTACAGTAAGTATGTAGGTTTTAACTACTGAACCACATTTCAGTAAAGAAAGGCTTACTGCCTCCCTGCCAGGTATAAGGTTGGATATCAGTAGATATATAGTAGATCTATATCTATATCTGTAGAGGTATAGTGTGAATATCAGATATGCACCAGATGTGGACTCTCAATCTCAATCATATCGCACTTTTGGAGAATCTGAACCATGTTTCATAAGAAGATGGAAAACAGTCAAAACACACACACTCACACACACACACACACACACACACACACACACACACACACACACACACACACACACACACACACACACACACACACACACACACACACACACACACACACACACACGTGTTGCATCTAAAGCAGTGTTTCTCAAACTTTTTCATGTCAAGGACCCCCAAAATGATATTTGGCCGCGGATCCCCATCTCAAAATATTTTGTTCCAGGGACCCCCAGAAGCAAAGATTTGAGTTAAAAATGTTCGCTTTAAAAAAGTATATATATTCAAAGATATGCACACATTTAAAAAAAATAAAAAAAATAGCAGATCTACCAGCTCATGAGCTTGTAGATCTGCTATTTTTGAACAGCCAAAGCTAAGTGGTTAAAATGTTTGTGACGCTATGTTAACTAATTTTGCTGGGGACCCCCTGGTACCCCTCCAAGGACCACTGGTGGTCCCCGGAGAACCACTGATCTAAAGTATTCTGTCTCTGTGTGAACCTGCAGGCTGGAGAATGAGCTGGCCATCCGTCAGTCTGTGGAGGCAGACATCGCTGGGCTGAAGAAAGTCGTGGATGACACCAACATGAGCAGGATGAACATCGAGAGTGAGATCGAGGCCGTGAAGGAGGAGCTCATGTTCCTCAAGAGGAACCATGAGAATGTGAGCTATCAGCCATTTTTCACAGCTATTGTAAAGCTCAAATTCATTGTGTAATTTCCTTAATGAACCTCTATATAACGGTCAAAAACGGTGTGTAGATGCTTTCTGTCTATTCGGAATATTTAAAGGTTACTGGCAAATATTTGATGACAAATGGCGTGTTTGCCAGTAACCAATGCAAAGGAAAGAAGTGAAGTATACCAAAGCTATAATCAGGGGTGCAATGCTCACTGGACGGCCTTGCACGCCATGCCGGAACCTATTTGACCAGGAGCACACGCAGGCACACGCATAGATTTAAAACTACTTTAAATTCACACTTCAACAAAGTTTTCAAAGGCTCCCGACTCACACCTAACGAATTAACATAGGAATAAGCCTAGATGCATATCAATTGTCCATTGTGTGACTTGCAGTGTAGGTGTTAAGCGATGTGCGCGTCACGTCATTGAAATAGAGTGCAAGAACATACCAAATGAGCATTGCATGCCTGGCTATAATAATATTCCATTTACATGGAAGATAATTAAATATAAGTAAGTAAGTCGGAGAGAGGCTTATTGTCGGTACCAGCCAGAGCGCGGGTGTCTATCCCCGTTTCGCAGTGAGCTAGAGCAGGGCTCCTCAAAGTGGGTGCCTTGACGCAAGTCAAGGGGTGCCTCAGAATACTATAATATTTATATATAATATTTATATATAATATAATATTTGGAATTATTCAATGTCACTTCAGTTTAACCACTTAGACCCTCTCGGACCTTAGTCAAACTGTACTTGCTGCGTTCTATTTCAGCCTGCAGTGCACCAAGTCTCTTCACCAAAAATAGCCGATCTACAAGCTCACAACGCGTCACGTTGTGACGCGTTGTGAGCTTGTAGATCGGCTATTTTTGGTGAATGTTCCCCCCCAGAATAGGAATGCTGGGGTTAAAGTGATTTAAACGGCAAGTATAAAAGATATTTTCAGTCTGTCCTAATGGAAACACATATTCTCTCCTATTTTCCTCGTGACATACCATATCTTTGGGGGAAAGATTTACATATTTACGTACCGTTAATATGACAAAAGGTGCTATAAAGTAACGATGTAATTCAGGGGTGCCGTGGATGAAAAGGTTATTTGCAGGGGTGACCTGAGCCAAAAATGTTTGAGAACCACTGAGCTAGAGTCCTGAGAGATGGATTCCTGAAGTGGAGCGCAACACTGTACAATGAGCTCACAGTACTTACCGCACGACTTGCCACACACAAGCCGTGCTACTCATGCACTGAGTTGGCGGTGTGCGGGATCGAACCCATGACCTGGTGGTCAAAACACGAGTGCTCTACCGACTGACTCTACCCGGACACTCTTACTGACTTAATTAAGTATATTTACTGTGACCTTCCTTTACTTCCATGCAGGAGGTAATGGAGCTGATGAGTCACGTCTCCAGATCAGGTGTGCAGGTGGATGTCGACGCACCAAAGGGACAAGACCTCGCTTTGATCATGGATGAAATGAGGAATAGCTATGAGAAAATGGCTTTGAAGAATGCTGATGAGCTCAAGCATTGGCACGAAAATCAGGTATAATAGTGTTTGCTTTAATGTACACTTTTAATATTTGTATATTGTTATTATATTAAAGGTATCATGACATTCATTTTCACTTTTTTTATTTTCAATGTTTTATTTGGGGTTTTATGACCTCAATTACACCCAAAAAACCTGAACTTAGAACATTCAGTGGATTTTCTGTGGTCTGGGGTTTTCTGAATAACTAGGCTGAAAAGTAATCTGAGCTTGGCCCTTCGACAGTGAGGTCACAGTCGATTAATCCCGCCCACTCTCCTCCTCGCCCCTCCCCTCCCCTATCCCTTCCTTTGGGGGGGGGCGGAGCAGAGGCGATGATTGACAGGCAAAATCCCTCACCAGCGACACCCGCAGGCAAAGATTTCTTTTTTCATTGCAGTTGAAAAGGCTTTAGAAATGTGAGAGAAAAACACCTGCCATGGATCACTGGAATGGAATTTTCACTTAAAACTTTTTGTACACTTTTGAAGGACCATGACAAAGACTTTGAATGTGGTGTAAAAGTGAATGTCATTAAACCTTTAACCATTTAGACCTGAGACCGATTCTAAAAACGCCTTCTAAATCCTGACAAAGTTTTCTGAAAAACATCAAATATTTATTCAAAAATTACAACTAATATATGTCGCTATATACTGCACTTAGCAACAACAACCCCAAAAGGGGTTCCCATCCTGAAAGGTATAGTTACAAATAGGGGTTCCCGCCCAAAATGGGTTAATATACATTTTTTGATGTAATATATTATTATTTATGTTAGAATGTTAGCCCAATTATGCTGACTACGTCCCACCAACATTTCGTACTTGTACTTGTGTAAGTCAGTGATGAATAAAACATTCATTCTTTTTTTACATTTTACATTTATTTTTGTCAAATAGTACGCAACAACAATGCGAGACACAAAATGACAGAAAGATTAGATCAACAGTAGGCTACTAGACAAAAAGACACACACAAAAAAAGGTTTGTTTTTGGTGGGAGGGAAGGGCCCGTGTCTCATCAGAGAAACTGAAATATTTCCAAGTAGCAATCTGGCTGAATATCACTTTCCCATTGTCTGGAGAACCAATTGAACATATCTCCCCAGAAATTGGTTATTATTGGACACTGCCAGAATAAATGTGACAGAGGCCAGGGCCGGCTCTAGGCAATTTGGCGCCCTAGGCAATATTTTTCCTGGCTCCCCCCCCCCCCATTTAAAAATAAGAGCACCTCAGTCTCTTTTAAACAGAAAGTAATTCAGAAGACAGGAGCCTATCCTATGTCTGACAGCGCCACGCCACCGTTTTTTTGTTTTGTTGGGGGCGCCCCCCCTTTAGTGGCGCCCTAGGCAACTGCCTACTCTGCCTAATGGGCGCGCCGGCCCTGAGAGAACCCTCTGCAATAACACATCTATTGCACATAGGGGAGACTGATGGACCAATTTTACTAAGTTTAGATTCGGATTAATGCAATCTGTGCAATACTTTAAATAGAATCAACAGTAGAATTGATAGAACAGCCATCCTCCCACAGCTCACCTGATATTGAAATGCCCAGCTCCTCAGCCCACGCAGCTCTGAGATGACCAGAGTCCACGAGCAGCAACAAAAAGGGAAACTAAATGTTTAGAGTTTGGATGTGAAAGAATTATGTCATAGAACATGTGGCCCTTGGTTTGTAAATTCCAGGATATGTTCACTTACAAAGTGCCTAATTTGAAGGTACTGGAAAAAATGGTACCTGAGGAAGATGATATTTAGTCTGCAATTGAACAAAAGAGGCCAGTTTATTGTATAATAGATCTCCAATGCAGCTCAGTGCCCTCCTCCTCCAATCCGAAAATAAGCCATCCATCATAGTGACGAATAAAACATTCTTGATTGCTGTGTTGCGTTACGTTTGACTGGGAAAGATTTCATGGTTAATTTCATGCTTTGTAAAGTGTGACCCACGTTACTTGTTACTTAACAAGCCTCTGTATTTCCCTCATCTTTCTCTTAAGGCGTCAGAGGTTGTTGCACAGGTTTCACAAAACACAGAGGCTCTCCAGGGGGCTCAGGTGGAGAAGAGTGACTTACACAGACAGATCCAGACGCTGGAGATTGAACGTGCATCTCAACAGAGCTTGGTAAGCATGTCCTTTCAATCATGTTTCCTTCCATTCCTTCACAAGTCCTACAGTACCTGACACCAGGGTCGGAATTTCTCAATGGAAGAGTGGAACCTCACTGCAGACGTGCTAGTTATATTGTATAAAACAAACTCTACTGGTTAAAAATCATCTTTCATTCATTCAAATAAGGCCTGGATCATAGCTTAAAGTTCCATACCCTCAATCGTTCCAAGATGGCTCACACGTACCCAAGACTCTCACAGTCAACACTTTTGTCAACACAGAGTAAATAGTATAATAACATTTCCTTCCATATTCAGTTTCTGTTCTTTAATCACATTTCTTGATAACTTGAATAATATACCATAACCATATCATGCTTCATATTCCATCTACAGAAAGGCTCTTTAGAGGACACCTTGCAGAACACAGAGATGCGTAACAACATGGAGACAGAGAAGTATAACGACATCATCCTCCGCCTGGAGGAGGAGTTGGGGAACCTGCGTGCCAACATCGGTCAGCAGACCCAGGAGTATGAGGCCTTGCTCAACATGAAGATGAAACTAGAGGCAGAGATCGCCACCTATAGGACACTCCTGGACGGTGGAGATTTTAAGTAAGGGTGTTTTATGAGAGGATGCATGGGAAAAGGAGTAGGAGGAAAAAAGGAGAGGAAGGGTCTATGGGCAGTGGTGGAAAGTAACTAAGTACATGTACTCAAGTACTGTACTTAAGTACAATTTTGAGATACTTATTTATTTATTTATACTTTACTTAAGTAAAAATTGTGAGTACTTTTTCCACCACTGATGGTGGTGATGATGAATATTCAAAATTGTGAATATGATGAGCATGGTCATTAGTAACGTGAATATTTTTAAAAGTCTAATCTGTGTTTAACCTGTGTGTGTTTTTACAGGGATGATGACGCTTTTGATTTGAAGGCTGCAATGATGTAATGAAGAATCTGGGCAAAAACTACAACCACAATGGAAACAGATAATAACCATACTGTTCATGAGAAGAAAAATAATCCTACCAGTTGAATCAGCCAAAATTGTATTAAAGCCAGTAATTATAGGTAAAGACATATTTGTAATGGGGCCAGTTTTAAGGGCATGTTTAAACTTTCACTCCTGGGCATTGCCTTTCATTTTACAGACTGTGGGCTTTTATATGTGAAATTTACTCCCATCATCATGTAACCCGGTTCAGAGGTATTCAGAGGTATAGAAGAAGAGAACATCAATAAAAATCTGTCCATTGTTAACTGCTTTTGTTCATTGATTTAGTATCATATGACATGCATGTCTTGTGTTATTTTGTGTGTGAACCACTGCCACTGAAACATAATTATGTCCACAATGCCTCCCATGATGGAAAAAGACATTTCTGACGATCATATACGTAAATGTTGCAAAAACCCATGATGAAGAAGACACTAGAATCCAGATTCACTACTTACTGTACATTACATAATTCATAGGTTTAAATAATTTAGATATATAGATAGATAGATAGATACACCCCTGATTGCATGACTCACCTGTTTGCTCTCTGCTTCACAACCTTTCTCCTCAGTCCCTCTCACTCTCTACCTCTCTCCTCTCGCTCTCAATCCATTCCTCTCTCCCACACCGGAGGGCAGAAAGGAGCTATACTGAACCATGACTGACCGGACATGACATGTCTCATCCTTCCCCCAGTTCACCTACACTTGCACATTTAATTATCGTGTTAATAAATAATTTAACCTTCAATGGAGGTGAATATAGCATGTAGTATAGTATGTTTGCATGCAGATGGGTGTCAAATGAAAGGAAATCCCAACATAAAGTGACTTTGTAAGGTGTTGGGGCCACCACATGCTGCTGGAACAGCTTCAGTGTACCATGGCATACTGTGAAAGTCCATGGAACTCTTGTGGACGGGATGCAACACCATTCTAAAATGTATTTCAGATATTCAAAAGATATATTTGTCGTTTTGATGACGGTGTCTGAGAGTTCTCTTAACACATCAGTCCAAAACTGCCATATAGGGATGTTCTATCGGTTTGAGAAGGCCACAGCATATGATTCACATCTTTTTCATTCTCATCAAACCATTCAGTGACACTGTTTATGCCCTGTTTATGGGGGCGTTGTCATCCTGGATGAGACCATAACCATGAGGAAAGAAATGATTAATCATAGGATAAAGGTGATCACTGAGAATACTATCAATAACTTGATTTTGCATTGACCATTCCCCCTCCAATCCCCCCACCATCTCCCCCGCAGCATAACAAGCGACTAGACCCGCTCACTGAAGGGGTCATTCAGACCTGTACCGTTCTTTTGATGTACGTACTGTATGCCACAGAACAAACTGTGTGTGTTCTCAGCGGTGTTCTCCCTACAGCGCGTGGCTGGCAGCATGACGCTTCCTGTTGGTGCTTGGGGCGCACGCACGTTAATGACACGCAGCTGCGCTGGCAGGGTGTTTTACACTTGAGTCATGGGGTCGTGGCCGTCAGGGCATGAAGGGGACTGGGGGGTAGCATTTCTACATCACACATGCATTTGTGGCTGCATGTGGACAGAAGTGCTCTTTTGGAATTTTCTATCAATTACACACCCCATGAAGCCTTGAATGGAGATTTTATTTTTTGTCGCATTCCTAAGTCAATATTTTGATGACCAGCGGAGTCGCCGGTAGGAGACTCAATGGAGACTCTTTGTGTCTTCTACCGGATACATTAGCATCTTCCCGCCAGTATTGGCTTAAGAATGCGACAAAAACTAAAAGATCTCCATTAATTCAAGGCTTCATGGGGTGTGATAGAAAATAAGTCATTTTTTGGGTGAACTACTCCTTTAACATGTGATTCCAATTTAGGGCCCACCCACAGGCAGGCAGACTGACAGACACACGGACAGGGGTGAAAACATAACCTCTGCCTCCCGCCCTGTCTGAGATAAACGGCAACGTTGATTATCTGCTCTGAGCGTTTGTAAATTAACTGATATATCAAAGCGCTTTATGATGTTAAAACCAAAGTGCTCTGATTCTTTGCCTACCCCTGCTGATATTACATTATAATATATCACACATCCGAGCTCCAAGTTCAGTTTATTGTACGACACCCGAATCAGTGTTTTCATGGGATCCTCAGCTGAAAAGAGCTACTGTTGTGGTGCAAGATGGCATCAGTGAGGAAGAAGGGCTGAGCCTGCAAACAGAAGGTAGGAGCAAGGCAGTAGAAGTAGGTCAAATCCTCACCCCACCTGCATGCAGTGAGGTCCCTCTCAGCCAGCCTGCCTCACTGGATTCGTTTTTTCACACGGGACAGGACCAAGCAAAACCACCTCCGTATTTTGCTATTACATGACATTTACTGTACATGAGATGGCATTCTGGAATCAGAGGAGTGACGTGTAACGCCACAGCTCAGCATCTAGTGTTGTACAATGCTGGTTGAGAGCAGTTGTCAGTAAATTCTATACATTTACAACTAGTTTATACACATTTTAACAAAATACCCTTAGACTAGGCCTATTCTTTTTGGGTAATTATTGATTTAAATATGTTGTTCTTGCCAGTTTAAAATGACAGACAGACAGACAGACAGACAGACAGACAGACAGACAGACAGACAGACAGACAGTATTGCTGAAACAAAGATACAGGTAAGCGTAGAGAATAAGTAGAGAGTATTAAGACTAGTAACAAAAAGTGTAACAATATAATACAAAAGACAGCATAAAGAAAGTATACAGCAAATGTCACTATAATACGACCTGGCCTAGTCATGTCATCACTATAGGCTATAACACAAGGTATTTTCATCCTGGAATGGTAGTTGTTGTAACGAGACTCCTCCTCCACCCCTGTTGGGACTCAACTTACATTGGAGGTGTGTGGGATAGTGTTAGGCATTGTGTGGCTTTGCTCTGTGGGCTGTAGTGTACACAGTACGAGGACTTGTGGACGCGACGACATTATGAATCCTCTGCTTCCCTTCATCCCACCAATCATGGTGGCATTACCTGTGGGAATTAAAGGACAAGAGGACCCTCTGATGCCCTTCATCATGGAGCACCTAGACCCACTGCAGCAGGTCACCCACACAGAGGGGCTTTAAAGATGTCCCGGGAACCATCACCTTCAGACTGACTACAGGCTGGATGGGCTTCAGCTTCAGTCCAAACGGAGGCATGTCATGGTCAGACGTTTTTATTCGAGGAATCGGTCCCGATGGCAAATACTTTCCTGTAAGCTATATCACTGAATCTTACCAGCTAGAAGTGTTGATAAATAGTTGTGATACAGTAATTAGGCTGAGATTTTTACACTGTGTGTGAAAATAGTGTCACAGTCTCTTTTTCATTTGCTCAAAGGTTATTGCAATCCAACCCATGCTTAACCTTTTAAATTTAGCACTTATCTCTTTATCGTTTTTGTTTTTCTTAATAAAGTTTGTCCTTTGTTTACTTTTATGTCCAGCGACTTTGAATACTTAGAAAAGCGCTATATAAATCTGAGCTATTATTATTATTATTAAAGCAACGCACTGGTCGAATTTTGTGTTCTAAGAAAAGCTTTGTACAGTATGTGAACATACTGGCCACTGAAATGGTTCCTCTTCAATTCTTGTCCATTTTAGGATCGTCATGTCACAGGAAATTCTCTCTCATTGGTGGACAAGCAACAGAGCTACACTCTCCAGAGGATGAGGAAGACTTCCACATCACTGTAAGTCAAGATATTCAGTTATCTCTGTCTGTCTGTCTGTCTGTCTGTCTGTCTGTCTGTCTGTCTGTCTGTCTGTCTGTCTGTCTGTCTGTCTGTCTGTCTGTCTGTCTGTCTGTCTGTCTGTCTGTCTGTCTGTCTCTCTCTCTCTCTCTCTCTCTCTCTTTCTCTCTCTCTCTCATTCTCTCTCTCTCTCTCTCTCTCTCTCTCTCTCTCTCTCTCTCTCTCTCTCTCTCTCTCTCTCTCTCTCTCTTCTCTTCTCTTCTCTCTGAAGACAAAGTTGACGTTTGATGGAATTCCTTTGATTCTATTAGTTTCTTTTGAAAAATGGGAAAAACCGTTTGAAATGATAATAAAAAAAGTGTTGGAAACTATGGGACTAATAAGGGACCCATACAAATGTGTCCGCAACCCACAAAGGGGTCCAGACCCAATGTTTTGGAACCACTGCTGTAACACACTCTCTTTCTACAGTCTCTCTCTGTAAATCTATACGTTGTCTGGCTGAGCGGCCAAATGAGAGACTCTCAGAGAATGCGATCTAACTGTGTGTTAATAGGTTAAGGCTATTTGCTGATAGTCTGTATATGACTATCAGCAAATAAATGCAACAAACTCTAGAGTCTTCTGAAAGTGTGTTGTCCTTCATATCATGGAATGTTAGAGCTCAGCTCTTTTTAAATCAACCATAGATCTTAGTAATGTATATACTCCATTGTATTTGTACATGCATTGTTAGTTTAAAGTTGAGTCCCCTCTATTATAACACCCTCTATTGTTCACATCTCTAGGACATTCCAGGAGGACAATGAACATGTAAAAAAAATTGTTTATATGGTTTAGGTAACGCAAATCAGGGCTAGTGATTTGATGATTTCTCAACTACTGTAATACAATATTATTTTTTATTATTATTATAGTAATTGATTATTACTATTCCTCTTGAACCTAACCACTACCATTGCAAGGTGATGCTCAATTTGAAGCATCATATCTATCGGGTGAGGATCTCATCTTTATATGAACCATCTTCAATATTATTATTATGTAATCGTTTTATATTTTTTTGTCTTTGCCAATTACACAAACAAGCAATATTCATCTGGTTTCCATGTCTTCCACATCAGCAATTAACTTAATCTATAGGGTCTCAGTTCACTATGATTATGACTTAATCGTAAAGTATACAGTATTACATATATATATCACCAATTAATACTGCAGTGGTCATTGCAGCCTGTGCACAGTTTTAAATCAATATTGTGACATTCAATATTAGTTTTACAAACTGCCGGAAACCATATGGATCACAAATAAGGTAACTGCAATGAAAATGCTATAGTTGACTATATATATTTATACTGTTGAGCAGGATTGAATAATATTGTTGGTCATACTTAATTCAAAGTCCCTCTTTCTTCCTTCATCCTTATTTCCTTCTCTCCAAATCCCTCTCTGCCTCCACTGCACTTACATGCAGATTGAACCAGTTATTGAGAACCTGGACATTGTTCACCACATGCTTCTATATCGAACCTTATAATGGGCCATGTTACCGTGGTAACACAGGGGACATGTGCACCCTCCAGAGTGACAAGAACCAGTTGTGCTGTGGCAGGAAGGGTGAGTGAAAGACAGTGATGGAAGAAGTACTCACATGTTTTACTTAAGTAGAAATATTAATACCACAATGTAAAGAATACTCTCTGTTACAGGTAAAAGTCCGGTATTCAAAATGTACTTAAAGTACCAAAAGTAATAGCCTACTCATTACGCAGAATGTCATTTCAGTTTAAAAAATGTATAGAAATATTTTGAAAATAGCAGATCTACAAGCTCACTACGCGTCGCATCATGATAATAAAAATCTGAAAAGTAGCCAGTAACTAAAGTTTTCAAATAAATGTAATGGAGTAAAAGTACAATATTTGGATCTGAGATATAGTGGAGTAGTATTGAAAATTGGAAGTAGACGGTTGGCGTAACTGTCTGGGCACCTAGACTGGTAATCCAGCCTGACAGCATGTCATGAGTTTGACTCCCGATCCCGATGACCTTTGCTGAGTGTCACCCCCCATCTCTCCCCCCATTTCCTGTCAGCCTACTGTAATCTATCAATAAAGGCAAAAAGACAAAATAATATCTTTAAGAAAATTGGAAGAACTCCAGTAAAGTGAAAATACTTAAAAATTGTATTTAAGTACAGTACTTGAGTACATTTAGTACTTAGTTACATTTAGTACTTAGTTACTTTACACCGCTGGTGAAAGAGAACTGTACAACATACTGTAATGTACACGCAAACTGCTTTTTTCAATTCATCGGCACTATATACTTTCTGACCATTTATTGTGTAAGCTAATATCTTTCCAAAACAATATTGTCTCAGGTTGCTTGATATACGAGTCTTTGTGTGATGGCATTATTTTTCAGAAATTGGCTGAACACGTGTTTGAATTCACATCGTTGTTGGTTATATCCATTACCTTTCTTTGGAGAGAAAACTCATTGTTCTCAATAGTTCAAAGACTTTTTAAAACTTCACCACTTCAGCAATATGCGCTATTAGAAAATGCTGGGCTTCCTGTCGACGGTGAGAACAGCAACATATACCACAAGCTAGAAATACACAATGTTAATCCAACTGGTGTAGCAGGTGAATATTTTTGGCTTTACTATGTTCTCTTAAAACCTTCATCTTAGTTATACTTAAAATGATGCCTAGTAAAACTTTGGTTAGTATTATGGCAAACTGCATCTAATAAAGGAATAGATGCATAGGGATGGTGCATAGGTGTGAGTCCTATACAAGGCTGTGTGTGTGTGTGTGTGTGTGTGTGTGTGTGTGTGTGTGTGTGTGTGTGTGTGTGTGTGTGTGTGTGTGCGTGCGTGCGTGCGTGCGTGCGTGCGTGCGTGCGTGCGTGCGTGCGTGCGTGCGTGCGTGCGTGCGTGCGTGCGTGCGTGCGTGCGTGCGTGCGTGCGTGCGTGCGTGCGTGCGTGCGTGCGTGTGTATTATTGTGCCTGTGTGTAAAAATTCAGTAATCTGGGCAAAATTGTTAATTATGCCTTTAACATCATCAACTAAATAATGTGTGTATTGGAGTTAGGAAGCCTCATGCCAAATGTTGTAGTATATCTGCAATAATAAAAAATATACCAAATATACTTGATGTGGCAGAAGGTATATTTGTGGATGATAGTTTGGTATATTCTATGAAGCTACGTGACTTATAGATCAAGAATATTATATCCCACAATTGGTGTGTCACCTGAGGTATAGTATATTGTCTTGCAAAGAATCTCACACATATTACACATAAATGTAATAATTCCTGATCCACACAAAAAAAAACTTTTATTTATCTTTTTTTAAATTACTTCTACTTCTCCCCAAAATTCTCTTGTGGAGGTCTCAGGGACAGCTCAGGAGCGAGGCTGCACTATACAGACCAACTCAGACCACATGATTGGTTGTAAATCCAACAATGGGCTACAAAATCCATCCGAGTGCAGCCAATTTCCGCACTTATGGCACATATGTAATACTTTTCTGTTTTCTAAGGTGTGCAATTCACTATGGATTTGCAGTAGTGTTCATGATTACTGAGGTGGCTCAGGAGGCAGAGAGGTCACCCGGGAATTGGAAGTCTCTGATCGATCCCGGCTCCCTTCTGACATGACATAATAGTGTCCTTGAGTAAAGCCCATTACCAATTACTGTTTCAGGCACCTTGCATGGCTGAGCCTGTGGTCGTGTTTGCTGTGTGTATGAAAAGGTGAATGTGATCAGGGTGCACAAGCATTTTCAGCAATCACCCAAAAACATCAATATGCTTGTCGAGACCCAACCCGACGTAACACTTATTCATGATCATTCATTGCTTACAACAGCCATGTTTTTTAATAATTAAAATGGCGTTGCCATTCTAATGTTGCTGTGCATGATTGCGAACGCAGCGGAAGGATCCTCCGCGCAAGTGGAGCTTACTATGAAACCGTGCTCGGGGTGTGTGTGTCTCTGTCTGTCTGTGTGTGTGTCTCTCTGTGTGCATGCACTGCCTGTGTGCAGCCGCCAGAGTGCGCCAGAGTGCAGGAATGTAGACAATGCTCTGATTAAAATGCACAACAGCCTGCAAACACACACACACACACACACACACACACACACACACACACACCAACACACACACACACACACACACACACACACACACACACACACGATGTCAATGTTCTCTCCCCATCACGGTGAAATAACACAGATTACAAGTCCGTAAATACACAATATTTCCGAGCTGCGTTCGCTTCCAGCGTTCGCGCGTCTTACTTGTTATACAACCCGAATAGATATCTTCCATGACAAAAGGATGGGTCGCAACCCACAGTTTGTGCACCTCTATAGATCAGTGGTTCTCAACCTTTTCTAGCCTGACCCCCCAAAATTATCATATTTGAACTTGGGGCCCCCCCACCCTGACAAGCACTTGGAATGTAGGAGTTGAGCCAGGCATTACATTTACGGTTCTACAGATAAATATTGTGAAAAAAGCTCACAACGCCTCTTTCTTATATAATTTGACAACTTGGCCAATGTTTGACCGGTTTTATAGTTTGTTGAGTACTTTTGATGCAGTAATGGGTTTTTTTAGGAATTAAAAAGGTCTTAAAAGTCTTTAAATCGTCACTTTACTGTCATCTGGGGGGACCCCCAAAATCATGTGGGGACCGCCCTGGGGGTCACGACCCACAGGTTGAGAACCACTGCTCTAGATGACTTGAAAGTACAGTACAGAGTAAAATCCTCAGTGTTAATTTAATCATTTGTAACTCAGAGAGTCTATGTTGTGAATTCAGGATGAAGTAATATCTCAGTCAGACTGACATGTGTATCAAGCCTCTTTGTGAATTCCGGAGCAGCAGTAGACACTGACGGTGTACCAGAGAACATACTGATACCAGACACAAGAGTACAAGTCTCATTCCATTCTGTTTAAACTCATAGTTCCCACAGTATTTATATGTTACAGCAGTGGTGTCCAAACTTTTTTCAAAGGGGGCCAAATTAGAAAATATGAAAACGCGCGATATTTTTCGGTTATAGGCGGATTTTGGGCGAAAATGTGAGATTTTCAGGCGGATTTGGGGCGTTTTGGGGCGTTTTATTGTTACTTTATTTCGGTTTTAGGGTTAAGCAAGAGCTAGAGAAGGTGCTGCCATCCTGAGGCGAAGAAGGAAAATGCAACTTTCACTTTTATAAATCGTTTTAATTTATTGAAGGTGCCGTTCATAATACAATTTAGGAATGAAGCCAAGGGCCGCAAATGGCCCGCGGGCCGCACTTTGGACACCACTGTGTTACAGGTTCATGCAGTACACAAAGATTTGAGAGGGTGCATAAATACTAATGAGTTTTGATCATACATGAGTTCCTAGGCTAGCAAACAGCCGTAGTTCAGGTCCCGCTTAGATACTGTAAATGTCATTATACAGTATGGGGAATGGAACATACAGTAAACAACAAGAAGTGTAGTTAAGGCAGAACAAGTTTCACAACACCTCTTGTAGTCACACACACACACACACACACACACACACACACACACACACACACACACACACACACACACACACACACACACACACACACACACACACACACACACACACACACACACACGGTGGGAGAAAGTGCCAATCACATATTACTCAATAATATATGCAAGGACATAGATGACCACTATATTACATCCATACGAGGGCCTATTACAACTATAGTCTATGCGATAGTCCCTCGAATGAACAAACAAAATCAGTCAAAATATCATTGTATTGTGTCTTAATCATAACAGTATACAAATGTAACGATTTGTACATTCAGAGTTAAATTAGCACTCAGGGACCATTACATTCAGAGTTAAATTAAAGGCCAGTCCACACCAATGCAACTCCTTTCAAGTCATTGTCTCCGCTAGGCCGAAAGGCATGGCGAGAGAGTATGTTTTACCCCCTGTCCGTCCGTCCGTTTGTGTGTCCGTCCGTTTGTGTGTCCGTTTGTGTGTCTGTCCGTCCATCTGTCTGTGAACAGCTAATCTCAGGCACCGTTGGCCCGGTCGCTGTGAAACTGTGCACGCACACTCCCTGGATGCCAATTTAGAACCTCTGCCCCAAATTTTTCACATGGGCCTGTTATAGCGCCACCAGGAGGCCGATTTGTGCAAAACCCTTTTACTCCTACAGATTTTATCCAAACGTCATGCAAATCGGTACACAGTATCTCTATAGTCATGTGATCAACACGGATCTGTCCGATTGTCCATATTCCATCCTCATTGGCTAAGGTTGGCTTCCAAAATTTGCAGGATTGGTCCGTTTTGAACAAAATGCCTCAAATCATGAACGCAGCTTGCGCTTTCCGTGCAATTTCACACGCAAATTCCCATTAGGCCGAGGAAGAAATGCCAGCCTTTTCACATTGGCCTGTTATAGCGCCACCAGCAGGTCTAATTTAGCAAAACACATTTTTGGAACAAAATGCCTCAAATCATGAATGCAAGGTCTGATTGCCGTGAAAGGCCTAAGAATAAATGGCACCCTTTTCACATTGGCCTATTATAGCGCCACCAGGAGGCCACAATAACCTACCTAACCTGGCGGAGACCTGTGCTCCAAGGAGCACTTTTTCTAGTTGCAACATGCAACTACTCGCAACCATTATCCCCAATGGCAGTTGCAAGGAGTTGCATTGCCTTAAAACTGTTTTGTTGCAAGGAGTTGTGACTAGTTGCATTGGTGCGGTCTAGCCTTAACACTCACGCAGTAAAGGGAAGCACTCATGGCATGTGCAAGGTGTCTGATCCTTGTGTAAGCTGCTCACTACCCCCAGCTTGAGGATGGTCCTGTGCCTGACCTTTGCTCTTACACACTCTGCAGAAGATCAGATCTGGCATCTTCAGTGGCATCTTCAGGTGGACACTATAGATGCCCTCCAATAAACTGAGTTTGACAGATAAATTAACTCATGCTGTATATGTGATATGCCATTGATTTTGATCAATGTAGGTGTTCTTATATTTCACATTCATGTCACATCTTTTACCTTTTCAGGAACGGAAAGCAGGTTGACTTCTTGGACTTGGACGAGAGCTGCAACTTTGAGATGCATGCAGCCGTGACCAATGTGGGCAACATCAAGACAGTCAAGCCAGTAAGCCTCCATTGCCCGAGAGGCAAAGTACTAAATATATTACCTATAGATAAGATCACAGTCTAATTTAATTGCAATTGACTGTTGAGTGAATCACAGTGACAATTATATATTAATAACAATGTAATAACAATGTGCGATCAATCGCACAGAATTCACTAATGTTGGTGAACATAGGAACCAATGTCATGACCCATACAATGGTATATAGTAGATGCTATATGGACTTCAAATGCAACAAAGATATACATGGAAGAACTGTCCACGTTTCTAGTTCCACCGTAGAAGGTGGGAAATAATTAGTTGTGGTATACCTTTCATGAAAAACCTTACCATGGTTGTGGGATAACTTCAAAACTATTCTTTCCAGAGACAATTAAAAGAGCTGGCTGAATAGCAGCTGGGCCTAATTACAACCATTATTTAGCCGAGTTTATGGTCTTCTGTCACTCTGGCAAGGATGGGACTGCAGGAGTGAACTAGAGAAAGGAACTTTTATTCTATTCCTTGACAAAAGAGCAGCCACGTGTAAAAGTTGCATAGCGACTTGTTGAACCCAGTTTGTTGAATTCAGTGGAGTCTAGACTAAAGAAGAAAGAAGAAAGAAAAAAGAAAAGAAAAATCAAGAAAAATGCAAATATACTGTATACAGTACATTAACAGTAACTCTGCCAACGCTATTCCTCTCTTACAGATGGGTTTTGCAACCACAGATGAAATGCATTCATTTTACTACCCTCATTTCATTTTACTACCCTTCAATTGATGTCACGAAATACCTGACCGCCATGGTGGAGAAGTTATATAACCAGTAAGATGACTGTATAGAATAGATCTTACAGAAATTCTGTATTGATCTTACAGAAGCTAGAATAGGCTTGGTAATGCAGGATTGAGAATTTATCTTAAAACATTCTTTGTCACAGACCTCTGACTTTTTCTGACATATCTTGGGACCTGGATAATATTTCTTCATATGAGTGTCTACACACGCATGCAATTAATGATTGTTTCCTTTCTTTGCTGCTTCCATTGGATAATCCAAAGCATTATCTGAAGGAAAGTCATTGATAATAGGACAATTGTATTATCTAACAACACAATATTATTGCACTTACTGTCTGCACTTGCATGTTTCCTGTTTAATGATTTAATTTAATCCTGTTTTGTGTATTAGCGTTTACATAAGGGTTGTGAATAATGAACACGAGCATTTGGCTGAATTTAGACAATTCTGAGCTGATAGTACTGATTTGACCAAATTCTGATTTGTCATGCAGTCATGATTTACTTTTTTGTTGATAACTGTGTTGTGTTTATCACATCAAAGATTGTTCCTTCTTCCTTTTCACAGAATAACTACTCATTGCACTTGAATGGCACAGTGAAAAATATGATGAAAATACCTCGGTCAGTTGTTGCAATGCCCCTGACACCATTTTGCTAAACAGCCTGGCTCCTATGGAGGACTCAGCACTTCCTGGGTTATGACTTCAGCCGGAGGCATGCTGCTGCTGTTCTGGACTGCAGTGCCGTGAAAGGCAGCCCATTCCATTTGCCATCTTGAAAACAGAAGGCAGAATAAAATAAGACAGGATCTTATAATATAGAAATAGCCAGTGGTGGAAAAAGTACTCAAATATTTTACTTAAGTAAAAGTACCAATTCTGCAATAAAATTATTATAATAATTAAAATTCCTAAAAGTCCATTGAAAATAGCAGATCTATAAGCTCGATGCGAAATACTGTATATAAATGTGAATACTCAAGTAAAGTAAAAAATATGTCAAACTTTTACATAAGTACAGTACTTGAGTACTACTAGTACTAGTTATTTTACACCACTGGAAATAGCTATATTATATGAATGTCATCATGTTGACCAAATGTTTTTTCCCCCCCTTTCACTTACTGTAGGTCTTAAGTTAACTGAGATTTATATATGTACATAATAGAGGCCTGGGCTAATATATAAAAATGAGAACTGTCAAAGTGTTTGGACAGCCTAATATGACAGCACATTTCCACAATGCTAACCAATGACAGATGAAGTGCTCTTTCATTCTGTGGCTTTCAAGGTGCAATGGTGAAGGAGAGGATACAGTATATAGCCTAGAGTGAGTTTATGTATATTCATTCAACAAAAATAGTAAACTAACTGTCGGTGGTCCATTTATGCTCACTCTGAACACTATACTACTGAGTTAGATGTATGCTGCACACACACATAGACGTAGTGTTGTTGTTTAACAAATAACAAAACACTAAACTAGAAAGATAGGTAAGGATTCAATAAGTGTACTCGTATGACATACAGTAGGCTATGTGGTCCATTTAGCTATACCAAAATGTTATTTGGCAAACGACAATAGGGAGAGAGAAGTCAAGTCACTGTGTATAGGCTATTATTGTGTATTATTGTATTATATGATGCATACAGTACAGTATCTACTCCAACTCTATAACCAACAGATTGAAATAAATAAATAAATAAATATTGGGAGGCTAAATATAGCCTTGATACACAGATGTGTAATGTAAAAACGTAACGTGCTAGTTATTTTTTTTGCCAGCTGTATGGTGGTTTTGAACTGTGGTTCTCAAAGTGGGGTCCGGGGATCCCCAGGGGTCCTTGAAGGAGTTCCAGGGGGTCCCCAGCTTAATGATAGATAGTTAGGAACCAAATGGACCCTTATGGGTCTGTAACAGATAGTGTACAAATGGAACCAGATGGACCCGTATGGGTCCATTTGTTTCCATTTGTACACTCTCAGAGCTAAATTAACATTGATTTTACAATAGAAATTGGGGTCCCAGAGATAGAAATGCTATTTAAATGGGGATCCGTCCGTAGCCTAGTAATGCCTGTCAAACTGGGGGGGGGGTCCTTGAATTAAAATGGTTGGGAATCACTGCTTAGAGAGCTGTAAAAATCTTCTCTTATGGGGGTCCCTGGCATATCTTTTCCAATGGGGGTCCTTGGGCCAATTATTGTCAATTTGGGGGTCCTTGACATGACAAAGTTAGTTTGAGAACCACTGGGGGTTCAGAATGTGATGTATTGGGCTACAAGGGCAAGGAGGGGAAGACAGACTGGGGCTCGTGCACATGAACACACTGCGCGCCCCCGACGATAAAGTCGTGACGCCTTCATCCGGGGACTCGGTACGAGCTCGCTCTCCAACATGGCGGCGTCAGGTGAGGTTTATGTGGGTGAACGATCTGGCTCGCGTGGAGGGCTTTTCGGGGGATATTACCTCGACATAACGTAGCATAACGAGTGTATGGAACGTTAAAGGAGCGCCGTGTGGCCCGGCGTCATTGTCCCGGCCGTCTAAACGCGTGTGTCTTGTGTTTTTAGCCCGGTAAAGAAGGACGCAGTGGCCCGAGAAAAGAAGGGGGGGCATCGGCTCCGCGAGGCGAGCATCGGCTCGAGCGGCACAATGTTGAACGTTGCTTTTTAGTGCTTGTATTTGCGCTGGGTTTCTAAATAAACGCAGTGACAGCGCCGCGTTTGCACATTGTGTTTCCTTTTCGACGCTTTCTCCGCACTGACGACATGAGACGTTGTTTGTAGGAAGTGTTGCCAGCAACTGCGGCTGCTAGCCTGGTGGCTCAGGCTCATTGTTGCCATGTCCGCTTGTTATAAGAGACTTTGCGCTTTGTCCGTAGAAGTTGCTTGTAAATATTGGTAGCTGCGGCTTGCGGTGTTTTGGGCTTGTTTATTGTTTTTGGGCTTGCTTCCTAAATGTTGTTTATAAAACAGTGTTTTGCAAACATTCTCTTGTCAAGAATGAATGGGATTGTTTTCATAGACCTAGTTGCTTATTTCTCTCGCGATGTCTGGCAACACTGGTCAGGCTGCCACATTCTAGCGATGTTCTGTTCGCCGTGGTGGCGCGAGCTGTGTGCGCATGCAGCGGCCGGGGCGCACGCGCACTGATCTGGAGGGAGTGGGGTTGGGTCGAATCGAGCCGCTTCGCTTCCTAAATAAAAAGTACCAAAAAATCCTAACGCACACAGTATATGCAGCAGATATACTGTTGTCTCCTCAACTCTTCATGTAACCCGAGTATTTTTTAACCCGGCCAGCACCACCTTGACCTACTTAGGTTACTGATGTGTGTGTGCAGTCGGCTACCGTATGTAGCTACCAGATAAAACACGTGTGCCTGTGTTAGCTTAGGTCTCCAGATATGTATTGTTTAGTAACAGACGGGAGGAGAAGAGGGACATGTGTGCTGGAGGGTCGCATTTCAAACACCCCCTCCCCCTCCCCCTCGCTACTTTGGGCCGTCCGATGATGGCGCACTTGGGTCCGTCCTGGTCCTGGCGCAGCCACGAGCACTAGGCCCTAAACCCTCCTAGACAGACAGGCTTTAAGCGGGGAGACTCCCCCGTCAGCACTCCTCTGATGACTAAGCCCGGCCAGGCATATTAGACCAGTGCTTCTCAAACTTTTTCATGTCAAGGACCCCCAAATTGAGACTTATTAGCCCGCGGACCCCCATTTCAAAAGATAAGCCAGGGACCCCCATAAGAGAAGATTTTTTTTTTATGGCTCTAGCAGTGATTCTCAACCATTTTAATTTCAAGGACCCCCAGTTTGACATGCATTAGGCTAGGGACCCCCATTTAATGGCATTTCTCTCTCTTGGACCCCAATTTATATTGTAGAATCAATGTTAATTTAACTCGGAGAGTGTACAAATGGTTTGTACAGGCAGACCCATAGGTGTCCATTTGGTGCCTAATCTGTCATTTAGCTGGGGACCCCCTGGAACTCCCTCAAGGACCCCTAGGGGTCCCCGGACCCCACTTTGAGAACCAATGTATTAGACAATGAGAGCAGATACTTGGTCCACCAAGGCAATAACATGCATGCTTTTGCCTTGCTGTTAAATCATCTATCCATTGACTGCGATGCATAGCTAGTACTAACTATGCTATATACACACGCAGCCCCAGTTAATGTAGCTTTCTTCTAGCTACTGTTATGTCATCACACACGAGGAGAGCTGTATGTAAGGGCTGACTAATGTGTGTATTAATTGTGTTGATGCTGCTCAATACCGTTGGCTGGCTCCACCTCCACCATGACTTAACTGTAAACAGTGAGTCTGCATTATCATGGACCAGGGTACAGTTGTAAACAGTGTGTGTGTGTGTGTGTGAGAAAAGAATGTCCTGACAGCTGAGAATTTCACAATGAACATGGCAGAGGGCTTTGTGGTGCTCTGACAGCACCCACCAGACCAAAACAAACCAAAGCCCGTTTCAAGCCCCCAGCCATGAACCTATTTGTAATTCATACAGGGGTTTTCTAGGGATGTTCTGCATAAGTTCAGTATGCATTACTCGGGAATTGTGTTTTCCAAATTGAATGATGTTACCTGGTGTCATTATGAGACTTGGAAACAAACATTGCATCATTCTGTTTTGAATTGACTGGGAGGATGCAATGGTGAGGTGTCTCTGCTCTGGTGATTAATGTTTTTGACCTACAGCGCTGAAACCGTAACCGACAGACCACTCCCTGTTTAGTGTGGGGGGCAGTGGAGTGTGTTCTGGGTTAAACTTGGCCGCATGCTGGCTGGACACGAAATCCTCCATTAGAAACAAAAAGGCAGAGCGTGTTTTCCTTATCATGGCTCGCACATTGCAGTCCCCTTATCAGTTATTGTTGGAGCACACACACTCCTCAGCTCACTGCAACACTGCTAATGGGAGTGTTTGTCTGCACACACAACAGCTGTCCATATAAAGGAAGGCCTGCATGCAATCCTTTTCAGAGAGAGAACAGTCTGTTGTTGTTGTTGTGGTGTTAGTCATGGCAGAGAATGGTGGTGGCTGTCAGGTTGTGTTGTGTGTATTATGATTTGCTGTTTTGCCACAAACAAATTAGTAATAAAGTACATGTTTTGGTTTTCCATTTTAGTGTCGTAGTCATTGCAAACTCCAGTGGAGTTTAGATTTGGTGTCAAAGCCAGTAAAACCATAGATTATTAATTAGCCTGTCACTAAAGCCTAATTTATACTTGGTTGTGCTCTGGTGTCGGTGCAGATCTATAAGCTCAGGTGTGAGCTTTTAGATCGGCTATTTATTAATGAGTGCAAATCGGGTGTAGATGTGTAATAACTATAAGCATTTTACATAAGGTCTGTAGCCTACATCTTGGGACAGCTGTTAAGATTCCCACGTTCCCCACAGTCTCCATTTTGTCCCATTTTGTAAACAGGATTTAACCCCTTAAATCCTATATACTTAGTTAACCAGGGTACCTCCGGGCTCTGTACTAGGTGGCAGTGGCTCAGGAGGTATAGCAGCTGCTTGGGAATCGGAAAACCGGGAACGGTTTGATCCCCCCCCTGGGTTAGTGCGAAGTGTCCTTGAGCAAGAGACTGAACCGGTCCTGATTAGCAGGTTTTGGTTTATTGCGTGGTTTCCTCCTCCATCAGTGTGAATGGGTGAATGCTTTGCATGCTTGTAAAGCACTTTGGATAAAGGAGCTATATAAATGCACCATTTATCATTTAAGTCCGCTAGTGTTTCTCTCTAGACCAAATAAATGTCTTTGCTGATCTGCTGTTTTCGACGAATGTTTGCCCCTCAATGGGTACGCTAGGGTTCAAGTGTGTTATTTTAACCCATTAAGACCTGAGGCCGATTAAAACATTTTTTTTCTCTAAATCTCTCTTCTAAATGCTTAACAAAACATATATTCAAAGATTTTCACAATAAAAAAAAAATAGCAGATCTACAAGCTCACAGCGCGGCACTCGGTGCCGTGCTATGAGCTTGTATATCTGCTATTTTTGAATAGCCAAAGAAATCTAAAAATGACACATACGCGTCCCCGGTCTTAAAGGGTTAAGATTTCTTTGGCTATTCAAAAGTAGCAGATATACAAGCTTGCCGCGCTATGAGCTTGTAGATCTGCTATTTTTGAAAAATCGTGAAAATGTGTGCAAATCTTTGAATACTTGTATTTTTAAAATGAAAATTTGTAACTCAAATCTGTGCTTCTGGGGGTGCCTGGAACAAAACATTTTGAGATAAGGGTCCTCTCTAAATACTGTTAGGATATCTAAATCCTAACAGTATGTTGCTATATCAGTAGTGCTCCAACTTTTCCGTGTCGAGGACCCCCAAAATGATATGTATTTGGAGCCCCATCTCAAAATATGTTGTTCCAGGGAGGGACCCCCAGATGTAAAGATTTGAGTTAAAAATGTTCGCTTTAAAAATACATATATTCAAAGATATGATTTTTTTTTTCACGATCTTTAAAAAATAGCAGATCTACAAGCTCATAGCGTGGCACTATGAGCTATGCCGTGCTATGAGCTTGTTGTATATTTGCTATTTTTGACGTCTAAAACGACAGATGTGTTCCCGGATTGAATGGGTTTAAATGGGTGTGAATAACATAAGAACAGTCATCTATTCCAGGCAGTTCATGGTCTGACATCACTTTTGTTCCATCTCCAGCTAAGAAGAAGAATAAGAAGGGGAAGACCCTAACTCTGACTGACTTCTTGGCCGAGGACAGTAGCGGCAATGCCCCACCTCCGCCCCCCAGCTACCCGTCCAAGTCCACCAGTTGGGCTGACAACACCGAGGACCTGGATGGAGATAGTGAGTAAAGGCATACCTAGTAGACTTGCGTTGCCACTGGCGATCACAGATTTCCAGCTGCTGATGCATGTGGTGACATTTTAAAGTCAATGTGTGAGCTGAACCGGGTGGAAACGATTCTAAGATTTCCAAAATAACTCCCATCGCTGAACCAATTCAAAGTCTTTAGGGCAGTCCTTCATATTTAGATGGTGATTATGATTGGTTTCCAAAGCAGTAGGCTTATTCCCAATTGGCGATTGTATCGTATGTCACATATTGAAGGGAAAAATTAAATATGTTAAGAAAATCTCAAAGTACTATGTTATAAAAAAGCAGAGTTGCGAGTGAGAATTCAATATCTCCGCAGGCCTGGCAGAGATTAATTACAAACCTTGCCGTCTCCTCTTCTTTCCAACTCCTACTCCAGGCGCCTCCTGTCGATTAGACCATGTATCACCGATTAGTGGGCAGTGGGCACAAATCACAAAATGAAAATGGAAAGGAATCGCCCAAACCTAGAAAGCAGTAGCGTAGGTTTATTGGCGGCCCATCTCGCCGCTGTTTTAGCCGCTACATTGAATTTGGATGTATCGGTATTCGGTATAGTTGAATAGTCTCATTCATCTGGCTATGCGAGACTATTACATACTGTACCACCAAACCCATGTTTTCTTAAATTGCAGTATGCTTTTCTTAAATTGCAGCCTTCTAGCGAGGCTTTGTTTCTCTCACCTGCACACACGGCGACAAAGAGAAGAATTGTAAAATATTAGGATTACTCGATATCACCCTCAGTGGAAATCCTACCTGTTTATAAGCTTGATTGTTAGAGAGTCGGTGGGTGAGCATTAGTTAACACTTGTCCTAAACAACTAAATGTATAGGGCCTCTATTAAAGATATACAATTCATTTAAAGCTCCGGTCTCATTTTCTCCCAAGTCTCCACATCCTGGCACACAGCGGAGGATTCATACCGGGAGCCGGCCATCGACCGAAACATCCTCCCCACAGCGCCACGCTCGGCCCGTGAGCCCAACGTGGACCGCTCTCGGCTGCCCCGGAGCCCACCCTATACAGCTTTCCTGGGCAACCTGCCCTATGATGTCACTGAGGAGTCCATCAAAGACTTTTTCCGTGGCCTAGCAGTAAGTGTCATGCATGTGCACACATGAGGGCTTTCTGCACAATCTATTGTATTGTTGTATGTATTTGCATATAGCATACTATTTGTAAATTACTACCCAACTGTCAAAAATTCTAAATGCCTAACGGATTAAGGAGATAACTTCTATACTGTATTATCTTCATGGCACATTGTTCTTGCTGTTGCACCCACAATTGTATTTATATATTATAAGTATTGATTTAAACAGATGGATATTGAAAGTAAGCCATGGTTGATAGATCCATGTCAACAAAACGAAACCCATGTGACAGTTTCACAATGATCTCACTATGGTTAAGAACTTTGATCCCTTCACTCATCTGAAAATGTAGCTTCCTGCTGACTGTTAAGCATTTTCTTTTTCAGCTCTAGGTATTTATATTGTCTGTAGGTGGGTTTCCATCCACCAGTGCATTTTGAACATTAGAAAACTTCAATAGAAATGCCACAGATTCTGATGAAAGAAACTTTAACGTAAATGTTGCACAATTGTTTATATGCTTGTTTTCAGTTCAGTTTTGTTTTAAATGAATGAAGGCGTGCCTGGGGCTTGGTTGACACCTTGCCTGTTAGGTCTCTTTTCTTCGCATCAGGACTTTTTACCAAGAGGAACAGGACACACGGGTCATCCCAGCTCATTATTTACGTAAAACAATAGTTGGCCATTTAGGAGGCTCATAAATCTTTATGCCTGTTGGCGCCTTAGACTTGGAACATTCCCCTCTAGTACTTGACTTCCTCCTTCAAGATTATTTTTAATAGTACTCAGGAACTGTGGTTCCATAATAAATGATGTCAATATGAAGCTTGAAAACACATCATTCAGTTTGAATTGACTGGGAGGATGCAATGGTCAGGTCTCTGCTGCTTGACCTACACAGCCTTCGAGCAGTAACACTGACAGACACGTATTTCAGTATATATATTTTTATTTATGCTTCAAAACTCACATACCCACTTAAGTTTTCCTGCACACTGCACTGATGCTTTATGACAGTGGTCCTTGGAGGGGGGGGGGGGGGTTCCTGGCGGTCCCCAGTAAAAGTAGTTAATTCAGCATCACAATCATTTTAAGCACTTTACCCATTTCTATGTGGGCTAGAGATGCACCGATAATCGGCCGCCGATTAAAAAAGCCGGTTTTAGGTCACACCGGCTGGATCGGTGCTCGGCCGGTCACTGTCATAAATTCCGATTTTATGCCGGTCAAATTGAAACTGCGTTGGCACTGCGCAGCAACAGCATGATGATCAAAGTCGTGCGAGTCGACTCGGTAAACATTAGCAAGAGAAGCCCACAGATGGTGCTGATTACCATTGAAATATAAGGATATATATATATATATTGAATATCTATATAATATGGAATATATTATATTCCATAATGCTGCACGCAGTTATAGCCTAGTCAATGTAGTGACTGTCGGTTTGTCAATCACGGGGAATTTAAAGGCTGCATGTGCGTCACCAGGCTTCTCATACGGTCCATGCAAAAGATGTTGTAGACTACAGAAAAAATAGCCTTTAAACATCCCTTTTATTGTAGCCAGTTGCAAAGAAAAATCACCCCCTGACTCTCGTTGCATATGCTGTTGAAAAGACAACTTTGGAATGGACGGGTGGTGTGTGTGTGCATGCGATGCGTGTTCGCGCACTTCTCTCATACAGACAGTAGCTGCTCATTCCTCCTACCTGCAGGGTTGCCTCTTATTCCAAATAAATTACTAGGCGCCATCTGAAAAGTCCTTAATGCTGTAAACAGCTTCCAACAACAACTCTAAAAGACATTGTGATGTGATCATGATATCAGCCATCGACACCGCTGGTTTAATTCATGTGCCTATAGATGGGTTTCCGCGCGACGTCATCACAGAGCAGAGTGCGCGATCTGCGCATGCGCGGGGGAGAACGAACCGGAAGTGCCATTCACTCTCTCGTTATTTTCGGGATTTAGATAGGCATAATGCTGCTATTATAGGCATAATAGGCATAATGCTGCTATTATATACAAACAGATCCAACTTTCGACAAATCATTTTTATTGAGTAAAGAAGATATTACAAACTGCATCATTTAATCTACTTTCATTAAACCTGGTGAAGACCATTTATTTTCTGAATGTACAGTGGCCAGAGATGCTGCGGGTAATAGCGCCCTCTACAGGCTCATCCCGCCACTGCGCGCGCATCATCCTCTATGTTTACAAACAGGAAACCCATCTATACAGACGTCTTCTCATCTATCCAGCTGTAGCCTATTAAAGCTCGTTAAGACTGGTCTGAAAGTTTAACAAAGTCCACTGAGCAACAGAGTAGTGTAACACTTTTTGTCAGAGGTTAAAACAAGCCTAGAGTGACCTAAGGTAAATTTCTCACCTTGAAAACAATTAAATGCAGACATGTCCTACTAGAGTGACATAAGGTAAATTTCTCACCTTGAAAACAATTAAATGCAGACATGTCCTGCTATGTGTCTGAATGGGAAAACCTTATTTATTTATTTTTGCTTTTAGTTCAAATAAGAAAATAATTTTGCATTAAGATAAGATTTTGTTAGTTAAAATAGATAACCATTTTTAATAAATCATAATTTCAATAACTGATCTCAATATGGACCCATAATAAGTTTTGCCAAAATCATGCAGCTCTATAACAGCGACAGCCATAACAGCAATGGTACAAATAAAAACATAAAAAATAAATGATATAGACTACAGTAGTATTCTTTTTAAAATTCTTCTTGTTTTTGTAATGACTTTAGGCCTTTCGTTGCCTAGTTAGGGCATCAATATTATAGCCATATCATGATAGTAGACTGGATATCGTCTGTGATTTTGGATATTGTACTATTATGATATGGCATAAGTGCTCTTTTCCTGGTTTAATTTTATTTGTACTCTGTATTGGCAAATACACAAAATTAAGTACTTGTACTTAGCCTGAAAAAAATCTAGTTAGAAAATAGAATATCGGTATCGGTAAAACCAGTATCGGCAGTTCAGACTTTTAAAAAACAGGTAATCTGTGTCGGCCAAGGATTTTGCAATCGGTGCATCTCTAATGTGGGCTATTCAAAAATAGCAGCTATACAAGCTCACAGCTTGTACATCTACTATTTTTTAAGTTTTGGAAAAAAAATACTTCAGTATCCGGTATTTCACGCTACAGGGTTTTGCCCAGGAAAACTTTTGTTTAGGTGGCAAGTATCGAAAGTGGGTGCACATGTGCGTGCACTTAAGAGCTGCATGATGAGACAAAACTTCACACCTCTGTATTTATGACTAAATGTGTCACTGTCTTCTGTGTATTTCTGTGAAATGCAGTTCACTGTTGGATCGATGAATCATTAAACCCCTAATTGAGAGGCAAGAAGAGGTTTTGTCAGTCTGCTGCCAGCGTGTCCCCAATTGATGCGTTTCTCTCTTCATTCATTTCCAGATCAGTGCGGTGCGTCTCCCTCGGGAGCCAAGTAACCCAGAGCGGCTCAAGGGGTTTGGTTATGCTGAGTTTGATGACGTGGATTCCCTTCTAAGGGCCCTCAGTCTCAACGAGGAGGTCAGCGCTTTGTTTTGTACCTACTTGGTTTAAATGCAGCTTGTATTTAACCAGTGTATGAAGTAAAGTAAAAATTCCCAGCAGTGTTCACACTAATGCCACAATGTACAACTTTTTGTTATGTCCATAGTTTGACATTTGGTTTTAAAGTAGAATTGAACTCTGGCTGGTGGAGATGAGCTTTCCTGACCAGTTTGCGACAAATGACAATAGACTCCCCAATGTGAAATGCAATTTTGATCAGTCAAGTGAAGAGGCCGATTCATTTTTATTAATTCTGAAGGAATAATACTGGAAACCATAACTTGTTTTCCTCCCTCCATGTTTCTATGGCTACAGAACTTGGGAAACCGAAGGATCCGTGTGGATATCGCAGACCAGTCCAACGATAAGGGTACATCAATACCTCTTAATATTTCACTAACGACAAAATCTTGAACCTTTTAATCTTAATATAATTAGCTGGTACATTTTGGGAATTAACAATTACTCAACCTCTTTCTTGCACAACTTGTGTATTATTACTACTACTGTAGTATCTGAATCTAACGTCTCCTCTCCTTGTACACCTCAGAGAGAGACAACGGCATGGGTGGACGTGACCGTGGTCGCATGGGGTCTGGGGACTTGGGTCCTGACAAGACGGACTGTGCTGACTGGAGGGCCCCCCGCTCTGCTACAGCAGCAGAAGACGATGCACCTCCAAAACGAGACGATGCGTTTGGTGAGATTGAGTTCCACCTAGCTGCCTCATAGCAAATATTCAGCATTAAAAGCAATTTGCATGCCTCATAACTACAGTGTTTATAGCACCCCGCCCCTGCAAAAATATGACCGCTACTGCTGAATGATATATATATATATATATATATATATATATATATATATATATATATATATATATATATATATATATACTTATATGGTCTTGATAAACTCATGTTACTCATGCATTCTTCTTATCTCTGAACACACCAAATCAACTGTAAGTTGGTTTTGACAACAAATGTTTGAATACTATGTTAATTATTCTCTGTTTACAACAGAAGTCTACTGCTGTACAGAACGGCGTACCTCTTTATATTCGGGTCAATTACTTTTACGATACGATAATCGTAAAAGTAATTGACCCGAATATAAAGAGGTATGCCGTTTTGCACTTTACCTGATCATCTCAGCATATTAAATCAAGTTACAACACCCTCCTGTCTACCATCAGCTAGATTGGAGCTAGAATTAAGCTTTACTTTACTAACATAATCATTTATTTGGAATTAGCAAGGAAATGTCTGTGAAATAAACATTTGGAAGATCCATCTTAACACATTCCATGCCAGAGTTTAATATCATAATGTACTCACCAGTGCCAGCAATTTATTGTTGTTTTTTTGTTTTTTTCACGTCGCCACAGACCTCGCTAAATACCTTTTAAGATCGCGCGTTCAACTGTTTGTAGACACACAGGGTAGCTGTGTGAGTGGCCCAGAGAAGACCGTTTCAATCGGCGATCGTCCATTTTGCAGTAGTCGCAGTTTCTATTAAACAGCGTTCAGCGCGGAGAAAAACAACAACCGAGATAATGGCGGATTAGGGGAAGCTTTAGAGTGGCGGCGGATGGGAACGAAAATCTTCGATTGACATTTCCGTTTCCGGTGTGCTACAATGAAATGTGTCACTGCGAGGGAGGCCTACAATGAAATGTGTCACTGCGAGGGAGGTCTACAATGAAATGTGTCACTGCGAGAAAAAAAAGAAGAAAAAATACCACTTCGCGTAGAACTACGCGACTGGCACGCTTGGCAATTATTTAGGTTCGCGTAGAACTACGCGATTGGCACGCAATGTGTTAATGATCTTGCATGAGATGGAAGCGTCAGTATTGCCCATATGTAGTGTTTTTCCTGGAGGCGATCCACGAGCCACCGTGACTCTGCAACACCTGTTGTTCTCAAAGACTTTGGGGAGGAATAAACCTTCCTATTACACAAAAAGTTGATGGCCTCCATATAGTAACTTGCACACACAATATAAATATTTACCACGGCTGCTAGAACTTCATTCTAGGGGAAACGCATAACCTAAACAATCAAATCATACAAAATCTATGTAAATGGCTCAACACAACTAATATTATGAGTGGTTTCTCCAAATTCAACACAAAATGCCACTTTAATGACTTGCAGTGTCAGAATTATTCAAACCCTTCATGACAAGTGTCTTTAATACTTCGTAGAGCACCCTTTGCTATTATGACCTGCTGCAAAACGTAATGCATAGCCAGAAACCAGCTTCTGGCAGCATTCCTGTGGCATTATAGCCCATTCCTCATGTGTAGTGGCCTCCAGTTCACTAATATTCTTGGGTTTGCGTTCTGCAACCGCCTTCTTAAAATGCCACCAGAACGTTTCTATGGGGTTCAAGTCAGGAGACTCTTCCAGCCAGTCTAGAATCTTCCAGGACTTACCCTGAAACCAAGCCTTAGTGGACTTTGAAGACTACTTGTTGTTATTGTCCTGTCGGGAGGCTCAATGACACCCAGGCTATCGCTTCCTCACAGACGGCATGAAGTTTTCTCCTAGGATTTCATGATACTTGATTGAATCCATCTTGCCCACAACACGGTGCAGCTTTCCAGTGCCAGAAGAAACAAAGCACCCCAGCCCAGAGCATCACCGTGCCACCACCCCATGCTTCACTGTAGGCAAGGTGTTCTTTTTCAGTATAATGCTTCATTCTTCCACCTCCAGACATACCATACCGCTGATCCTTAGGCCCCAAACCTTCCAGTTTTCTTTCACTCCAGAGAATCGAATGAACCCATTAAGGCCTGAGGTTCCGATTCTACAAATGTCTTCTAAATCCTAACTGTTTTCTGAAAAACTTGTGTTACTATGTCAGTGGTGCTCGAACCTTTTTCCTGTCAAGGACCCCCAAAGTTATGTATTTGGCCGCGGACCCCCCATCTGAAAATATTTCTCACCAGGGACCCCCCAGAAGCAAAGATTTTGAGTTAAAATGTATATATTCAAAGATGTGCAAGAATGTTCACAATTTTTCAAAAATAGCCAAATTATTAAGTGGTTACACAATACACAGATGCGTTCCCGGTTTTAATGGGTAAAAAAAAATCTGTGAGATTTATGAGCATTTTGTAGTGGACTCTTTAGTGCTTTTGGATCAGTATTGGTGTACGTGTTGGAGTTGAGGCATGGAGCCCTTCAGCGTTTAGTATGCACCATATTGTGCAATCTGGAAATCTGGAACCTCAGTGTCTGCTGCCACCAAGTCTTCCTGCAGCTCTTTTGCAGTTACTAGAGTGTTTTTGACCATCTGCTCCTCAAGGATCTGGTGGCAGCCATTGATAGCTTCCTCTCTCTGCCAAGTCCAGGTAGTGTAGCCCACTGTTCCTTTTAACTTAGTTTGAACTTGTGAATTATGCTTCCAACTGTAAGGCTTGGTTTTGGAGGAAGTCCTGGAAGATTCTACTGTGGCCATCAGTCTCCTGACTTGAACCCCATAGAAACTCTCTGGGATTTGAAGAAGGCGGTAGCAGAATGCTACCGGTCTGGAGGCCACTGCACAGGAATGAGCTAAAATATCACAGGAATGCTGCCAGAAGCTGGTTCCTGGCTATGCATCACGTTTGTAGAGGGTCATAATAGCAAACGGGTGCTCTACGAAATATTAAAAGACACTTGACATGCAGGGTTTGAATAATTATGACACTGCAATGGTCATTAAAAGTGGCATTTTGTGTTGAATTTGGAGAAACTAGTTACCACTCATATTAGTCGTGTTGAGCCATTTACTTGGATCTTGTGTGATTTGTTTATTTTATACACACACAGTAGGATTGGAAAACCCGTCGGAATGAAAAAGGAGTGCTCCTTTTCTTTGACGTCGCCGCCCGTCCGCATTTATTTGGGCGACCGCCGCCGCATTAAAACGGCCTTGAAACGGGAGCTACTTCTAGGCGCTAAAGCTAACCGGGGTCCCGGTGGTATACCTCCAAGTAGGCCCCGGCCTCGAGTTAGAAAAAAAGACTCCGGCCGCCGGGGCGTCGTCCTCCTTCGGCCCCAGGAGCTGGGACGGGACGGTTCCCAAGGAGTCCTAAAATGTTGTTTGCGTCCCTCCCGCGAGGCCGGGGCTCGCTCGGTAAGCCCCGCCCGGCCAGGGTGCGGCTGTCGGCCGTGAGCGGAGGGCTCTGTGCGTCTTGTACCGCTGCGACATCAAAGCCTCCAGCTCGCTCCGTCTCGTGCCGAAAACCGAGCGCTCCTTTTTACTGTACTGTACCATGTACATGAGAGAGGCGTATATTGGGGGGCCTTTTGAATGATGCTAAGGCTGTTTTATTTTGTCATCCCAGTGACATCCATTGCAGTTCTTATTTTATACAGTTGACCCAAACCATGATGTAAAGTACTAACCACTGTTATTTTGTCATTGTGCTTGTAGGATCACGTGACCGTTATGAGCCCAGAAAGGACAACGACCGAAGCTCAAGCTTTGGGGGGGATCGGGATCGGGATCGCATGCGGGATCGCTATGACGATCGCGACCGTAGGGACCGCTATGACGATCGCGGGGGCGGTCGGGATCGCTATGACGACAG
The DNA here is from genome assembly GCF_963280865.1 of Gymnoscopelus braueri. Classification (NCBI taxonomy): domain Eukaryota; kingdom Metazoa; phylum Chordata; class Actinopteri; order Myctophiformes; family Myctophidae; genus Gymnoscopelus; species Gymnoscopelus braueri. The sequence continues at coordinate 16,022,700 of NC_137612.1, forward strand.
AGGAGGTGGAGGCGGAGGTGAGTTAAAGTTTTTTTTTAATGCATGCATTGATATTATTGTTGGGGTATGCCTCATGACAGATTTGCGTTCTACTGGGCGCACCTTTCTAGTTGCATTTCTTTTCCACTGCTCTTAACTATAACCTCACTGTGATTCTCAGCTTCCTCAGCTTTTGGTGACTCTCGTAGTGGAGGGGGCCGTCGTGCCTTTGGCAGTGGCTTCCGGCGTGACTATGATGACGACAATCGGAGTAGTAGTAGCTATGGCGACCGGCCTCGTTATGGCGGTGGTGGTGACCGCGAGGACCGGTATGAGAGGCGTGAAGAATCGGCTGAGGGCGCCGAAGAAAGAGGTGAGAGAAACATTTTTATTTATTTTTTCTGTGATAATGTCATGATAATATCTGAGATATTGCAAATGTATTCACACGGTAGATGAAATGTTGTTGCCAAATGATTGTGGTTTTCTGCCTGCCGATAAATGTGGTGATATCTAGATTCCATGTAGTTGCTAGAACAGTGGTGAGAACGGCCAATAACAACCTACGCCTACTGCTTTAAAAAACAATCATACGTCTCAATATGAAGGACTTTCATTATTTTTTAATCTCTGAAATGTTTCCCCCCAGTAGCAAAGATATATAAATTAAATGTCACCAGTCCTATCGGTAGGCAGAGATCTCTGGTCGTCTGGCTACATGAGACTAGAAGTAGGCCTGTCACAATTATTACATAATCGTCTAATCGCAATTATTTGAGGTAATCGCTATTATTTTTGCATAATCGTCATCGTTTTCGCACCTTTTCAAATATTACAAATGGCAGATCTACAATCAGTAGATGAGCTATTTCTGCTATTTTGACAAAATTATTAAATATGTCAATAATTTCTTTGTGTATTTCAGTTATTCTGTCCTGTGCAATGTTTTAATCGTTAATCGCAATTATCGTGACAATTGATCGTCAACTTAAATTTGTAACCGTGACGGGCCTAACTAGAAGAAATTGTGTTCCGTCGTAGCTCTTTAGTGCCATAATGAAGTAAATCTCATGAACTCTAGTCAACCAACAGGCTGAGTGGCAAGAAAAAAAAAGTGCTGCAAAGTAACTAGGCTAGTGGGTAGATGTAAAACCTAGTCTGTCTGAAATCTGAATAACCTACTATACTAGAGGTGTGCCTCTCCCCTGGCATCTATGTAGTGATTGTGAATAGGGCTGGGCCTAATGCGATTAATTGCCACTCAAATAATTGCGATTAACGACAAATAACTGAAACATACAAAGAAATAGACATATTTAATAATTTTATACATGTAAGCTTGTAGATTAGCTATTTAAGCTTTTCTTTTCCAATGCGTGACGCGTTGTTATTAGCAACACTGCCAATGACTCTAAACTAACTAGCCAATCTAGCAGACTGCGCTAAACCCCAAGTGATCCTTCCTATTCTTCCACTTGCTCCCCCCTTCCCATTCATACTTGAATACATAGCTTGAAAGTTGGTGTTAATAGTGTTATGGAGCTGACTCTGTGATGGAGCAATCATACCTGCACTGCAATTTTAACTCTGAACCCTTGTCGTCCTGTATGCTCTTCGTCACCCCCTCCTCCTCAGCTGCCAACAGGCCCAAGTTGGTCCTGAAGCCTCGCAGTGTTCCCAAGGAGGAGGAACAAGGTGGTGGTGGTGGGGGCGGGGGTGGTGCCCCGGCCCCTAGCTCTGGCAGCAGGGCCTCCATTTTCGGCGCGGCCAAGCCGGTGGACACGGCATCGAAGGAGCGCGAAGTGGAGGAGAAGCTGAAGAAAGAGCAGGAGAGGTTGCAGAGGCAAATGGACGATGGCCCCCGGGGTCTTGACAGAAAGCCCAGAGAGAGAGACAGGTGAGAGACTACACGACTGCATCTTTCCTGTTTGTTATCTGTCAGACTATGATGTAACTGAGGTTAATTTTTAACAGATTTTTTTAAAAGCGTTTCTGCTGTTGTACCATGTGATTTATTGCAGTGGTTCTCAAACTTACCCCAGGACCCCCAAAATGATATGTATTCAGCTGCGGACCCCCATCTCAAAATATTTTGTTCCAGAGACTTCCCCAGAGGCAAAGATTTGAGTTAAAAATGTTTGCTTAAAAAAAAAAAAAAAGTATATTCAAAGCTTTGCACACATTTTCACGATTTTTCAAAAATAGCAGATCTACAAGCTCATAGCACAGCACCAAGCTATGAGCTTGTATATCTGCTATTTTTGAATAGCCAAAGTATAAAATATGGATAAAGAGGTTAAAATGATTGTGACTCTTTATCAACAAATCTTGCTGGGGACCCCCTGGTGCCCCCCTTCCCCCCAAGCACCCACTTTGAGAACCAATGATTTATTGAACATCGTGGCCACATCCTATCCACAAGTTTCCCAGGGCATTTAGGGCATCACTTCCTGTCGATTTGATATGCTGATACCTGATCAAATCGACAGGAGGTGATGCCCACAACGCCCTAGGAAACACCGACTGAGCCCTATATCGTCTTTCCTGTAACCACCCTTTCTCAAATGCTCAATAAAGAAACCTAAAAGTGAACACATTTAATTGCTACCTTTTTGTTGAGTGGAATGGGTTTAACGACCTCTGTTTTGTGTGCAGGGATCCCAGCTGGCGGACTGAGGACACTACTGAGCGTACTGAGCGTGCTGAGCGTTCCCGCACAGGAAGTGAGTCATCACAGCCAGGAAGTACTTCTGGAAGAGGTGAGATATCGGCATGCATACATACATACATACATACATACTTATTGATATAGCATAATGGGTCAATGAAGTTGTCTCACACAGACTACTACAAGTTGTTCTGTATCATACAAAACAAAAACTAGATTACTTGTCATAAATCAAAACTTAAGCAGATTTAATGTTGAATAACTAGATGTTATGGAGGCTAGTATGAAATGACTGTGTTCAAGCGAAGGGGCGTACGCAGAAACGAAGTGCGCAAAAGCGGTGCGATAGTAGTCGAAACATTTTCCCAATGTTGCATTTCTCAATACCCCAGTCAATCACATTCAGTTGCCAGATGCTTACACTCGGTTTGCTGCCATCACCACTCCCTCACTTAACCCATTAAGGGAAATTGAAAAAGGAGAGCTCGTTTTCACCCCCCCAGCCAATTCTGTAGAACCAACACTAGAGGGCAATGCAAGCCACACTAGACTAGAGCCCCCCACCACGCACGCACGCACGCATGCACACACGCACACATGTGTGTCGTGGATAGTAACCCATGAAAAGATTTATTCTCCCCCTATCGGTTTACAACTCGGACGGCGCTGTTTCGACTAGCAGACCATCGGCCTGGCGGCGCTCGGGCGTGCCTCCTCGGCCTCAAGCTCTGCTGAGTCGGCGCGCCTCCGTCATGGACAATAACTATTCACACAAGTGTGTGTGAACGCGTGTTCAGCGTTCCCCTAGCGTAGCTTCCTGGTTGCTATGTGGGCGGGAACAACAAAAGACAGGTCCGCTTTGCATCAAAGCCCCTCCTCCTCGCGAGGAGCAGCGCCTCGCGTAAAAAACCCTGTCTCGAAAAGACCCGCCTCTCGCCGAAACACTGCGCCTAAAAACGAGCATACATTTCTAACTGGTCTGCGGCCAAATACATTTTGGGGGTCCTTGACATGGAAAAATTGGAGCACCACTGATATAGCAAACATACTGTTAGGATTTAGAAAACATTTTTAGATATGGATTTTGCCGCGGACCCCCATCGCAAAATGTTTTGTTCCAGGGACCCCCAGAAACAAAGATTTGAGTTACAAATGTTCGCTTTAAATATATATATATATTCAAAGATTTGCACAAATTTTCATGATTTAAAAAAAATGCAGATCTACAACTAACTTTCATTTTTTTTGAATAGCCAAAGAAATCAAAAAATTACACAGATTCTTTCCCGATCTTAATGGGTTAAACACACACGGGTTACGACGTCTAAATGGAACTCTTCTCTCTTATTGTCCCCTACCAGGCTCACGGCGTCGTGAGAGCGAGCGCTCTGTGGAGAACGAGGTGTTCAGCGGTAAAGAAGACGAACCCTCGTCTCCCGGCTCCTCCCCCCGCCCCCCCACCTCCAACAGCTCCTCCAAGGAGCCACTCAAGGTGATGCCTGCTCCCCCTCCCAAGGAGAACGCCTGGGCCAAGCGCAGTGCGGTCAGTGCCGGATCCAGTGATGGAGACGCACGACCTCCTGTCTCTCCCAGTGACTCTGCTCCCCCCAAACTCAGGTTGGAATACTTCTGTTAACCTATTTATATGAAATCATTATTGTATAGCTATCTTTTATTTTTATTATGTTTTCATGTTGTTGTTCTTTTGACCACAGCTGACTGGAAAAATTATTAAAACTGTAGCTTCTATTAAAACTGTCTTCAAGTCTGAGGATTGGTAAACTGGCATGCTTGGATATTAAAGGAGTAGTTCACCCAAAAAAAATATTTTATATCAATTACACACCACATGAAGCATTGAATTCATGTAAAAAAAAAAATAGTTTGTCGCATTCCTAAGCCAATAATTTGATGACCGTTGGAAAGATGCTAATGTATCCGGTTGGAGACTCAAAAGAGTCTCATTTGAGTCTCCTACCGGAGAGACGGCCGGTCATTAAATTATTGGCTCAGGAATGCGACAAAAACAAAAAAATCTCCATACAGTCAATGCTTCATGCGGTGTGTAATTGATAGAAAATAAGTCATATTTTGGGTGAACTACTCCTTTAACTTCCCGGCGGAGTGTTTTCTCTGAGTTCTACACTGGTGTGAATGAAATCTCTGGCCCTCGCAAGTATTGTGAGCCTAAGCAATCACTGTGGATGTGGCGTTCTGATGTGGGTTTGTCCGCAATATTCCACTGACACTATTGAACAAACATATACTGTAACTATACTAGCAATCAGAATATAGAGCTTGTACCTTTTTGTAAAGGTGATTAATCAACCATGACAATATAACATACAATACCAATTGGTATTATTGAAGGAGGGAAATAATCGACCAAAGTTAAAGCGGCATTATGTAACTTTTTTTAAATTAACCCATTAAGACCTGAGGCGATTCTTAAAAATGTTTTCTAAATCCTAACAGTTTAAAAAAATATATATTTTCAAGATTTTTCAAAAATAGCAGATCTACAAGCTCATAGCGCGGCGCCATGAGCTTGTAGATGTACTATTTTTGAATAGCCAAAGAAATCTAAAGTGACACAGATGCGTTCCAGGTCTTAATGGGTTAATAAAATGTAATTTTGTAGAGTCGTTAATACAATTTAACAATATGACTTATACAATTGAGGTGGTTGTATTTTGTCCCCCTGCCCTTCTATCGAGACATTTAGATCGTGTCAAAGGTCATGTCTCACCAAGACGCAGGATCTGACACGAATTTTGACCTGATGGTCGAGATTCAATTTATCCCCTGAGCAAGCAGGCTCAGCAGGCTATTGGCTCAATGGTTGGTTTGATTGAATACTTTATTGACAGTTTGCAAATAGTACATTGGTACGATTATACAATGAGGGTAAAAGGATGACATTTCATCATTCATGGCAAAATATATTTATATAACTTTTTTTGAGGAATTAATAATGTACTGTAAAAAAATATATATTTACATTTTGAATTTTCCCAACCTATAGATTTAGATGTTTATGTAATGCCATCAGATTTATTTTCTAATTTTGTTATTTCTTTCTTTTTTAGCTCGTCGAGTTCTGCAGATGAAAGAGGATCTGAAAAGGGTAAGGTCCACTAATGAACTGTTCCAATCTCTAATAACCTAACCAACCCTCAGTGTGGCCTGATGAAGTCTTGTCATCCATCCTCTCAGACTAAAACACGTTCTGAATTCAAGAGTGAGTGTGACTGGGTTGTCTTGCATTCACCCCCTCATCCCCAGACAGGTTCCCTGTGCCGTACACTTGCATCATTCCTGCACTGCAAGTTTATGGAATAGCGAGAACTCTGTAATCTCCCTAATAAAATATTCATTCATTCCTTGGTCACAGGCCACTGGCGATCAGCTAAAACGGATGAGGTTGTGGTGGAGGGTGGATCTCTTTATCTGAAACGGAACGGAATTGCCTAATCCTAGTCTTGAATGACAAACCTCTCGTTTCTGGGGAACATTTTCAATGGTTAACCCTCTTGTACCTCACACTGTGTGTTGCGTCAGTGTTGAGAAAGCAAATCCTGCCCATGTGTCCTTTAGGACACATTTTGGATAATGCAGGGAACTCAGTAGCTTAAAGTTGGAATTTTCTGAATGATGTGAAACCATAATTTGATTAATTTTTTTCACATCAGGATTGGGCAGCCCTGATGTAGAATATTTGGGTGAACCCATTGACCATGATGGACACACAGTCTGCTTACTAACCCTTAGGTTCGATCAATAGTTTAATTAGGGATGTTTGTGCAGGAACAGACTTGTTTGGCTGGTTTGAGACTAAAAAACCCAGCTTGCATTCTAAAAGAGTGAACTTACAATTTGACCTTCCATCAGCTTCAATTAAACAAAAATAAAAACGCTTCTGCTCTTGAATTCAACTGGGTGTCTATCATGTGCTACAGTTTGGCATGAGTTTAGTCCCTGTAGAAAGTCTACCAACCTCTCCTTCAACACTCAACTGTCTGAGCTTTCCTTACAGACGAGAATAAGGCTGGCGGTGTGCGTCGGGACCTGGGGGCCCCACGGGGGCGAGGGGGGTCCACGGGGCCTGGCCGGGGCCGTGGCGAGGGGCCCAACAAAGACCGACGGAGGGAGGCAGACAGGTTAGCCAACCAGCAGCCCCAGACTTAAGCAACACAGGCAGGGCATTTTAGGGAAACCCTCATGGCTGGCTGGCTGCTCAGTAACTGTTGCATCTGTACATAAAAATCCTGAGTTAATTCAACTCTTATGGGACAGATTTACTAAGCCTTTTGCACCTCGTTTATTAAACGGACGCACCAGCCTGGGAACGCTGTGTGCTTGTCATCTTCAGTGCAATTTGTTTTGAAGTGCCCTTTTATGCGTATGCATTCAAGGGAGGATTACACTTACAAGAATTGATGTGGTTGATTTTTGTGGTTGATCTGCGCGTTCAGTTGGATTCACTATCCATCTTGCAGTTTGCGAGGGTCCATCTTTCTTGGACAATTCTCAGCCAACTCTTTGACTGCCAATGACGAGATTTCTTTCTGTGGTGAAAATAGCAGATCTACAAGCTCTAAATGCATGTATGTGTAATGTAAAGCTTGTAGATCGTCTATTTCCTGCAAAGAGATTTGGTGTTGAGGAAAATTCTAGCAGATGTAGTATAGAGCCTAATTGTATAAGGTTTGAGTGGTCAAAGAGCAGGTCCAAATTAGTGCCGTTGCACAAAAGCTGTGGTGGAGATGATAGTGAATGCACCAAGGAGACAAATATATTGGCCTCGGAAGACATGCAGAGAGAATCTTTCGAGACAAGTCGCACTATTTCAACTCCCCGAGATAGAAATGATCAAAAGGTAGTCTATAGATTAAACGGTCATAAAATAATTACTGTACACTATGGGGGAAAAAATAACCGCCATGGTTATTTTGTGGACCTTAATTAATTCATATATTAATAGTGGACCATATTATATTTCTCAGTTGGAATTGCATTGCGTCCCTCAAATGTTTTGGTGTTCTATTGATGTATTAATCAATATTTGTAGCTTCATCTTCACTGGGCTCCATGTTGCACAGATTCCTCCATTCAACTCCACCTTTTAAGCTCTGCTTCACACTCTCAAATTCATCTAGAAGGCGATCCCATCGACTGATTGCGTCAGTTGCGGCTGCCATAGTAAATTGGATCATTTCATGCAGATTGGGAACACAAGTTGTATGAAAGTGGCAGTGTAACCGGTCTTTCATGTTTGTGTATGTAAATCTGTCCCTCGGAGTGAAATAAACTCAGGACTTTTTGGTGTAGTCTTTTGGTACAGAGGCTAATTTTATAGCATTCCTTTTTGATGGTTAACGCCCTGCAACATTGGACCATAGATTTCTACACTATATCCACATTCACATGCAGTTGATCAATTATCAAGTAGATCGTAATGTTGATAATTTGGTAATTTGTAAGTAGATTGTAATGTTGGTAATTTGTATAAACCCTTTCCTTGACTTTGCTTATGTGTCCCGCTTTCTATTATGTAGAAACAATTGGAACTGGCTAAGAAGTCTTTTGATTTGTTTTCGGTTGAACAAGTGTTTGTACACTGTGGGTTATTAGATTTAAGAATGGCAGTCAATTAAATGGTTTCATGCTACCACAGTGTAGGTGAAATACTGGGAAGGTTTGTTTTGATTTTTCCTTCCCCTGAAAGAAAATGAGTTCTGAGCTGTGTTTGACCAAACTTTTGTTTCATTCCATTTTAAAGCTCACAACACTCCATTTATCATTTTGATATATGGAGAATTATCCAAATTTAAAAAAAGGAAACATGTCACAAGTGTAGTTTGGTTCCAGTTGGTGTGTTGTGCTGTTGATGTGTGTTGCTTTAGGTTGCACACTTGAAGCCTAGCTTCAAACCCTCCATTGGTCAGCTCTGCCTGTGAACTTTGACCTTCATGTCCGTTCTGGTTGTAGAAAGGATAACAGAAGAGATCGAGACTCCAGAACACCACCAGAGCCAAAGAAATATGAAGAGACTCCCACCCCTGTGAGTCGTTACTGAGTGATGTCACTTCCTGACTCACTACCCCGACCCCACCCTGTTTTCACCCTCACCCAGAGTGTATGTAGCCCCCCCCCCTTGAAGCATTCTAGTGTCCCCAAACCTTCAGATTTTGGAACTGGAGAAAGAATAAAGAATATCCTTGAACAGAACCCCCCCCCCCCCTCAAAATAAATGTCCATTCATGTTGGCTTCAGTTCCTCTGTAAAGCCCCTTGTGGTTCCATCCTCATTTGACTTCAACTCCCCGGGGCATGTTAAGCGTCGGTACCCATTGTCGTCATATCTCTCATCAATCTATACCCATGTCCACAAGGGGAACTGTCTTATATTTAATGTGGTATTCCATCATGAGAAGGACACGAGAAAGCACTTTACAATGCGGTGTGTGAGTGTGTCTAGAGATCATGCCGGAACGTCACAGCCATCCTATGTACTGTACTGCTCATTGAAACACGTCGTTTTAAATAGACTGGAGATTTTCCAACGCAGTGGCCCCTTTTCCACCAAAAGAACTTTGGTTCTAGAACCAGTGCCGTTCTAGATTCTTGGAACCACCACTTCAGAAGCCGCGAATCGGCTTGCGTTTCCACCAGATTTCACCGGAGCTGTTGTACTCCGGTTCAGGTGGTGGCGCTAATGTACCTAAACACCAAATATTGAAAAGAAGAAGGATACGTCATACACTGAGGGGCGTTGCACAGCACAAACGGAAGTAAACGGTATCCACGAGTTTTCCTGCGTGAATGTGACACATCTGGATCCCCTTTTTTACGTACATTTTAAGTTTTGTTTGGATTGTTTAATTTTTGCTTTGGCAATGTAAACGTATGTTTTTTTTCATGCTTATAAAGCTAGCTATTTGGGTTTAATTAAGATGGCGCATTGTTTAGATTACCTGCGAGCCTCGTATTTTGCCATGTTTACAGATCGCATCGGTGTCTTCCAACCTACTGATTATTGACACGCCGACGTATGTCGTCACGGTTCACAAGATGAACCATTGATTTTATGGTTCCCGTTCCGAACTAACTTAAGTTCGTTCAGACGGGGAGCAGTTGACGCTTAACAGTAATTCATTTTCAATGAAAGGCGGGCGATTTGGGACGCGCGGAGAAGTTGATGGGCGGAGAGGCAAGCGGGAATGAAATTCTCGCGCTCGCAGGCGGCAAAAGCTGGATTCTGGTAATTTTTTTTCCCATCGCTACGCGCAGGAGGACAAAAACACAATGATCGCGGCGTGATCCCCTCAGATCTGAGCGAGAATGCCTGCGTCAAGGGGTTCGCAACCAACACATTTTGAGTCGAAACACACTGGTTGGTGGAACTGGTTCAAAATTAGGCGGGAAGATGGAACCGAACCGGTTCAACCACGGTGGAAAAGGGGCCACAGAGAGAGGGAGCTCTCCACACACCCATTGGGAATTATGTCAGTTCTGTGATTTTCGTGTATATGAATACAGACGAAGATCCCCTTTACTGCTAGTTTTAATGATCGGTGCTCATAATTGGAACAAATAAACAAAGAAAATGGCTGATCATACATGTAATAAAATAAATAAAAATCTCTTTCCTCTCCAGAAGTTCAGCTCAGCCAGTAAATATGCCGCTTTGCTAATGGACGGCGAAGACTGCGAGGAGGTCGAATGAATGAAAAAGAGAGAAACCCCTGACGACAAGAAGAGGAGAAAAAAAACGGTGAATTGGGGGAAAGATATCTTGCATAAAATATGGAAAAAAAATCTCCTCACCTGTAATAGAGGCTGCTGGGAGGGGAGGGGCATCACTCCCCTCGTTTCCTAACTTCCTACAACCCCCTCCCACCTCCCCCCAATTCTTTCCTTTCTTCGGGACTTTTCAGTTTCTAAAAGAGAATAGTCACATACTGGACTTGTTTTAAATGGAAAAGGAAAGGAGTAGATAACACATGGAAAAAAGATGGATAAAATTGAATTAATTGTAATAAAATAAATGAAAAAGTGGGGAAAAATGAATTTGTATATTTGTGGATCATGGTGTGGTAAAGTTGAATCTTTTTATGCAGGAGATGTAGCCTACTAAACGGAAGTTGTTTTGTTTTTCCTCAAACCTTGACTTATGACCGTAATTCATAACTCCCAACTCACTATTAATTGGTTTTATTCATTAGAAAAAATGATTTAATATTATGAAATGATTTGTGAATCATTTTGTGGTTAGATTTTCTTCCATGCAAAATGCTTAGAGATGCTGTCCATCGTTAACAATCATGTGAAATGTTGAAACTAGTTACTGATTTATGAAAGTGTTCAATCATTTATAAATCATTGCATTATGCAGTTGTTGCTTTGCTAACTGATCCAGTTGTTGTAAAGGCTCAAACTATTACACAGCACAGCGGCCTGCATGCCAAATTCGGACCAGCAAGGGGATTCTCACCCGGAGTCTTGTCAAGCGCCATTACTATCATATCCAATCATGATGCAGATGTTTCAACACGTCTGCAAGTTTCTGATGAAGTAATGGCACCAATTAAAGGCTCATCATATTCCCCGTTTCCATCCACTTACTATACTATTCAACACGGCTGTTCTAATGCCTCGCCCTTCCTGAGGTGAGCAGGCAAAACACTTGGGGAAAGTCTTAGTTGCCTGAGGGGAGGATATGAGGATTACCAGGAGATTACATAAGCTTTGTCTTCCAATTTGTAATAAATTGGGGTCATTATGTACATAAATGATGTGGTTATTGTATGTCCATGGGAGTATTAATGAGTGCATTCCATATACAAGTCAACTAAGATGAAGTGCAATATATGGCACAAAATCAAATGGTCTTTCTTGGGATAATTGCTTTAAAACTGAATGCAGACAACATTCGACTGATTACATGACTTGCTATATAGATTTTTACAGCAGGCACCATTGTGAATTCATCTGACCATGTTGTAATCTATGTGCTTATTCAGGGATCGCTCTAAGGCAGTGGTTCTCAACCAGTGGTACTGGGGGTCCCCAGCTAAATTAGTTAACAATAATTTTAACCACTTGGCTTTGGCTATTCCAAAAAATAGCAGATATACAAGCTGATAGTGTGGCACCAAGTGCTGCGCTATGAGCCTGTAGATCTGCTATTTTTGAAAAATCTTGAAAATGTGTGCATGTCTTTGAATATACATATTTTTTTAAGCAAACATTTTTAACTCAGATCTTTGCTTCTGGGGGTCCCTGGCACAAAATATTTTCAAATGGGGGTCCTTGGCATGAAAAAGGTTGAAAACCACTGCTCTAAGGTGAGGAGAAACTATACTGCTGCTAATGAAATGAATCGAGAGAGGGGGGGGGGGGGGGGGGTTGCGTCATCAGATATGTCATCTCTTATTTGCAACACAACTTTTTCTCCCCTCGTCGTTGCTCTGGTGTGGTCCAAGAAAGAGAGCGGCTTGATGGTGTTTCTTCAGTGAGCTCATTCTCCACCCCCTGCTGAGGGTTGGACGCCTGATGGCAACTGGCAGAGAGTCCTGCTGAGCCGTTCTACAACCACACACCATGCAAACTCTTGTGTCCTAAAGCCGTAAACATGGAACATAAAGCAGCATGTTGGTGATTTGCCAAAGGCACGTAGGTTTGGGCGATACATCTTGTCTGTGTAGTAGTAATATCCCACATCAACCAATGTTTAATTGAATTGAAAAAATCTTCCTTTAACCACTTAAGCCCTATATACATATTTTGACCGGGGTCCCCCAGCGCCCTATACTTGTTTGCCCTGTATGAGGTTCTGCTTATATTTGCCGAATGGTGACACTAGGGTTCATGTGGCTTGAGCTTGAGTCGACAGCTTACAGTATATGGACTTTTCAGGCCTCCCATGTGTTGCTGGAGGACATTATTTTGATAGTTCTGTTAATGTTGGTGAAGCTTTAGCAGCCACTCTTCAAGCCTCTTTCTCAGATAGAAGGTGAGCGCAAGGATGGCTTTATTTATGAAGTAGGCTACCTCCATGTTCAGTACAGTATAAACAACCTGTGTGTGAGATTTAAGTTGGTGCTCACATATTTATTTTAATTATTTATGCTTGATGGTTAAAATAGGTGTAAGTGCTATATTTCTGTCAAAATAAGTGTGAAATAGCTCTGTATTCTGAGCAATCATTGCTACAGAATGTTAAATAACATGGTTCTCTCCAGCTGTTTAGTACGGAGCCCCTAAAGGGCCATGGTGCAGATTTTTTTTTTATCTCGTTCTAACGACATATATGTCGTTCTAACATCGTTTAGTGAACAAAAAAAGATTTTTTTTTAGGTGGGGTACCAATTTCAACCAATCGAGAGACAATTCATACAGGACCTGGAACACTAAAACTGAAGGTAATAAATTGTATTTGTGGGCTTCTCCTTTTCATAAGGGCCATATAAAGTGAGCTAAGGGGCAATACATTGGACAATTGATTTACAAGTTTCAACACATAGTGTTGAATTATGTTACAACTGCACGAATTTGGTAGACATGACACATTGCTTAACAAAATAGGCCGTTTGCCAGGCCAGAAGGCCTGGGTCCCATTGCTTCACAACGGAAGAATGTTCAGTTACCACATTTGTGCAGCTGTACATTCGTACTCGGAGGTTACAAATGAAAAGATAACATGAAACCATTAACTTCAATGCAGTCATCAACTTTTATATTGGCCTACTAATTATCTTAGCCCGGTTGTCTGATACACACTACAGTAATGGCTTACTGATGAAACGCATTGTATTATACTATTAATATGGAATCGAGGCACACGGTTTTACATAACCATTTAATATTTACCATTTGAGTATATACCTGAATCAATGGAATGCAGATATGTACTCGAATGGTAAATATGAATTACAACTAATTGCGATCAAGTTAAATTAATTTGATATCAAAATCTGTAATGCTGCCCTTTATAACTTAAGATTCTTTGCGGCAGTTTTGTTTTCCGTTGAGGGCATTGCGGGCCAGAACCAGGAATGTGTGTTTTCAATGAGTTTGATTGATTGAAGTACTCTATGTTTAGAAAGACATGGAAAAGGTACATGGAAGTACAGCTTACAATATAAGGGCCTCTAAACTGGATCTATGCTGACATACTGATATGGCCAAAATACTGCATGCCAGGTTGAAAGTGGTTAACGTTTGTAACAAAGGGTGGCGATAGGTGTGTGTACCATATGGGCTCTGATGCCTGACGGGTTAGATTCCCGGGCCCAGCGGACCTTTGCTGCTTGTCACTCTCCGACTCTCCCTGTTTCCTGTCTCTTTACACAGTGGACTGTTAAAGGAATGCCTGAAAAAATTAGTAAATTCTAATAATATTAGTGTGCTTCACAATGATGTGAGTTAGCTAGTTAAAGTTACAGGATTATACTGTAGATTCTTTATTCTGTAACAAGCTGGACAGATATCACATTGAAAACATATAAGCAGGATAAAAGTTACAAAAGTTATGATTTTGTGCAACATAATATTTGGCGGCCCATAACGGGAAACACTGTTCTAGTTAATGGGATGTCAGGGGGACAGTGTGAGGAATTGTTCCATGACTGTTCTTCAACTAGACAAGGTTTCACTGACTCTTATTAACCCCTCTTTCCTCGAGATCTCGATTCTTAATATTCAAGTTCTGTTGAAGTCCTGAGTGCATGAAATGACCAACTACCAATGTCATGAAATAGTTACTGTACTGGCATTTGGGATAGGGAAGAAGTTTGTAAAGCCAAGTTGCTGACATTTATTTTCAGTGATGATCAGCTTTGACGAAATCCATCTTGAAGTTTTGTCGCCTAATTTTAGCTGTAGGCAGATATGTCGCCTGCTGCTTTTAACACATTAGCTTGTCTTCTAGGATCTAAGCATGGGGTGTAAACATGGTTTTAGAAAGAGCTTATTGTTCAGGATTTTCCTCTCACAAGACCAAATCCCTCTTAAATGGGAATTTTGTCTGGAGTTGGCTGTTTAAACCGTGTGTGTGTGTGTGTGTGTGTGTGTGTGAGAGAGTGAGACTGCAGAGAAGTTGGAGGGGAATCACAGTTGCAGGAACAGAGCCCATCATTGTTTTGACTTAAGGGGAGACAAGGGAGTGAGGAAAGGAGGGAAGGAAGGAAGAGAGGAGAGGTTGGATGACAGTAGTGTTGCCGTCATGTCATGCCTCGTGTTTATTACAGGGAAGTGGTGGAAGATGCACAGGGGAGAGAGGAGGAGGAGGAGGAGGAGGGTGAAGGCTGAGCCATTCAGATCTGCTGTCCCTCAAGTGCACACACTTCCATCTCTGTGTGACGCAATTTTCATAGAACACCGCCCAGAGAAACCAGGCTCAAGAACTCACACTGTGTGATGAATTTTCTCAAGTTGTTTGCCGAAGCACTGGACGTACTGCAGAAGTGCAAGCAATATCATCAGTTATTATCACGACTTCTTTAGTCTCATGTGGGAGGAAGAGGTGTTGGTGAGAAGCGGAATCTAATCACTCCCCTGTGGGAGGGAGGGAGGGAGAGGGGCTTGAAGTGAAGAGGAGAAGAGGGGAAGGGCCTGACCTCAATGGGTTGAAAACAGCTGCCCCCTTTTCTCTCTCTGTCTCTCTCTCTCTCCCTATCTCTCGGAGCATGAGAGAAGAGCGTGGATAGAGGCAGAGGAAGACTGGAGGATCTGTTGAGTGTGTGGAGCCAGGAGAGGAAGAGGGGTGTAATGAGAGCGTGGAGGGTCTGTAGAGAACGAGGGGACGAGCAAGTGTTAAGGGGGTTTGGGAAAAGAGTGGTGCTGGTGGAGTCCTGGAGAGAGAGGAGGGTTTGCTCTCACATGTTTTTAAGTGCCTCGAACATCCAGAGAGCTATAGGGAGAAGGACTGATGTAAGTGGAGAGAGAGAGAGAGAGAGTGGTTAGGGGGGTACGGGCTGTGCTGGCTCCACTTGCAGAACAGGGAGCGAGTGTGTGAGAGAGAGAGAGAGTGCTGTAAGTGGAGAGGGTGGAAGTAAAAAGGGGTTTTCATTCTAGAGAGGGTGCTCTAAAAGACGGGCTGTCACAGAGGGTGTGGGGGGGTGTGTGTGTGTGTGTGTGTGTGTGTGTGTGTGTGTGTGTGTGTGTGTGTGTGTGGAAGGGGCAGCATGACTTTACAGCCGTCACTGACAGAAACATAAGGAGTCCCGTTCTGCAATGAAGACGTGAAGCACAGAGGAGGGAACAGAATAGGGGACCACTCTGCAGAGAAGAGCCTGTCTGCCTCAGAGGACAGGAAGAGAGGGGTTGTCCCTGGCTGGGACACGCTGTCTTGTGGATAAGAGAAGAAAGAGAAGATAGGAGGAGAGCTGTGCTTGAACTATGGGGTGCGTTCACAGCACGGGATCCCGTGTGGCAAAGAAACCTGGATCTGATACAGAACAAGAGGAAATCCACAAAATCACTGATTCTGAAATAGAACCTGAGATCCTTCAACTTGCCGAGGTAAGTGAACAGCTGTTGTCTAGGACGCTTTAAAAGAAAACAACCTGTCAATGGCAGAATTGAGTTGTTAAAGGTGTTACCAGGACCAAAGATCATTGTATGGTTGTATATGATTTTTTTTCTTTAGAGAAGAATGAAAACAAACAAAATCCATTTTAAATGGCCCTGTTATAATGTCGGATTTTTGTTTTGATGTGTTTGTTGCAATCATTTCAGGAGGACAATACTCTGCATTGATAAACAAACCCAACAGGACAAGATGAACTTTTCAGAATCATTAAATCACACAGGTGTCAGATATAGCTAACATGTATGTCAACAACAGGCATGTCAGTGATCATCACTATGCTTTAAGTGTAACTGAAGCAGCCAGGATTCAGAGCTAATGTTTCCTCTCACACCCTTCTATCAACATGTAAGGAAGAGTAGAAGGAGCTCATGTTCAGCTAAACATACCTGAACATGCCAGGCATTTGATTCACAGAATGTGTACGGTGTCATTTGTACAGACCAGGGACAGAGATTGATATACACATTAGCTGAGGAAGACTTAACTTCCACTCTGTTTGTTAAAGGCCAGTCAATTGGCAGACAAGTATAATAAAACATTACTAACGACTCAGGATTTTGGGGTCTGGTACCAATTAAGAAAGTAAACCTAGTATATCAATTTAAGAATAAAGGAATGAGGCGCTGGATTAACACGGACTGTTGCCTTTTTTTAATTTAAGTGCTATATCATGACTGATCAACTTAATTAGTGTAGGCCTACATACAACAAACAAAAGCATGTGAGGAAAATGAAAAACAGACAGATGACAGAGGGCAGATTGATCAGCGTTAATCATGTCCCCAGGGGGTCAGGGTTCAAGAGGAAATGGTATAAGTTACTGTTCGGTCGCGTTCCATCGTCTGTCTGTCTGCTGGCTCTATTTAGGAACAGTGCACATCCGTGGCTTTAGGGGCAAGTACATAAAGCCTCTGGTCAGCTTTTATGGAGACTAAAATAAAAAAGTGCCTGTTTGAAGTGTTGGACCGGCATCCAGAATAGATGGCAGGATGTTTGGGTTCTCATGAGACGTGCATTGATTCCTCAGTGCAATGTGGGCCCTCATGCAGCGGAATTCTAGCTCTTGTTGGAACAAAAGCATTGCATCACATGTGCTTCAAGCCCCCATCTACCCAAATGTGTATGCGTGTCCACTTCTGTGCACGCACAACTACATGTATGTGACACGCACGACATGTGCATGTGTTACTGTGTATATCATACATGGCTGTGCGTGCATGCGCATGTACTGTATGTGTATGCTCCTCTGTGTGTATTTGCACATGCGTGCTTGTGTGGAGTGCCTCATGCCAAAACATGAAAACATTGTCCCTACTGATTGGGTGGACTGCAATGGAGACTCACTCCATTGCATGTCTCTCTCTCTCTCTCACACACACACACACACACACACACACACACACACACACACACACACACACACACACACACACACACACACACACACACACACACACACACACACACAGCCTTGCAGTCCCCTGTAGTCCTGTAGTCTCTCCCTCAGTGATTCTCACACACGCGGTAACTTATGCCTGTAACCTATTCTGAGCCTTTTCATGACTCTTTAGAGGTGGCAGCCACTACTCATGCACTGTTATAAATACCCTGCCATCGTAGCAACATACCCCTGGACTGCCACCTGCTCCTGTCCCTTCCTGGCCGGAATGTGCGTGTGTGTGTGTGTGTGTGTGTGTGTGTGTGTGTGTGTGTGTGTGTGTGTGTGTGTGTGTGTGTGTGTGTGTGTGTGTGTGTGTGTGTGTGTGTGTGTGTGTGTGTGTGTGTGTGTGTGTGTGTGTGTGTGTGTGTTACCCGGAGCCAGAATCACGGCTCCTGCATGTCATCAGCAACTAGCTGTCACTGAGAAAACACACACACACACACACACACACACACACACACACACACACACACACACACACACACACACACACACACACACAGTCTAAAGCACTTATGGCGGTTTTGCATTTATAAGTGTGTGTGTGTGGTGTGGTTGTGTGTGTGTGCATGAAAGTGTATAATGTTGCTGTCTTGCTGAAGTTGTTGGTTCTCTATAGTTTGCAAAAATGATAAGATAAAACTATTTCAATGTCATTATTCCCACACAACAAAAAGCCCTCGTGCTCCCCTAAGTAATAAAGAAATCCATTATGCATGAGTCAGTGCCTCCTTGACCCTTTCTCCATCTCCATATTAGAAGTGCTCTGGGCCTTGGAATGGTCTAAAATGCCTGGGGAATGACATAGACTTTGGCTGTAGCAAAGCAAACGGGGTGGGGTGCTCCAATGCCGTCATTTCACTAACAGCCATGGGAGCCTTTCTGTGGGCGAATGCTCTCTCAAAAACCGTATCTGTTTAACAAGTTTGACTCTAATCTTTTTTTCTCTCCTCTTTCTCCCCGTCCTCCCCTTCATTCTTCCACAGTGGTGTAGAGTTCAGTTCACCACAGATTATGAGAAGAGACTTCTCACATTTATTGTGAAAGTTTGGCTGCAATATCACCTTTGCACCACTAGGGGCTGCCCTCGGCTTGCCTTTCACTGGTATTATTAAAACGTAAATAACAGTTAGGCTACCATTTGTCATGGAGATAAATAACACAATTAGGCTATATTTAGTTAGTTGAAGATAATATATGAATGAAATATGAATCACCAATGAATATGAATGCCTCTGAGTCCTGTCCTGTGTTTCCACTTTCCAAAAGAAAGGATGAAATTACCTACCTGGGTTCCATCTTGGAGGCAAACCTCTCTGGTAACAAAAACGCCGAAAAAGTGATCAAAAATGTCAACCAAACAACACGCTATTTGTGGAGGATTGATCGTCTAGTCAGTAAAGAATACTCTGAAGATTCTTGCAGGGACCCTCATTCAAGGTCATTATGATTATGCATGCACTTCATGGTATCACAACACCTCCAAGGCCTTAAAAACAAGGCTCCAAACATCCCAAAACAAACTTGTAAGGCTACTTCTTGGCCTCAATCACAAAACCCATCTAACCCCTGCTCATTTTGCTAGGATTGGATGGCTTAGGGTTGAGGACAGAGTACAGCAACTTGCTATGGGCCTGGTCTTCAAGATACACCACAACATTGGGATCCCCCTGTATTTGTCAAAATACTTCCAAAAATGTTAATGAAGTCCATGATCATAACACCAGAGGCAGCTCCACAAATCATGTTCAACCCAGATTTGGCTCAACTAAGGGAATGAACTCGTTCTCATGCTATTCATCAAAAATGTGGAATGCCCTACCAAAAGGAGTAAAGGAGTGTAAAACCCTACTCACTTTCAAAACTGCCCTAAAGATACACCTTCAGGAGGCTGCAATTCGAAAATGGCCCCTGTCTAAGTCTTAACCTACCCCCCCCTCCCCTCATTTTCCTCTTTTGTATATATATATATTTTTTTCTCTCTTCATACCAGTAACCTGAAAGCTGATTGTATGACATTCTGTATAATAGTGTGTATATCTATCTGCCTCTTATATGACATCATGATTTGTGTGCATGGGGTTCTCATCTTAAACAAGCTTAGTGCTTAATGAGAGTTCCAGTTTAGTAGACCTTGTATTGTGAATTTGTACTTCCATGTACTGTTATGTACTGTCATGTACTATTCTCATGTCTTACTAAATAAACTACATCAATCAATCAATCAATCAAACCAGGTGATGGAGTATAGCTGTCTGTGTGATTAGCTATGGCCATTGGCCACTGTATTTAGCTGCTGATTGATTCTGTACCTACAAGCAGTGTTGTGTTGTAAATTAGGCTAACCAAGTACATGTACTCAAGCACTGTACTTAAAGTACAATTTTTACTTTCTTCTGTATTTACACTTTTCAATACTTTTACTTCTATGGCACTACATCTCAGAGGAAAATATTGTACTTTTACTCCACTACAATTATTGGGTTTAAAATCCTCTTAGCAGACCTTGCATTGAACTGTACTTTCCTGTGTTTTTTTTAAAACTGCTAATAAAGTATTCAATCAATCAATCAATCAATCAATCAAAAAATATACTAATAATAAATTAAACCGATGGTCTTGTCAAAAGCATGATAATGTGACTGAGGCAAGTCTGACCATTCACTGACTGACCACACTGACCACTCCCATGGTGTTTACTTATTGGTGTTGTTAGTTAATTGCAATCCGGTTGTGGATGCATGCTCTACCTCAGCTCCGCCCACTTTGACTTCTATAACGGCGCACATTATTAATGTCAGTTTAATGTTTAGATTAAGATTGGATCATCGTATGGTTTCATATAAGGACTGATATTATAGCCTAAAGATACAAATGGAAATGCGCAACGGTGATTTAACAGCAACGAAAGAATGAATAAGGTATGGAAATAATGACTGTTTTAGTTTCCGTCTTTTGTTTAATGTGTCTCAAATCAATTGGAGAACGTGGACGAGTGAGTGGATATCCTCAAACCTTTTCGTGTCAAGGACCCCTTAATTGATATGTGTTTGGCCGTGGACCCTCATCTGAAAATGTTTTGTGCCTGGGACCCCCAGGAAAGAGAAGATTTGTGTAAAAAAATAAAAAATAAAATAAAATAAACATTTTTGAGATTTTTCAAAGATTTTCAAAAATAGCTGATGTAGGCTACAAGCTCACAGCGCGAAGTGACCATAGACTGGGAAGTGACGCGCTGTGAGCTTGTACATCAGCTATTTTTGAAAATCCAATGTATAAAATATGGATAAAGGGCTGAAAATGTATTAACACATTTTGCTGGGGACCCCCTGGAACCCGAGCCCTGGGGTCCCCGAACCCCACTTTGTCATTACAGGCTGCTTTGTTGCTCAATTGTTAGAAATAATGCTTGTTTTGGGAACACATGCAGAACGTTGCTGGGCTGCAGCAGAACCCTGCAGTGTAAATTATGTAACAAGTCAACTGTAGCCCAGTGGTGGAAAAAGTACTCAAATGTTTTACTTAAGTAAAAGTATCAATACTGCAATGTAGAAATATTCTGTTACAAGTAAAAGTCCGGAATTAAATTACTTGAGTAAAAAGTACAAAAGCATTGGTATCAAAATGTAGGCTAGTAAGGCTACTTAAAGTACCAAAAGTCAAAATTCTCATTGTGCAGAATGTCCCATATGTCACAAGTTCAAAATGTATAACAATCTTTATAAAATAGCAAATCTATAAAGCTCACAATGCGTGGCATCATGACATATTGTGAGCTTGTAGATCTGCTATTTTCAAATGGCCGAAATGTATGGGGCTGAAGTGGTTTTATTTTGTGTAATAATACAAATCTGAAAAGTAACTAGTAACGAAAGCTGCCAAATAATTGTAGATGAGTCAAAAGTACAATATTTGCCTCTGAGATGAAGTGGGGTAGAAGTAAAAGTATTGATAATTGGAGATACTGAAGAAAATAAAAAATACCTCAAAATTGTACTTAAGTACAGTACTTGAGTAAATGTACTTAGTTACTTTACACACCACTGCTGTAGCCTATGATGACAACTGATCAAACTCGACCAGAGAAAATAGAGAATAAGATAGTTGTCTTTCATCGATTTATTTGGACTTAAGTGTGACTGTTTTGGGGGATTGTTTTTTGTAGCATAATTGGCTTTGGGAGGGAATTCAGGGAAACATTAAGTTCAAATACAAAAATTGAGCAATCTTTGCAAGGGGTGCAGTGTAGCTAAATCAAAATGAAATTAAAATTAAAATGCTGTCATGTATTTGTCATCTTGCATGTGGACTAGTTGAACTGGAGGTTGTGTTAACAAAGGACTGTCGGCAAACATGAAGGTTCATCATAATTACTCATACTACATCATCAGCTCAGTATCCAATTACAGTCTCAACTGATCCATTATGTCAAATGACGACATAATGCTGCATTAATGCAATATTATTACATGTGAGACGATGCTTCAATGTTACCTGTTAATAGGCCTATATGTTGTCTATCTAGCCTGTATCGCTATACACTCTATTGTC
This sequence comes from Gymnoscopelus braueri, assembly GCF_963280865.1. Classification (NCBI taxonomy): domain Eukaryota; kingdom Metazoa; phylum Chordata; class Actinopteri; order Myctophiformes; family Myctophidae; genus Gymnoscopelus; species Gymnoscopelus braueri. The sequence goes on from NC_137612.1 coordinate 16,044,935, forward strand.
TCTCACATAGTCATCTCATATTCACATACGATCCATATAGGCTACAGCCAGTATAGGCTACTGCAGTGGTTCTCAAACTTTTTCATGTCAAGGACCCCCAGAAGCCCGTGGACCCACATTTGTAAAGATATGCCAGGGACCCCCAAAGAGATGATTTTTATGGAAGTATAGCAGTGATTCTCAAACATTTTAATTTCAAGGACCCCCAGTTGATACCATATCAGTGTTAATTTAACTCAGAGACGGGTCCATTTTGGTTCCATTTGTACACTCTGAGTTACAGTACATACACATAAGGGTCCATTTTGTTCCTATTCCTAACTATCAATCATTTGGCTGGGGACCCTCTGGAACCACCTCAAGGACCCCCTGGGGGTCCCCGGATCCCACTTTGAGAACCACTAGGGCTACTGTATACAGACAAAGCCAGGGTTTAGCTCTGAGTAACCACTGAACATGCTGATGAAGTACACAATGTGGGACATCAATATGTTGATCAGTCACCACTCCAACACTGTTGCTGTTGTAATGTGAACATCAATACATCCAGCCAGGTCAGAGGGAATGGGTCACCAAGATAAAAAAAACATTTCAACATTGATCAGAATGTGCAGACTTTGCTTCCATTAGACCTCTATCTCAGGGGTCTTCAACATGGGGTCCGGGACCCCTAGGGGGTCCTCAGAGTTACTACAGGGGGTCCGCCAAATCTTTGTGTGATATGATTTTCTTTTTTACATTAACCACTTGAACCCTTAGCATCCCTTTTCTGAGGAGAACTTTAGCCAAAAAATAGCAGATCTACAAGCTCACAACGCCTCACGCTGCGAGGCGTTGTGAGCTTGTAGATCAGCTATTTTTGGCAAAGAGGTATAGGTGTAGAGGTAAAAAAAGAGCAGAAAAAGTTTATCTGAAACACACTTTTATACAGTATAGAGGGGGTCCCTGCTTCATCTCTCTCTCAGCTAGGGGGTCCTTGGCCTGAAAAGGTTGAAGACCCCTGCTCTATCTTGTCTTGCCTGTCAGTTTCACCAAAATATGAATATTAGAAGTGTTGGTTTGACTTGACTTTTACAAGTCAAACCAAAGCAAAAGCCACAGCCATCATAGATGTGATCTGTGACTTTTGCTTGGCTTGATTGATTGATTGAATACTTTATTAGCAGTTTGCAAAAAAAAGCACAGGAAAGTACAGTTCAATACAGGGTCTGCTAAGAGGATTTGAAACCCAAGAACGCCTATGGCTTGTTTCCATTGGGGTCCTTGACTCCTTTGTACTCAATTCATCGAATAAGTGACAGTAGTGACAACAGTAGCAGCTTTGCAACATAAGCAGTTATACAGTTAGTTTTGATGAAAGTCCTGTGTGTGTGGATACAGTTACGGTATAGTCTAGTCGTTGACAAGGTTTAGTATTGTATATGATATGATATGACACATTCTTACATCAGAGGTGTATTAAGTTCATGTTGTATTGGCACACGGCACGCAGTAGAACATCATCGCTGTTGGGCGGAAACCGTTACTTTTCAGGGAATCTAAATGTGTTGAAAGTGTGGATCCAATATAGTTATTATTCAGTCACAAGCTCTTAATACTTTCCATTTGTTAAATATTTATAAAAGTCACAGACAGGCTTAACCACTGTAAAACTGGCATCCATATTTATCCATAACCGTTAGGCAAAAATGTACATCTACAAGCTCACGATGCGTCACATCGCCACACGTTGTGAGCTTGTAGTTTTGACTATTTTCACTACTTTTGTGAGACACTGTCATGTGACAAAGTATAAAATAGGGCATTAAGTTATGAAAAAAAAATGTTATTGTCTAATTTCTATGGAGATTTTTCTGCCCGACAGCAATGATGTAAATTATACTATTTATGGTTCATGAAGCATTTAGGCTCCTTACACTCCACTTGAGAGCCATGTTTGTATTAAACACACAAAATCCTCAGTGTTCATTTAACTCAGAGAGTATATCATAAGGGTCAATTTTTACACTCAAAGTAAATTAATCTGATTTCCTCTCAGCGTTTGACAATAAGAGTCTGTTAGTTGGGTGTGTCCGTACAAGCCTGTGTGTGTGTGTGTGTGTGTGTGTGTGTGTGTGTGTGTGTGTGTGTGTGTGTGTGTGTGTGTGTGTGTGTGTGTGTGTGTGTGTGTGCGTGCGTGTGCGCGTGCGTGTTTATGTACGTAGTACGTACGTACAACATGACACCTTTTACTTTCTAAGTCAGATTCAATGCACCTCCTGTTCACAGAAGCAATCGGAAAATGCAAAAAAAAAAGAATTAAATAAATAAAAAAAAGTAGAGAAGTGTGCTTTTCAGCAACTGCATCAAGTCATTTAGTTTGAAGAGAAACATCAGTGTTTGTATGAAGGCAGGGTGTTACTATCCCCCTAACACTCTCTCTCTCTCTCTCCCATGCACACACACACACACACACACACACACACACACACACACACACACACACACACACACACACACACCGCCAGCCTTCTGCTCTCTTCAGCCACCTCCCCCCTCCCTGCTGGAAGGACAGATTTAATAGTTTAATGTGCTTCACATGTTGTGTGATGATGGCAGCTTGGGGAGAGCGTTGCCACAACGTTCTATAAACACTGTCCTGTTTCTATTCACTGTGCTGCGGGACAGTTGAGTGACTGACTGTGTTTAAACAGAGAAAACCATGGAATTATGACTCAGGGAATAAGGCTCTGATGGTACACCCTTGTTATGACTCTTTCTTTGTGCGCGTGTGTGTGCAGTGGTGGAATAAGTACTCTCATTTTTTACTCAAGTAAAAGTATCAATAACGCAATGTAGAAATACTCAGTTGCAAGTAAAAGTCCAGAATTCAAACTTTACTTGCGTAAAAGTACAAAAGTATTGGCGTCAAAATATACTTGAGTACTAAAAGTAAAAGTACTCATTATGCACAATATCCCATTTCACATGTTTCAAAATGTATAAAAATCCTTTGAGAATAGCAGATCTACAAGCTCACAACGTGTCGCAATTCGCAAAGCGACGTGTTGCGAGTTTGTAGATCGGCTATTTTCAAATAGCCATGGCTGAAGTGGTTAATGTATGTTTCACAAAGTAACTAGTAACTAAAGTTTTCAAATAATTGTAGTGGAGTAAATGTACAATATTTGCCTCTGAGATGTAGTGGAGTAGAAGTAAAAGTATTGAAAATTGGAAATACTCCAGTAAAGTAAAAAATATCCCAAAATTTTACTTAAGTACAGTACTTGAGTAAATGTACTTAGTTACTTTACACCACTGTGTAAACACACATGTTTACATCAACCATGACATCACACCTGCCGCCCACTCCTTCATTAGCAGTATTCAAGTTTATGGCGATGGGAGGTCAAAGGCAGAGTGAGAACTGCCTTCCTCTCCGTGCCTGTTAGCCACAGACAGAAGGTTGAGGCTAATGTTTACACAGCTGCCATGATTGGTCCAGTGTGCTGTAGTACCTACCACCTTACCTTGTTGAATGGAAACTTGTAGTAAGCCTGACGCTGTTACAGCAGGCCACCTAAACTAGACTTAAATACAGACTTCGGGCCAGACCAAAGACAAAGTCAACAACACTGTGTTTCCACAAGTTTAGTTTAGTCGTTTGTTGTGCTTCTTTTTGTGTCCGTTTCTCTTTGGTCATCACACAAGCCATCTCATCCCTGCCACTAGAGCCGTTTGTTTGTATGTATGAATGTTAACCACTTTTTTTATAGCTACTTCGTCCTATGACGAATAGTGAAAACAGACGATCTACAAGCTGCAAAGGCGTGTGAGTGTGACACGTTGTGAGCTTGAGATCTGCTATTTTCACTATTTTTTTAAAGAGATTACAAAAACATTCCAACATTGCCAAATGGCAGTACTGTGCAGCTGACATGCTTGTTCAATCCTCCAGCTATGTGAACATAAAATAAAATAGAATAAAAACTTGATCACAAAAAAAAAACATTCCAACATAAAAAGGAAAGAAGTGAAAATGTTCCCTTATAATGACATGCCCCAAGGGATGTCAGTTTCAAAGTAACTGCCAATGTCAAAACAGAGCATATAAAATATTCAAATAGTGCTACAGTATGTCACAAAAATGTATTATTTATCACAAATTCTAAATAATCTCTGTCAAAGCCTCCCGAGGTAAAACAATAATACAGTGGCATGCGAGCCAGCATGGGGAAAGGCAGGAGTGTGTGCCAAGCATTTATCATGATCACATTTATCATCATCTCGGGTCCCCCGCATCAACTGAAGCCTAATTTATTCTTCATCGTACGACCGCGTGCTCGCCAAATATAACTGATTGTTGGTGAGTGAATGAAGTAACTGATAGTTGGGTGAGAGTAGATGTCATCAGTCTTACCAGTACACATGAAATGGCATTGATGACACACGGGCAGGCTGGAATTCCAGTGGGTTTGATAGAATAATATGAAGACCAAAGTCCTTGCGGCCGCGGGACAGTGAGTACTGTAGAACAGTGGGTCTCAAACCTTTTCATGTCAAGGACCCCCAAATTGACACTTATTAGCCCGCGGACCCCCCTTTGAAAATATATGCCAAGGACCCCCATAAGAGAAGATCTTTACATCTCTAGCAGTGATTTTCAACCATTTTAATTTCAAGGACCCCCAGTTTGACATGCATTAGGCTACGAACGGACCCCCATTTAATGGCATTTCTATCTCTGGGACCCCAATTTATATTGTAAAATCAATGTTAATGTAACTCAGCGAGTGTTCGGGTCCATTTGGTTCCATTTGTACACTCTCTGAGTTGTGGACCCATAAGGGTCCATTTGGTTCTATCCAACTATCCATCATTTAGCTGGGGACCCCTGGAACTCCCTCAAGGATCCCTGGGGGTCCCCCGGACCCCACTTTGAGAACCAATGCTATAGATCTCATTAGTAGAACCTGTCACACTCGTCATAAAGAACACTTAATTATACAGTGTGATGAGGGCGAAGCGCACGCTGACAGTTGCCTTCATTGTCTGTTCACTTGTGTGAATTGTAAATTAGATGATCATTATTATGTGAATCCTTCTGAAGTGCAGCTTTATTTTGCACGGGTCCTCATGTCTTCCGTCTTCCCATTACATTACATTACAGTCATTTAGCAGACGCCTTTATCCTCATAGCGACTTACAATGTAAGTGCATTCAACTTAGTTAGGCAAGGAAACCAGAAGTAATCACCAGAAGTCTTAAGTGCATTCTCTTCTAAAACAAGCAACTAAGAGTATACCTAGCGCTAAGGTAAAAGTGCAATATATCAGTTACCTACTTTCTTAAACAGATGAGACAAATAGGAAAATCAAATGAGCAAGAGCTAAAACAAATAAGTGTATCGAATAAACAAGATCCAATAAAACAAGAGCTCGTACAACTGATAGCCATTTGAATTGTGCGAGAATGATAAGAACAGACAAGTTTTTTATTGTTTTGTTTTTCTGCCTTGTCACACAGCTCGCCAAAGGAGAACGCCATGCCTTCACAGAGAAGAGCTTCAGGACGAAGCGTGCGTGTGATGTGTGTAGGCAGAACATCGACAACCCTGGAGCCTTCTGCAAGGGTGAGTCCCAAGTCAACCAGAAGAGACATGTGCACACACACACACACACACACACACACACACACACACACACACACACACACACACACACACACACACACACACACACACACACACACACACACACACACACACACACACACACACACACACACACACATGGATGCTTTCATGCATACACAAACCTGACCGTTTGCTATGTCTGCCTGATTCTCTCTGTCTCTCTCTGTCTCAAAGCTGGCCAACGGAGTGACGCACAGTGGTACAAGAGTATTGGCATCAAAATGTACTTCAAATACCAAAAGCAAAAGTACTAAAATGTTTGAAAATAGCAGATCTACAAGATCTCTGTGAGCTTGTAGATCTCAAATAGCCTATGTATAAAATTGGGCTAAAGTGGTTCATGTATGTTTCATAATATCATAATTTATATCTGAAAAGTAACTACGGTAGTAACTAAAATCTTCAAATAATTGTAGTGGAGTAAAAGAAAAATATTCCCCTCTGAGATGTAGTGGAGTAGAAGCTAAAGTATTGGAAATTGGAAATACTCAAGTAAAGTACAAATACCTGAAATGTGTACTTAAGTAAATGTACTTAATTACTTTCCACCACTGGTGACGCATGCTACTGTACCACTGTAACTCGCCCTAACCTCATGTTTCTCTCCCTACTGTCCTCAGACTGCAAGGTCGCAGTTCACAAGAAGTGTGAGAACAAGGTAAGCCATAAGGTCCTTCCTTTAATTCAGCACTGCAAACATATTCCCTTTGTCTATTGTCTCAGGATAATTATGTTGGAAAGATTCTCTTGTCTGAGTTTCTTGGGTAATGAACCTGATGTGATGCGAGCCCCAAGTGCAGTGAACAATATCAGGGGAAATGTGTGCAGTGACCTAGATGTCTGGATGGGGAAGTCAGGCCCGCGCCCCCAACCCCCAATGCATGCAACCCCATGAGCTGCAAGGACTGCAGCCATGGCCAGGTTGTCATGAATATTTCCCACATCTGGTATTATAGTGTGGTATGACGTCTTGGCAGGGATCAAGGGCCCTGGAAGGAGGATTATGTCTGCAAAATTACACTTTGGATT
>NC_137612.1:16061637-16161637 GCF_963280865.1 Gymnoscopelus braueri
TATTTACTAAACCTATATGTGCAACACTGAATATTACCATATACTGCACTGAGATTCACAGAACTGCCAGGATGTTGCACTTGTACGACACAATCATCTAACATGATCTATAATTCTAGGATAAGACACGTCTCTGGCAGTAACCCTGAATTGGAATTCAAATGACATTAGCTGACACCAGGCATAATTGGATGAGTAAGAAATATATTTTCCTGAGCCCACCCAAGGCTGTGTTCTGGCTTTCATCACTTCACTGTGGACTATAGGGCTGCCTGCAACTATCTATTATCTTCTTAGCTATTGTTCTACTTAAAGCCTATTTTATACTTTGTCATAAAATGTTGTTGTGCACAAACACCGATAATAGCCGATCTACAAGCTCACAATGTGTCATGATGCGTTCATGTTGTGAAGGACTTGAAGTTAACAACGGTGCTAATCGACTTAAAGGACAACTTTGGTTTTTTATAACAAGGGTTATTTTATTAGTTTGTAATGATAATAATTAAAAGATGAGTGTCAAAAAAAACTGTGGACGTTTTGGCCTATAACTCTTGAACTGTAGAGGCCAAAACGTGAATCTGACTCTTACAGCGCCACCATGATTTGAAGAAAAAAAAGTCTTCCTTGGCCTAGTGGGAATGTGCGTACAAAGTTTCACGGAAATCGGAGGCTGCGTTCATGACTATTTACCCATGGATCGAATGCCCCCGCCCCCCCAGTTAAAAATCACTAAAATCACTATAACGATAGAAAGCAATGCGTGAACACCCGTCTTTTAATTATTATCATTACAAACTAATAAAATAACCCTTGTTGTAAAAAAAAAAAAAAAGTTGTCCTTTAAAGGAGCCCTTTGATGGGGTAGCTCCCTTAGCTGACTTTTTAATTTAGGCATCGATCAAAACTAAGTGATGTTCTGGGTTCAGCACTTGTCTTCAAATGGTTTGTGGATGTGCATTACATAGTTTGATCATGTTGTAGTTAACCCATTCCACTTAACTGCTGCTGAGTATAGAAATAAGTCCTTTGAGGTACAAAATCTGTGGAGCTCCCTCTGGTGGAGTAACTGTGTACATCGCTAACCATAGAAAAGTAATAGGCTGTATGCACAGCAGCCATATTGGAAAGAAATTGGGCCTCTTCTAACAGGTGTTACCAATAATACTAATTAAGGCTCGACCTATTCCATTCTGGTCAAACAGAGTCAGGGTGCTGATAGCCTCGATCTCCAGGCTTTTATTGCTTAGTTTTGCTAAAAAATAAAAGCCTGGCCCAACCATAGCCTGTACTGGGTATGAGGAAGTGTTTCATTTCCCAACCAACCAGAGTGCAGTGGGCGTCGCTCGTAATGTTGTGTTAACGGGGCGGGGGTTGACGGACAGATCGGTGAACCAATGGGATCAGCCGCAATCTCTCGCCGGCTCTATACACCCGCCCCTCTATACACGAAATCAGGAGCGTTGGGGCAGACTAGGGTGCTGATGTTGTGCATGTTGTCTCACTGGAAACACCAGTGGGTCTCAAAGTGTAGTCCAGCGACCCTCATGGTTCCTTGAGGGGGTTCCAAATGGCCCCTTATGGGTGTGTAACTCTGAGAGTTACGGGTCCATTTGGTTCCATTTGTACACTCTGAGTCATGGGGGTCCTTGAAATTAAAAAGTTTGAGAACCACTGTGCTACACGAAATGGAACAGAGCCTTCATTAGTATCATTGGTAACACCTGTGAAGTGAAGGAAGTAAGGAAGAGGCCCAATATGGCTGCTGTGCATAGAGCCTATTGAATAGCTATTTGGGTACATTAACTCCTCCACTCGGAGTCATTTGAGGCTAATAAAATGAGCAGCAGGGACACAAGATATGTTCTAGGGTGGATAAGTCTTTGGGATGCTACTGTACCACGGTGTGCAGGCATAATCAAAATGGCATTAAAGAAAGTAAAGTGCCCCTGCCAATATTGATACTGCCACACAGCATTCATACTGTTGCACCCCTACTACTCCAGTGATTGTATTGGAGACTCTGAATATCTTGATAAGACCAAGGGAGTTGCTAGTTGGTTATTTGGAGAAGGAAGGGAGACTTGCGACCTCTGGCTAATTAGTAGAACACCTTGATTCTTTTAAATGTTAGCATTTTCCATACTACGAAGTTGGAGGCCGACAAGGATGCAATATTAATGGAAGGCAACCAGAGGCATTTATTTTTGCCGCGCTACGAGCTTGCAGATCTGATATTTTTGAAAAATCTTGAACATTTTTGAAAATCTTTGAATGTATGTATTTTTTAAGCAAACATTTGTAACTAAAATCTCTGCTTCTACAAATGTCTTCTTAAGCTGATTTTTTTCCTGAAAAACATATGTTGCTATAATATCAGTGGTGCTCAAACATTTTCATGTCAAGGACCCCCAAAATGATATGAATTTGGTCGCGGACCCCCATCTCAAAAAATGTTTGTTCCAGGGACACCAAGAAGCAAAGATTTGAGTTACAAATGTTCGCTTTAAAAAAGTTTAAAAATTCAAATATTCACACAAATGTTCAAGATTTTTCAAAAATAGCAGATCTACAAGCTCATAGCGTGGCACTCAGTTGTAGCTTGTAGATCTGCTATTTTTGAATAGCCAAGGAAATCTTGAAATGACACAGATCCCGGTCTAAATGGATTAATACCACATCTTATTGAGAGATTTGTGCACCCTGCATCCATAATCACTGGCTGAACGCACTTACTTCCAGGATGGAAAGGAAGGCACAGAAATTATACATAACAGTGACCTTTCGCTCTCTGCAAACTCTCTTTTCAAATTGCCTTTCGGCAAGAGGTTGCAGAGCATCCAGTGCGTAACCTCTTGCCTACGCAGTAGCACCTACTGTACTTGGACAGAAGGCACCTGAACTTGCTGGGGGTGTACGCACGTGTGTGCGCGCACACACACACACACACACACACACACACACACACACACACACACACACACACACACACACACACACACACACACACACACACACACACACACACACACACACACACACTCTCTCTCTCTCTCTAATCTGCTTGGTCTTTCTTCTCCATCTACTGTATATCTCCAATTTGATTCATTCTCCTTCATCTTTCCTGTTTTGTTTGTCCTGTGTGAAGACTGGAATCTTTGAGCTGTAAGCTCTCTGTCTCTCCCCCTTGCTGTGTGTGTGTGTGTGTGTGTGTGTGTGTGTGTGTGTGTGTGCGTGTGCATGTGCATGTGCGTGTGCGTGCGTGTGTGTGTGCATGCGTGCTTCTACATTGTTAAAGTGGTTAATAATGGTGATTACCCCAGCAGTGGCTCCCTCTGCCATGCAATAACAAATCACAGTCTGTCTATCTCCTCCTTGTCTCCATTTATTTCCCCCTGTCTGTTTTCCCTCTTGTCTTGCTTTCCCTGCCACATTCTCTTAAAGTCTGAATTCCTTCACTGTCTCGTCTCTAACACCACTTTGTTCCTGTCACATTTAGTCTGTTTTAGCCTGGCATGGCCAGACTAATATCACTGTGTACGTATTAGTCTGGAATCTCTGTGTGGAACCTACATTTCCAAGGGGCACCAATGCCTGTGGTGATAAACCGCCCCCCATATTTGCATACTGGGCCCTGATTGGTGCCCCACAACCTCAAAATCCAATCACAACCGAGTGGGGCCAGACTAATCTGCAGAGGCCTTTTTTCCCCTCTTTTTTGCACTGGCAGATTTGTTTGGTTTCCAGGCTAAGTCTGTTTGCTTTGTCTTTATGGTTGATTACTAACCTTTGCAGTTTGTTTCCAAAGTCCAGGCAGATTACACGTATTATTAACAGATGAATGCATTTACAAATTAAACAAATACATCTTGTGCTACAAACCTCCCTGCAAACAAACAAAAAAATCTCTTGTTGGGACTTACTCATCATTGCCAGTTTGCCACCAAGTTTCATGAAAACCCGCCCATCCGTTCTCACTTTTGACCTTGATTATTACCTTTATCTTGTATCTTTTCAGGCCAAAATGTAATCCTCTCTCCGGGGCAGCCTGGTACTGATCATTCCCTCCAAGTTGCATGAACATTTGCGCTTCCATTCACAGAGATACACACACACACACGCACACGCACGCACGCACGCACGCACGCACGCACGCACGCACGCACGCACGCACGCACGCACACACACACACACACACACACAAACAGAAAAGATCGATAACAAAACCCTGCTGCGTGCTGCGTGCAGTATAATTAAATGTTCCAAATGTTCCATTGCTATTATCACAGGATAAAAAGGAAAGAACATGCAAGACGAAGGTCACTTCACATGCAAAATAAACAGTAACTGAGGATATTAAATGTTGCCACAGTGGGTGTGAGTGTTTCTTCTATGGTTTGGCAATGGCTGCAACTGTTCTATGGCATTGGTTCTTGAACGTTTTAATTTCAAGGACCCCCGTATGGACCAAATAAGGGTACGTTTGGTTCCATTTGTACACTCTCGGAGTTACAGACCTGTAATGGTCCATTTGGAACTCTCTCAGGGAACTCTGAAAGTTGGTTCTGATAATGGATGTTACCGTTTCTTCTTCTGTAGTTGATATTGGGTGTGACTGTGTTTTCTCTTCTTCTTTGGTTCTGATATCAGTTATTAGTCTCTTTCCTGTGTAGGTCATGTGTTGTGGCATGTGGACTTATATTTTGAAGGTCTCCTCTATTTTCTGACATTCTTATGTGACCGAAGCCCTTAACTATTAACATAGGTGTATTTTCTGCGTGTGTGTGTGTGTGTGTGTGTGTGTGTGTGTGTGTGTGTGTGTGTGTGTGTGTGTGTGTGTGTCCACACATGTAATCTATGCGTCACCACACACGTGTGCATGCGTGTACACATGCATGTTTATACTTAAATGAATGTGTACCATGCATAGAGTTAAAAAAAATAGAGAGGGCAGCGGATATCCCCTCCCATCCAATTGCATTAAATTGCTCACCCAGCACATGAAGCGAATTCACCCCTTCTTCCGGGTTGGAAATGTGATGGGCGAGGCCTATTTGGGGCTTCTGCGCGTCTTCTGTGACGCAAAACGCGCCACCTCGGTGCGCAGCCCCGTGAGCAAGCTCGTGACAGGTTGCCAGATCTGCTTATTATAATTTCCCCATACACAAGTCATACACTGGTTGTGCGCACTCGTGAGTGTGTGTGAGCATGTGTGTGTGTGTGTGTGTGTGTGTGTGTGTGTGTGTGTGTGTGTGTGTGTGTGTGTGTGTGTGTGTGTGTGTGTGTGTGTGTGTGTGTGTGTGTGTGTGTGTGTGTGTGTGTGTGTAGTGGTGGAAAAAGTACTCAAATTCTTTACTTAAGTAAAAGTACCAATATTGCAATATAAAAATACTCTGTTACAAGTAAAAGTCCAGAATTAAAAATGTACTTGAGTAAAAGTACAAAAGTATTGGCATCAAAATGTACTTAAAGTACCAAAAGTAAAAGTACTAAATATTTCAAAATAGCCGATCTACAAGCTCACAACGCGTCGCGAGCTTGTAGATCCAGGGTCCCCACGGTCATGAAATTCCTGGAAATATTTTGAAATTAGAAAAAAATTATTCCAGGCCTGGAAAAGGTTTGGAATTTATCAAGGGTCCTGGAATTTATCAAGGGTCCTGGAAACATATTTTGGCTATGCATTGTTTTTTGCTATTGATTTTGTTAATAAAAAACCTTTTCCAAAACATGTATAACATTACACAAAATATGTAACATAAGTAGTTTTTCGCCGAACGGGCTGCGTGATTGCAACCTAATGTATGCTGCTAGAGTCAATACAATACATCGATCTCACCGATGTATCGGTAATTTTGGACCCCGATGCCAACATCGGACATCGATGTGGCACGATGTTTTTTATCATCATTAATTTACCATACACTAGAACTACACTAGAACTACCCAGTAGAGGCACTGTAACTGGTAGCCTATACCACAAGTGAACTGCATAGCAGCCATCTCATTGATTGTCAATGGCAGCGCATGTGTGCAAATCAAACAGTAGGCTAAACCCGACATTTGATCAACAGCAGCATATAGATGAATAAATGTGACAAAATACAGTAAAATCCCAAAATGATGAATCTTAATATCCAGCAAGCAATAGAAATGAATTACTAGAAACAAATTCAAAGTTTATAGGCTATCATTCAAATAAGAGAGAAGCTGTAACCTCACAACTCTGATGGACAAGAAGTAATAATCCTTTTGCAAAAAACATCCATGTTCTGTTCCTTTTCTAAACAATGATCCAAATGGGAAGTTTTCAGCAGCTAGAATCATGACAGTTTTACATTGTTGAAGCCATTTTTGGTGCACAACACTAGTCGCAAATTCCCTCATTAAGTTAATTGTGTTCACCTGCTTTGCTGCTGTGTGCAGCAGGTGCCGATCCCCGCCAGGCCGGGTTGTCTACCCAGGCCTGTGAAATTGATAGGCAGTCAATTGGAAGGGAATCTGCTCAAACTGACTGATATACTGATACAGAACCATATAGGCATATATAACGTCACTGTCGGGTGGTGGAAACCTTGGTGGGAATCTTTGGAAATGTCCAAAATCGTTCCTTAAAAAAAAAAAAAAAAAACATTTAATAGTATCTCGACGTGTTGGGAGCTTGTAGATCTGCTATTTTTACTCTTATAGTGTGATACTCTTGTAAGATGAAGTAGGGCAGTTTACCCCCAGTTTAATAAGCATTAGGCCACGGACCCCCATTTGATACCATTTGCTATCTCTGGGACCCCAATCTATACTATGAGATCCTAACTCTGAGAGTATACAAATGGAACACTCAGAGTTACAGTCATGTAACTCCTCAAGGACCCCTGGGGGTCCCCGGACCCCAGTTTGAGAACCACTGAAGTTAGGCATTTATTTATGAAAAAACATAAAAAGTTGAAATATGGAAATGCAAGGTTTCTGCCCGACAGCAATGATATATTTATATGATTTAATCATTTGCATTTATCCATCAAAACATTACGTTTATTTGTATGTATTCGCTTTCTTTTTGTTTAAATGTTAGCTACTTTAATACAAATCCAAGTTCTTCAAATTGATTTGGAAACTTAAAAAATGATAATATACATTGTTTAAGCATCAGTATCGATGACTCTGGCATCGGTCGGGCTCTATACCGGACGTGACAAAAAGAACAGATCTCAACGTGCTTAAGCGTGATGCGTAGTTAGTTAATATATTTGGCACGAATTTTTTTATGGAATTATACCATTCTATATTTTATGCTTTATTTTTTGCTACACTGCCTGTCTTTGGGCTTTATACATTGGAGTATTATTATTATTGCGCTGAATGATTGTTATATAGGCCTGGAAATTGGGTTAAATATTCTGGAAAAGTTTTGGAAAAGTTTTGGAAATTCATTGGTAAAAATGTGTGGGGACCCTGTAGATCTGCTATTTTCAAATAGCCTAGGTTTAAAATAGGTTTAAAGTGGTTAATGTATGTTTCATTATATCATAGTTTATATCTGAAAAGAAACTAATAACTAAAGTTTTCAAGTAAATGTAGTGGAGTAAAAGTACAATATTTGCCTCTGAGATGTAGTGGAATAGAAGTAAAAGTATTGGAAATTGGAAATACTCAGGTAAAGTACAAATACCTCAAAATTGTACTTAAGTACAGTACTTAAGTAAATGTACTTAGTTACTTTCCACCACTGTGTGTGTGTATGCAGAATAATCTAGAGGCCTCAGGAAACGCCTGTCTAATTGGCAGGAGATGTAATCTGTGTGTTGACGTTCTGCATTCTCTGTCCATCCCTTCATCCTTATCCTGAAAGCGACGTGGGGCATGTATGCTGTAATATCTCACTGTCTTGGATAGGGAAATAAAAACATCAGCAACATCAGCATCAAAACGATCTGCCGGTGAACCATTTATTTAATTCCTCTGGATGAAAACTAAAGAGGGAATACTGGGGGGCTACTGCGTACATTTTGTGGAATTCCAAACGTTGCCTGCACAATAAGGTCATTCAGTCTCCCTTGGTTGAGTTCCTACATGCTCAATGTACCACCCAAGCCTTCCAGCGTCATTAGATCACAGAAAACAAACAAACTAGGCCACTGGGGGGGAACTGATGTCATGTTTTTAGCACATTGGTTCTCAAAGTGGGGTCCGGGGACCCCCAGGGGTCCTAGGGGGGGTTCCAGGGGTCCCCAGCAAAATGTGTTAACTCATTCACTGCCACTGACGTAAAAAACGTAATTTTTCCCGTTTACCAATCCTGCCACTGACGTAATTTAAATTTTTTCCAATTTTTTTTGTTTTTTTGTTTTTTTTTGTTTTTGTTTCAAATTTGACCCAAAGACCAAGGAGATATGATTGTTTAAAGATCTAGACTCCCATCCACTTCCTTGTTAACTTAAAACTTAAAAATTCTGTATCTCGGCTCCTGAGTACTCTTTTTTTTCGATGAAAAATCTCTGGCAGTGGGCAAACGCGGCCAGCAATAATTGTGGCAGTGAATGAGTTTTAATATAGCATCACGATAATTTTAACCACTTTAACTTTTTATACTTTGGCTATTCAAAAATAGCAGCTCTACAAGCTCATAGCGTGGCACTCGGTGCCACGCTATGAGAGCTTGTAGATCTGCTATTTTTTTTAAATCGTGAACATTTGTGCAAACCTTTGAATATATCTTTTTTTAAAGCGAACATTTGTAACTCAAATCTTTGCTTCTGGGGGTCCTGAGATGGGGTTCCGCGGCCAAATACATATCATTTTGGGGGTCCTTGACATGAAAAGGTTTGATATATGGAGGGTCATTTTACAGTTACTGTTTCTTTTCTGTTGTTTTGGTTGTAGATGGTTTGGTTACTGCCAGGGATTTGACTCTTGAACCTGTCAACTGTCACCTGTCAACACCTGGTGGACCTCTGCCACTGCAGGTCTCATCAGCAGACTATAACTCTGTTGACCTTTTAGCCTTTCGACTAGGCCTTGACACACAGGGTTATAAAAGGTCAAATGGCCAGAAGTGAGACCAGAATAGGAGCTTTGAAGGAACTGAGTTTGGCTCCTCGGCTCCTTTCCTTTCCTCAGTCGACGTCAACATGTTGGATTATGTCACCAGGGGTTCACACTTTAAATTTAGCTTTGTGTGTTTTAGCTGGAAGCTCGTCTTGCGTTGGTGAATGTGGTGATACACACTCATGAGCCGTGTCAAATAACATAGAATCTTGTTCTTGTTAAAGCTTACAACACCAGGACTTGTTTTAATGAATAAAACATTATTTTAACATATGGTAGAGTATGTTAATACGATATAACTAGCAGTGGTTGGAGGTCTCAGAATCAGAATCAAGTTATTGTCACATCACAGGTTTACAGGTGTAAGACAGTGGGTGAAATTAGTTTTTGTGCAAGCTCCATTATTTTTGTTATTTCCATAAAAGAGAAAGGGAAGAGGAAAAATAAATTATTAAAAATAAAATAAAAACCTATTTACCCATAGTATATCTATCCGGGGCTGTACCTGAGGTAAGACATAAGGTGCGTGAGCATAGCAGCAGACATTTACTGTACATGGTATGCTATGGACGTTAGTTAAGGTGCGAGAATAATACAAATCAGCTTGTTGTACATGGGATTAAGGTGCAAAGTGTCGGTGCGTGTCGACCGTATAGTCTACATAAGGTATAGCTGTCACTGGTATAAGTCCAGCCTTGTCGACAGTCAGTGATCATGCCTTGTTCAGCAGTCTCACGGTAGCCGAGTGGAAGCTGTTCTTGAACCTGGTGGTGTTGCCCTTGATACTGCGGTAGGCCTGGCTCCTTGCCTGGTCGCGGTCGTTGTAGGGGTATGAACAGTTTGTGTCTGGGGTGGTGCCTGTCCTTAATGATGCGCTGGGCTTTGACTTACACACCTCTTCTTGTACAGTTCCTGGAGCGCAGAAAGCTCGCCTCCCATTATGCGCTCTGCCACTCGCTATAGGTTTTTCTTTTCTTTAAAAAAATATATTTTTGGGTCTTTTTGCCTTTATTGATAGTGTAAATGGAGACAGACAGGAAACGGGGAGAGAGAGACGGGGAGTGACATACAGCAAAGTTCGTCTGGAACAGGACTCGAACCCGCGATGCGCTGTCAGACCAGAACCCGCGATGCGCATGACCTACCGGTCCTACCCGGACCTGTAGGCCAGCGGTCCGGGCCAGGTTTATATTTTCTTGGGCAGGACTCCCTACTCTCCCTACTCTTCCATTAAGAAAGTAGCTTTGTGATATAAACAAAAGGCTAAACTTCATCCATCCAGGGATTTTTATTTAATTCTCAAACCCTTTCAAAATATAAAATCTTCTTCACCTTTTTACTTTATAATATATACTGCTTAGTCAGTTGTCAATTGTTGAAAAAACTAATGAAACATGTTCTCCTTTTCTAAATATATATCCTGCTGAACCCGTAGAAAACTGACGCTGACTTACCAGCAGTCTTAAGCTTCTAACTATGGAGTCTAATATTATATTGGAGACAAACTATTTTGATTGTTAGAATGTGTTGGACACTGTTATGATCTATTTGGATGTAGTCTATAGTGACTGTAGCCATGGCTGTTTGGGTGACCTCTGCGTCGAATGTTTTATGTCTACGTGTGTGTGTGTGTGTGTGGTTTGGCAAGTTAGTGTTGGCTCACTGGCATAAGGACTGTGCACCACATGTGGAGTAATAAACTATGTCCCTCTCTGCTCTCCTTCTTCTTTACGAGCAAAAGAAATGTCAATATTATTGAGTACCTCTTATTATACTGAGTATGTGATATGATATACAGTATATGAAGTATGTGCTTGTATCTGATCAGTGTGAAAAAAGAGTCTTAACCCATTAAGACCTGGAACTGTGTCATTTTTAGATTTGAGCTAAAAAGCATTATTTTACACTTTGGGCTATTCAAAAATAGCAGATATACAAGCTTGTAGCGCGGCACCGAGTGCCGCACTACGAGCTTGTAGATCTGCTATTTTTTGAAAAATCGTGAAAATGTGTGCAAATCTTTGAATATATATATTTTTAAAGCGAACATTTTTAACTCAAATATTTGCTTCTGGGGGGTCCCTGGAACAAGATATTTTGATGGGGGTCCGCAGCCAAATACATATCATTTTGGGGGTCCTTGACATGAAAAAGATTGAGCACCACTGATATAGAAACATACGTTTTTTCAGAATACTGTTGAGATTTAGGAGACATGTAGAACCGGCTTCAGGTCTCAAAGAGTCTTAAAGCTCAGCTACTCCTAATCTGAGTTCCCAGAAGTTTTTCGCCTCGCATACAAACGGGAGCGGCGAGGAACTTCTGGGCCAGAGCGCTGGTATTTGTGGGCGGGATGTAACTTACGCTCAGAATCTGAGCGGACACGCCTCTTACCGGTCTGAGAGCTGTGCAACTCGTCTAAAAAGTCCGACGAGAGGCAAACAGCAATACACAACAATGGCGGCCGCAATTTCTCAAGGGGAAATTGCTTCCTGTCGCTCCTATTAACATGCAACACCCACTGCATGTGGATCCCGCCCCCTTTTCTTCATTGGCTGTTGATTTGAATCAGAACTCAGTGGCCGCGCCCCTGTTGTTCAGGCTTTGAGCCGAAGCCTCCCAGACTAAGCTACTCCTAGTCTGGGAGGCTTCGGCTCAAAGCCTGGACAGCAGGGGCGCGGCCACTGATTTCTGATTCAAATCAACAGCCAATGAAGAAAAGGGGGCGGGATCCACATGCAGTGGGTCTTACATGTAAATAGGAGCGACGGGAAGCAATTTCCCCTTGAGAAATTGCGGCCGCCATTGTTGTGTACTGCTGTTTGCCTCTCCTCGGACTTTTTAGACGAGTAGACCGGTAAGAGGCGTGTCCGCTCAGATTCTGAGCGTAAATTACATCCCGCCCACAAATACCAGGGCTTTGGCCCAGAAGTTCCTCGCCGCTCCCGTTTGTATGCGAGGCGAAAAACTTCTGGGAACTCAGATTAAGCTACTCCTAACAGAAGTAGCTGGGGGCGGGGGGGGGGGCATATATTGCATATTCACTAGACTGCCCTAGCGTGTCTGATATCGGGTCTATAGGGGCGGGTTCAAAATCTCTGGTGAAAAATTCTGTGAGATCCCATTGGTTCACCGATCTGTCCGTCAGCCCCCGCCCCGCCTCCTCCCTCAATGTGCAGCATGAGAGCCCTGACGTCGTCACAACATTTGGAGCGACGCCCACTGCACTCTGGTTGGTTGGGGAAAATGAAACACTTCCTATATTCCAGGAACGTCAACACGCTGGTCCAGGCTTTTATTTTTGAGCAAAACTAAAAAGTAAAAGCCTGGAGATCGACGCTATATATTCACTGAAGGAGGCACTACATGGAAGGCCATGGGGTCACCAAAATCAGTAGGGTTCATCTTGCAATCTGCCTATTATGAGATGTGTGTTTGCAATGTTGACATTTTTGCCCGAATGTCAATCAGCTTGCTACATTTTAAGATACTGTGTGTGCAAATTGGATATTTTGGCATACGGGGAGTGCTAGAGGTAAGGCTATTCGGTCACCAAAAGCAATAGGGTTGTTCCTCCACAGAGCATGAATGCGCTCAACAAGTTTTATGGCAATATGCCCAGTAGATTTTGAGATATCTAGTGTACAAATGGATTCTGGCTTAAGGGTGGTGCATTATCATTAGGGGCCATCATCTGGGACACAGCAAGTGCACATCACAAATTCCATGGCAATCCAGACGGTAGTATATGAAATATGTTGTTTGGGAGTCAAATGTGAGCGTGTGGAATTTCTGGCCTGATGGTGGCTCTAGTCTAGAGGAAGGGGGATAGAGTCATCAAAATCAGTAGGTGTCATCATTTGGGGAGCATGAAGGTGCACACTTACAGCATTCCAAGCAGTAGTTTTTGAGATGTGTTGTTTGGGTTCAAAATGTGGAACGGACTGACGGTTGGACTGACACAGCCATCCCTAGAACCCCTTCAGCTAGAAAAGGAGCAGTGATAAATGAACAGATACAGTTGTGAAATTGAAAATTGCTATAGTTTAGTTTATCAAAATTAGATATTATCCAAAAAATATATTCGCCAGCGTCTGAATTTGTAATAACATAAATCTATATAAATATACTATTTAAATAATTGCTTACTCAATAAATTTTTGGACATGAATAATTCCCATTTATTCTGTATATTTATGTACTGTATATGGGTGTGGTGTGCATGCACGTGCATGCTTGCGTGCGTGCATGCGTACATAATACACATACTCTGGCATCACGGCTCGCCAGCCAATAATGTGGAACGGATAAATCTCCGCTGACAGCTTCCTCTCCAGACCAGCTGCTGCAGATGACAGGAAGAGAGTGAGAGTGAATCTTTCTGTCCCCTCCATCAACACTCCTCCTTCCTGTTCATCCCTCCATCCCTATGCAGCTGCAGCCAACCCAAGAGCATTAAACTAAGCACATGACTTTGCATGGGCTTCAGCCCCTCCGACTGTGTGTGTGTGTGTGTGTGTGTGTGTGTGTGTGTGTGTGTGTGTGTGTGTGTGTGTGTGTGTGTGTGTGTGTGTGTGTGTGTGTGTGTGTGTGTGTGTGTGCGTGCGTGCGTGCGTGCGTGCGTGCGTGCGTGCGTGCGTGCGTGCGTGCGTGCGTGCGTGGGTGCGTGCGTGGTTTCATTAATGCTACAGTACATAACCTAACCTATACTCCATTTCACTTTCAGGTGACGACCACCTGTATCTCAGCCCCAGACCTGGTGAGTCAGTACACCTATTTATTATTAAAACATTAATAAACAATAATAACAGCTACAACAACAGCAATAATAATATAATTATAATAATAATAATTATTATTATTATTAGTATTATTATTAGTATTATTATTAGTATTATTATTAGTATTTATTATAATATGTAATATTTAATATACTGTATGATAATTCATTAATACAAATTATCTTCATCTCTATCTCTCTGTCTCTGTCTGTCTGTCTGTCTCTCTCTCTCTCTCTCTCTCTCTCTCTCTCTAGGGCACCACTAAATCTACATCACAGAAGAAGAGGTGCTCCTTGCCTAGGTATATGGCCAAAGTGAATCAAATTGCATTTAATTCGCTTTTTCACAAAATGTTATGTCATCAAAATATCATAAACCTGATAAAGTCTGTCCTGCAGGAGTAAGAGTGTGGAGCGAGTCATGGAGCGAGTCATGGAGCGTCACTATGACTTTGACCTCACCTACATCACCGAGAGGATCATCTCCGTCTTCTTCCTGCCCGACCTGGAGGAACAACGCTACCACCGGAACCTGCAGGAAGTGGCCGCCATGCTCAAGTCCAAGCACCAAGACAAGTTCCTGGTTAGTTGCAAAAACTGACCACCGGCACAGATACATAGAGAATTTAATTTGCGTCGTTCATGATGCAATAAGGATGACTTGCCAGCTCATAAAAGCCTAATTGAATGCGAAACAGTCAGAGTTATGGCAGTAATGATTGCTATTAAAAGCTTTTATTCTAGCAAAATAAAG
This sequence comes from Gymnoscopelus braueri, assembly GCF_963280865.1. Classification (NCBI taxonomy): domain Eukaryota; kingdom Metazoa; phylum Chordata; class Actinopteri; order Myctophiformes; family Myctophidae; genus Gymnoscopelus; species Gymnoscopelus braueri. The sequence goes on from NC_137612.1 coordinate 16,076,217, forward strand.
ACTTTTTGTTTGTTCATTGGCATAATTATCCATACAGTAAATGTTATTGTTTTTGTATCTTAATCTGTGAGTGATTATAGACTATTGAGCTACCAAATGCTTCACTTCCCAGATCCTCGTAAAATTAATAGTTTGCTACTGCACTTTACAGATGTAGTGATGTAATTGTGTTTGCCCAATGTGATCGGCCAATCATTTCAGTGTATGGAACCCATTTTAAGCCCTCCATTTTGTTTAATGTGAATACAAATCCCTGCTGGCTAATAACATCAAATCTCTTCTTTGACCAGCTCCTGAATTTATCAGAGAAAAGACATGACATCACCAGACTTAACCCAAAGGTATGACATATTCTGTTATGTGGTATATTACATCAGATCACGCACTGTTCAAGTACATGTGGCACAAACTGTTACATCTATCTAAATTCACAAAACCTTTGTCCGTGCGTGCGTGCGTGCGTGCGTGCGTGCGTGCGTGCATGCGTGCGTGCGTGCGACTGTCCTGGGCATCATGTGTATTTATTCCCATATATGGAGATTTGGACAGACAGACAAACACAAACAAACAAACAGACACATTAAAAATCCTTTGAAAATAGACGATCTACAAGCTCACAATGCATCGCATCGCGACGCATTGTGAGCTTGTAGATCGGCTATTTTCAAATGGCCGAAATGTATATAGGGTCGAAGTTTTTAATGTATGTTTTGTCATAATAATCCAAATCTACAAAGTAACTAGAAACTAAAGTTTTAAAATAATTGTAGTGGAGTAAAAGTACAATATTTGCCTTTGAGATGTAGTGGAGTAGAAGTAAAAGTACTGAAAATTAAAAATACTATATAGTACTATATAATACTATAGTACTAAGTAAAAAATACCTCAAAATTGTACTTAAGTACAGTACTTGAATAAACTTTACACCACTGCAATAACAACACCATTGAATGTCTCCTTCTCTGGGGTGTCTGGTGGCTCAGCCACAGACCATTATGCTTCTAGTGAGCGCAAGGATCCGTGGGGTTCAAATCTGAACGCCATCTTGTCTTATGTCGCTCCTCTCTCTCTCTCTGCCTTAGATGTTTGTTGTCTCTCTACACTCCTGTCTGAAATAAATGTTCTCCTCTCTGGACCAGGTGCAGGACTATGGCTGGCCTGATCTTCATGCCCCACCTCTGGACCGGATCTGTGCCGTGTGTAAGGCCATGGAGACATGGCTGTCCTCTGACCCCAACAATGTGGTGGTCCTTCACTGCAAGGTTGGCACACAGGGAGGGCCTGCAACACTGCACACACAGACACCTGGCTTGAAGTTGTTCTGCAATGGAAACAGAATATTGTGGAAAGAATTCTGTGGTCACATGATAACCTGTGCTGTTCATTCTGACAGGGAAACAAAGGGAAGACTGGCGTCATCGTGGCAGCGTACATGCACTACAGCAAGATCTCTGCTGGGTACACATCAGTATTTATCACATTCATCTAAATATTATTTATACCTATCTATTCTACAAAGAGCCTGATGATTATTGTACGTACTGCAGGTAAATTGACTATACCCACAGCTGAAATGTATTAGCAATTTGGCCAGTCTTCATCCTGCATCCCCATTAAACACTGCATGACCTTTCCATATTGTACATTAACAGTACATATTCACTTGTTTACATATTCTGTACAATACATCTATGTGTTTGCAGGGCAGACCAGGCACTCACTACACTGGCCATGAGGAAATTCTGTGAAGACAAAGTCTCCACTTCTCTGCAGCCTTCTCAGAACAGGTGTCTCATACTGTACCACGCACCGTCTACACATTATCCAAGTTTCCATTAGGGGTGGGACGATATGGGTATCTCACGATACAGGGGTGGACTGGCCATCTGGCATACCAGGCATATGCCCGGAGGGCCGCTGGGCCAGTGGGCCGCTTTAGGATTATAATTTCCGGGTCGCGCAGCCCAATTATTAGTTACGTTAATGTTTGGGCTGGGATGTTTTTCAGCAGTGGCGTAATTTACATAGGGTTGCTGGGTTAAAATAGTGAAGCGCGCCAAAATCATCATTACACAAATACAGAGTCGGAAAAACAACGTAGGCCTATCACAAAAAATTAAGATAAGATATTTTTCGGCAGTATATCGATTATTTATCGCGGGAGAAAGTATCGCGATATATCGCGATATCGATATATCGTCCCACCCCTAGTTTCCATATCTCGCAGATTTTTATGATTTTTTGCTGTTCCTTTCCTTCCCTGTGCGGTTTCACATCTGATTCTTTCGGCACTGTACCGATTTAATACATCAGAATCTGTTTACACGTCATGTCATATAGCACTGACGAAGGTCCTATGACACTTTTGCTACTTTTTTGCACCTTTCACTTTGAGCACAGAGCACTTTATGAGCATGTTAAAATAAAATAAATAATTGTCTTAGTCTAAGGAGTCTTCCTTAAAGGTTTATGTAGAGAGTGAGTCTTATTCTGCCAGTTTTCCTACACGACACGTCATGTGGAGCAAAGAAAATTAAAGGGATATTTCACTTTCAAACGTGTTTGGGCTCATTTTAACGTCTACTCAGGCTTTTGTGAGCACCCCAGAAAGTTGTGAGCTTGCAGATCGGCTATTTTCAAAAGATTTTTTGAACTTGTGAAATGGGACATTCTGCCTGATGAGTACATTTACTTTTGGTACTTATATTTTGATGCCGATACTTTTGTACTTTTACTCAAGTATATTTTGAATATGGGACTTCTACTCGTAACTACTCGAGTATATCTACATTGCAATATTGATACTTTTACATGTGAGTACTTTTTCCACCACTGGTTAAGGTGCAAATAAGTGAAACTAAAGCCTGGTCCATGTTCTACCCACCAGGTACATCTACTACTTTGGTGGCCTGCTGTCTGGTTCCATTAAGATGAACAGCAGCCCTCTGTTCCTTCACCAGATCCTCCTTCCCTCACTGCCCAACTTCCAGGTTGGCGGAGGTCAGTGTTTGACCTTTGACCTCCTACAACACTACACATTTGAGTACTGTATAGTCTCAAACATTTTCTTGCCATGGACCCCCAAATTAATTTGTATTTGGCCGTGGTCTCCGCCAGGTCAGGCAGGTTATTGTGGGCCAGCAATGTTTGAAATGCGCCAATCTGGATGGAATATGAAAAATCGGACAGATCCGTCTTGACCACATGACTATAGAGATAATGTGTACAGATTTGCATGATTTTGGAGAAATTCTTTAGGACATAACAAAAGAATTGTTTAGCAAAATTCGGCCTCCTGGTGGCGCTATAACAGGCCAATCTGAAACATTCGGAGCAGAGGTTGTGCTCTTCGGCCTGGCGGAGACAACTAAGCTCTTACATGTCTGCTATCTGTTTGTCCATTGTATTGTCCTTGTGTCCTGATCCGTCTCTGTCTGCAGGTTTCTATCCCTTCCTGAAGATCTATCAGTCTCTCCAGCTGGTCTACACCTCAGGCATCTAGTAAGTATTATATTACCATCTACGAATAGTTTCATCAGACATTGTGTACACCACTCAACTCAACTCAACTGTTTTATTTATAAAGCACATAAAACGACCGAAGCCAACCAAAGTGCTATACAACACAGCAAGAGAACAACAATGACACAGCAAAATATACAACGAATAAATTACATGCAGCAATTGAATACAAGTTAAAACACGCACAGCAGAAAACAGTGAGATGGAATCTATGGTCTTGGGGTGCCAGATTTAGCTGTGCTCAAAAGCCAGAGAAAACAAATATGTCCACTGGTTCATTTGGTTCCATGTGTACACTAGAGTTAAACCAACACTACAGATTTGACAGTGTAGATTGGTCAAATGGCCTGAGTGTGTGGCTGTTCTTCATCCCTGGTCTGCTGTCATTGTTTAGATATCTGGTGCTCTGTGCTTACTTTAAAGTTGATGTTGGTCACATGTTGTAGGAGCCAAAATAATAGATCTTGCTTGTTGATCTGATTTTTGTTTGGTTTTTCCCACGCTTTGTTTTGACGTCTCACTTCCTAATTGATTGATTAGTTCCTGATGTGTGTCTCCTCATAATCTTTAGTTTATGTCAGGTGTGTGTCTCGGGCAGCTAGGCATTCAGTGAGTGAATGGCGGTGAGCTGGGCTCAATATTGTCTGTTGACTCTTTGGCGTTTATGTTTAAGTTCTTTGCCTTCAGTTTCATTCATCTAAGTTTCAATACAACAAGTTTTCTAGTTTTGTTTGGAGTTGGAAATGCATTACACAGTTCCTGCCAAAGCTCAGGCTCTTAGCTCTACTTTTTAGATTTATTTTGGGGCTTTTTATGCCTTTATTGATAGGACAGTAGGCTGACAGGAAATGGGGAGAGAGAGATGGAGAGTGACATGCAGCAAAGGCCGTCGGGATCGGGACTCGAACCCGCAACACGCTGTCAGGCTACACTGAGCCTAGGTACCCAGACCGCTACGCCAGCGGTCCGGGCCGCTGCACATGTGTGTTTGACCGTACAATGACATGTTTTGATTGACTTTATGTACTGACTTTATGTACCCGACCCTGTGTGTGTGTGTGTGTGTGTGTGTGTGTGTGTGTGTGTGTGTGTGTGTGTGTGTGTGTGTGTGTGTGTGTGTGTGTGTGTGTGTGTGTGTGTGTGTGTAGTGACCCCCAGGGTTCCACGGCAAGGAAGCTATGTATGGCCATGGAACCAGCTCTACTGTTGAAGGGAGACATCATGGTGAGGAATACTACATCTTTAGATTAACGCCCGTACTACTTTGATTACTACCATATTTAACCACTTGAACCCTAGCGTACGTATTCTTGGGCTAACAGTGAGCAATATATCAATCAATCAATCAATCAATCACTCAAGTTGGTGCAGGCAGGGTTTAATTTGCATCTTACATTCTGTTCTCACCATGTCTCCCTCCCTGCAGGTGAAGTGCTACCACCGGAGGCCCCGGGGTTCTGAGAGAGAGGTGGTGTTCAGAGTGCAGTTCCACACGTGTACCGTTCACGGAGCTCAGCTGTGGTTCGGCAAGACTGAGCTGGACGTGGCCTGCACAGGTAGGCCCAGACTTGGATCAAGGTTCTGCTGCAGTACTTAGTTTATAATGACTGTCTGAAATACCATTTTGGAACAGTCCTGTTATCTTTTCCGTCAATTGCAGATCTATTGTAGAGGGATTAGACTTAGAGGAAAGGAAAGGAGGATATGAAGGTAAAGAATGAGTAGATCAGGGGTCTTCAACAGGGGGTCCGGGACCCCGAGGGGGTCCTCAGAGCTACTGCAGGGGGTCCGCCAAATCTTTGCGTGATATGATTTTCTTTTTACCTTAACCACTTGAACCCTAACATCCCTTTTCTGAGGAGAACTTGAGCCAAAAATAGCCGATCTACAAGCTCACAACGCCTCGCGCTGCGAGGCGTTGTGAGCTTGTAGATCGGCTATTTTTGGCAAAGAGGTATAGGTGTAGAGGGAAAAAAGAGCACACCAAGAAAAAAATTTTTTTTAATCTGAAACACAATTTTATACAATATAGAGGGGGTCCCTGCTTCATCTCTCTCTCAACTAGGGGGTCCTTGGCCTGAAAACGTTGAAGACCCCTGGAGTAGATAATATGGGACACTGTAATCTGTCACACAGGTAATGTTTGTGCCCTAATGTTTAGGGCACAAACATTTTTAATGTTTTATCCTAATGCCCGCAGAGAGAGCATAAAAAGAAACAGGACTTGTTTTAGTGGAAAGCTTCTGCGCTACATCTACATTCCTTTCCTTCATGTTGTTTGCGGCTACATAATTCAAAACCCTATTTTTTTGGGTCTTTTTTTTTGCTGTTGCAACATGCAAAATGCACTTTGAAACAGATAACAAATGACAATGTGAGATGAGAAGAAACAGAAGGAGCTCATGCCTCAGTAAACCGCATCCCCCCTGACACAGGAGATATGCTCCAAATAGATACATGTACATAATGCACTGTTCATAATTAATAACACACACACACATCATTATACATACATACAACACTATATATATATCTTCTGAATATAATATATCTGAATGCCATATCTTCATATTACACAAAAATAAAACGTATTCTATTCTATTTATTTGTAGACTACATTACTGACAATACTGATTTTAATGTTACTTACTTGACCTTGTATGGCTCAATGTCATTGTCTGTCTGCAGATGATAGGTTTCCTCCTGATGCTACTGTTGAATTTGTGTTTTCCAACGGGCCGGAGAAGATTAAAGGTAACGATCATGGGCGTGCGTTAGTGTGTGTGTGTGCGTGCCCTGCGTGCGTGTGTGTGGACACAATATATGACACTTATTACATGGCTTAGTTGAATGCTTGATTCTGATTGGTCAATCACTGGATTCAGTGGTCAATAATAACCGCAGAAATCAATAACAGACCGCTGTCAAATCAAAGATCTGCAATCTGCGTTGCTTGATTTTTGCTGTATCCAACATGGCAGCCATATAAAAACGAACACACACATTTAGGGCCTAAAGCTAAGCAGTACACTCAAGAAAACATTTGAGGCGAGAAATAGACATATATGTAACATGTATATAAGAATATTTATTCATAATATGATCAACACTTCTCCTACCGGCGTTTTCCGAGCCGACCATGTTGCACTGGACACACCTGGCATAAATTAATGGACAGCTTTTATTACCGTAAGCAATTAAATCCTTTTAAAATCAATCAAATCATGTTACTTCTGGGTCAGTTTATTAAGTTCTTTATTATTTAGCCATGTAATAAGCTGGATAATCGACGGGGAGCCGGTCATTAGCGAAAGATCACCCTAATGACCCGACTCCCCGTCGATTATCCCTTGCATTATATAACATTTACTAGTAAAACTAAGGTGAAAATGGTGCATATTTTAATTCCTTAACAACTTCATGTTTCATATCAAACTGTCTGCTTTACAAGGTCGTGAGTACCGTAAGAATGACCCAGCCATCAAAGTGGACTACAACATCTCAGACCCTGTGGTGAGATGGGACTCTTATGAGAATTTCAACCTGCACCACCAAGACAGCCTGGAGAGTAAGACACTTTAATAATGATCCATTCTTCATCCAGCGATAGTGTTGATTTTGACAGCAAATATTGATTTCGTTTTAGTCAATAGTCTTTTGATTAAAATTCCATTTAGTTTTAGTCATATTTTAGTCATCTGAAATGTTTTCACACACACACACACACACACACACACACACACACACACACACACACACACACACACACACACACACACACACACACACACACACACACACACATACTCATCACATGCTCTTCTATTCTTCCGGTAGATATCTCTCACACAAAGGGTCCCCTGGATGGCAGTCTGTACGCCCAGGTGAGGAAACGTCGTGGGCCGTGCTCACCCACCTCGGGGGCGTCGCCTAACGGATGCCTTCCTGACAGTCCCACCGTGAAGCCCGTGGCTCCCACTCCTCCCAGCCAGACCCCGTCTCACGGCAATCCGCTGTCCTTCAGCTCGGACTCTGGCCACTCTTCGGCCCAGTCCGATCACCTGGAAGAACCCTCTCTCTCCCCTCCCTGTCAGGATGGAGACGAGACAAAGTGCCCGTCGAAGAGAGGAGAAGGGGAGAACAACAAAGCAAAGGGAAAAGAGAGGGACAGGGAGACGGCTATTTTGGACGACGGGGACCTTTCCGGCCCCGGGGGTTTGAGGCGTTCGTCGTGTGGAAGATGTGGGGAAGGGGGACAAAAGACGGATAGAGAGCGATGCCTCGCCAAATGTCACTGCTGCAGCAGCACTAAAAACAATCCTAAAAGTCGAACGCTGCCGGCCTTACCGTCCAAGTCTGTTTCCCCTCCTCCCCTCTGCCATCGTCACAGTGCGCACCAACCGCTGCCAGAGCTGCCATGGGAACGCCCGCCCATACCCCTGCCCTGCCTGCACAGTCCCTGCTACCCTTATTCCGCCCCGGAGCACGCTCACCCACACAGCCACACCCTCCCGGCCTCAAACAGACTGTGCACGGGGGAAGACTGTCATCTCTTCCATTATTCCGGCCACGGGCCTTCCTCTCGTCTCTCCCACCAGTCGCTGCCCTCCAGCCCGTACAGGGAGGTGTTCTTTAGCCCTCCCGCCACGTCCCCCGGCTGCCCCTGTCAGGATTGCACGAACAGGCGGGAGCACCAATCGGCTTCGGTCAGAACTTTCCACCCTTTGCACCCCGACCAAATAGAAAGCCAATCACATTGGGCCCGAGAGGCAGGGGTGCAGCAACGCGCGAGGCAGGGCCCCCCGCTGTGGGAGGCCGAACACCCCTGGGAGGCCGAGAGAGAAGCGGAGTTCTGGCAGCGACGGGTGGGGGGCATGCCGTCGTATCACGCCTGCCACTCCCACTTAGAGCAGAGGCAGAGCCTGGAGCAACGAGGCTTTGTCTTCGGGCCTCACCAGAGCTACGCCGGCCCCCACTCTCTCATGGACATGCGGGACGGAACCAGCAGCGGTTACAACACCCCTCCAGCGCCTCGCCACTCCTGCCCCTGCTCCCCGTATCAGGCCTCCCCTGCCGAGAGCCACGAGAGCCGGGGCTACGCCTCCGGGTACCAGTCTGGATCGGGATCTCCTCTGCCTCCCACGAGCCCCAACCCCGGGGCCTCTCCTGGAAGAGGCAGCGTGCCGGAGAGCCCGTCCGGGGTCCGAGATCAGCAACGACCTGAGAGTCACATTGGTGAGTAATTAAGCACTGTGCACTGTTGAACCCACGTGACTAGGTCTGTTGGGCTTATCTTTGACACTGTGTGTGTTTTTTATATTAAATAGAACTGAAACAACAACAGAAAATATTACATCAATGATGTAGAACTTTATTTTTCTTTATTTTTTTATTTAAACGGATCCCCATTAGCTGACGCCTCAACGTCAGCTAGTCTTCCTGGGGTCCAAGACATTAAAATACATTAACAAAAATATATAAAATATCACAGTGTATTGCAAAGAAATACTAAAAACAGCACAAAAGAAAACAAATATTGTTTACAAAAGTCGAGTATCACATAAAAAGAGATACCAACAGGGATACAACAGATTTAAAAAGTAGCACTATCAATCTGGTGTGTAAGAAAATATGTTATTGTATGTTTTGAGTGTACGGTATATGAAGTCGAAGTTTATGCATTGCCTCTATTACTTTACTTACTTACTCTAATTTCTTGGATCATCTCACCTCATCTAAAATAAGATCACACTCAGGCTGACATGGAGGACCATGCATCACAAGGTTCAGTAGAGAAATCAGACTCTAACGGGCAGGTGACCTGTTCCACGCCTGGACTGGATTCGGATCAGGATTACACTGTGATTAGCAGCAGTCCAACACACACTGAGGATAGGTGGGTACCGAATCAAAACAGAAAATGTGTTGTGTGTGTGCATCTGTATTTTGTTAGGAGCTACAAAATAAACATTTTCATCAGGAATATTAAACTCTCCAACTCTGACGTTAGTGCAAATCTCTCTTTTATCTATGCCACAAATCTCAATCTAGGTAGTTGGAATCTGTCAGTGTATTTTTCATTCTGTGTCTCTTCTTCCAGTGTAACAGAGGAGAAGCTTGCTGATGGCCCAGAGCAGAGAAGTCCCCCACAGACCCAGGATCCAAGCCAAGGAACCTCAGCCTCTGCATCTGTGGACTCCAATGCCAATAGTGACAGCAGCACTGCCACGCAAACACCAACAGAGACGACAGCACAAAGCCAAAGTTCTTCTAGCACGCCCAAAGACTCGGCACAGACAGGCGATCTTTCCCCGGGTTTGAGCAAGAACGTAGAAGAAAATGTTACCGGTGCCGTAGATGGATCTAGCCCATCAGAAACATTGACCCGGACTCCCGTCGCTCGGCCCAGGTCCATCCAACCAGTCTTCCCAGGGATCCAAATGCAAATCAACGGCTCCGCCATCCCTGGCGACAGCCAATGCAATAACAATAGCCCTTCCTCTAGTCACAGTTCCACTCCAACGTCTCCCAATGGCACCCCAGACAGACGGTCATCCCCGCAGGCACCCTCATTGGCTGTAGAGCCGTCAGCGCGGAGACTGACCCCCGACACGGCCGACACCAAACCGCCCTCACCCGTGCCGGACGGATATATCACACCGACCTTCCCCATGGCGTCCTACTACTACCCATTGTTGAACGTACCCCGCGTGCCGTACACAGGTTACACGGCCATTACCATCCCCGCCGTTCAGCCTCCACTCCCGGAGAAGAAGCGCTTGTCGTCCACGCCGGGCGCACCGCCCCAAAATGGACACAACTCCCTTCTGAGGATCGCGTCGGCACCGGCACCGCCAAGCCCGCCACACCACGTGACATTCTCCGCCTCTGCGGGAGATGTGCCCCCGCCTGTGAGACGAGGGTCAACGCAGTCTAGTGGGACAGAGACGGACAGAGACAGCAGAGTCAACGCCAAGTTTGTCCAGGACAGCTCCAAGTACTGGTACAAGCCAGGCATCTCCAGAGACCAAGGTGAAATCAGAGAACCAAGCAGCAGAACCAAGTGGAAGTGAATAGAGCTAGAAATAGGATGATGTCGAACATGTTTTTATGATTATCATCACTTGGATTGCACAGTAGTCTGTTTCATCCGTTGTTTACTTGTAGATGGATGCTAAGTATCTTCTTTAGATAAATGCTAGATTTGTTGTTGGCCTTTTATCCTCCTATTTAATTGTTTACCAATACAGCACACAGCTAAATCCTCAGTGTTAATCTAACTCTGAACGTGTAGAACTTGATTTTTTTAATACTCTCAGGCAGCCTCTAAACCCATGTGCAATTCAATGTGCAATTCATGGTGCTATACTGTATGAGCGGGTGAAAGGGGTGAATTTGCCCCTTAAGTGGCCGTCTTTTTGCAATGGTTTTCAATGGGAACGGAGCGTTTTCACACGGAAAGCCGCGCAATGGCAACAAAACGCTCCGTTCCCATTGAAAACCATTGCAAAAAGCCACATTATGCAGAATGTTAGGTGTGACTGTACCCTAGTGTTAAAGATACACAAGATTGTATCACGTCACAACAGACAACTGCTTCTCTCTTTCTGTCCCTACAGCATCCTTACTTTTTCTGTTTTCTCCACTGTAGCGATAGCAGTGCTCAAGGATAAGCAGCCAGGTGCTTTCCTCATCAGAGACAGCAACTCTTTCCAGGGGGCCTATGGCCTGGCCCTCAAGGTGGTCACCCCTCCTCCTAATGCCAACCTCACTGGCAACAAAGGTACTGATCATAATTAATGCAATATTCATTGTACATCATTATATTGCAGTGGTTCTCAAACCTTTTCATTTCAAGGACCCCCATAACTCTCAGAGAGACCTTTAAGGGTCCATTTAGACCTCCTCAAGGAACCCTGAGGGTCCCTTTACCCAACTTTTGTTATATTGTAACGTATTTATTTTTTACTAACAAATGTGCTTACAAATGTTGCTACAAGTTCTCATACTTGTGGTCTCTGTTACTCATTGGGAAAAAAATGTGAGAGGTGATTAGTATTGACAAACTTTCTTTATTTTCTCATTTGAATTTTACACATTCTGTACATTGAAATTTAATTGGTCAAGGCAAGCAGTGATATTATGGTTCTTAAGGCTTGAACAATCAGAATCTTTCTATTTTCTCCCCTCGTCGTCATAGCACTATCACTATGCAACATACTTTCTATGGTTGTAGTGTGAAATTTATTTTTTTGTCCCTCTCTCTCAGGGGATCCACTGGAACAGCTGGTCAGACACTTCCTCATAGAGACTGGGCCGCGGGGAGTTAAGATCAAGGGCTGTCAGAATGAATCCTACTTTGGTCAGTTATGTCTCCAACCTCCAACACAACTTGGATGATATATTTAGCCTAGTTAGGCCAATAGGATGCAATGAATGTCCACAGTTCTCAAATCTGTCAGCTAAATAAAATAAAATAATATCATGTTTCTTTTATTAATTGTTTTACTTACCCAAATCATTATCCTTCTTATCTCCTTCAGGAAGTTTATCAGCCATGGTTTACCAACATTCAATCACTCCCATCTCCCTTCCATGTGCTCTGCGCGTCCCAGAAAAAGGTTATATCAATTTAATTTCAATACATTAAGAGTTTAAGTTTAGTCACAAAATGAGACATCCTGAAATTCTGTAGATTGGTCAGAGATGCTATTTGTAGATGCTGTCTAGACTGGATGACTCACTCCAAGGACACAATGATGACACATATGTCTGTTATGTTTTATTTATTGTTATAACATATGGACTACCTGTTTTTAGGTAATTATTCAGGTTGTTTTATTTGTATTTTCTAAGAAGGGATTGTTTATGTATTTGTGCGTGCGTGCGTAAGTTTATGTGTGCTTTGTACTTTGTTTGTAATCTGTGTATTTTATTAAGACTGAACTGAGCAATGATTATGTTTCAGATCTGGTGGGAGAGCTTCAGGAGATGCAGAGTGCCACAAGCACCAGCACAGCAGCTGATCTTCTCAAACAAGGAGCAGGTAAAAGAGGGGACTTTTAGGTTGAGTGAGTTGTTTAGTAATGCCTGGAGTTATTTTGAATTGTTCAATGTTACAGATTAGATTAGATTAGATTAGATTAGATTAGGAATTTGTATTGTATTTTATTGTACTAGATTTTATTAGATTTCATTTTCACTTATTCAAATTCAAAATTCAAATTCAAAATTCAAATGTGATTTCAGAATGATGACACATAATGATGTAATGCTAATCCATGTGAATCCATAATGCTCTATGTTTTTCATCCAGCCTGCAATGTGCTTTACCTGAACTCTGTGGAAACTGAGTCGCTGACGGGACCCCAGGCCATCTCCAAGGCAACCAAATGCACCCTGGCTCTGAGTCCTCGTCCCACAGCAACGGTGGTCCACTTCAAAGTGTCAGCTCAGGGCATCACTCTCACTGACAGCAAAAGGCGGTACGTTGAAGGGACTAGCTGGGGGTCTTCAGCACACTTTTGTTTATCACAAATGATAGTTCCACAACTTGCAGATTGGTTAAATATGTTTTTTTTCCAGCCTCAAGAAATTGTAATATACTCACCATTGAAATTGTAAAAGTGCTACTGACTTGAAGATGGTGTGTGTGCCCATCCAGGCTGTTTTTCAGGAGACACTATCCAATCAACAGTGTAACCTTCAGCAGTCTGGACCCCCAGGACCAGAGGTGGGGCTTTTGTATCTTGAAAGAAACACTGGCCGCGTTCTCTTACAATGATGCTCTTAATGACAAAAACTCAAGTGGGCTCATTGTTTTGGCTCTGTTGATTCTCCTGCTACACAAACAAACTTATATTGTCTTTTTATCATTTCAATATAAGTTCTCTTTGTGATTTGCTTGTATGCTTTGTTAACTGTGTGACGTGAATGAATTAGTAAATAGCGCTATTGTCAGTGGCTACTGTTGTGTAAACCAATCCTATCTACGTCCTTGTTGTCCAAGTTTTTCTAAGTCTGGTCTCTATGTCTCCGTTTGTTTGCCCGCGCTTCAGGTGGATTAATTCTGATAGTCCGTCATGCAAGTAAGTGCTTGTGCCTCTCTATGTGTTTCACTTTTGCAAGTGACAGTAAATGGCACTGATTTATGCATGGCTAATCGTACTTGCATCTGTTTGTCAGAAATCTTTGTGAATTTGCCCTATTTACAGTAATGCAAACTTTTTTTTAATATAGATTAATACCACTTTTTTTTATATCTATATTGTCATATAGATGGTTTCAACAGCCTATTATTTCTAGGAGACATGTGAAAACACTTTGTCGACATCCTGTCAGCTGTCTACACCACTAGCAAATGTCAAACAATAACAATTAATAGTAATATTTTGTTGGAGGCTAGCTCATTAGAAAGTTACCAAACAGCTTTTTCCGTGACATTCTATATTGTTTCCCAGTGCAACGTTTATAAACAGGAAGTTCACATACTGTAAGCTGTGTAATGTTCAGGGCTACTGTGTTATTGTTTACAGCTTGAAACTGTTCATATTGTTTGTTTTATGCCTTCATAACCTCTTTACATGGGGTCCTCTCTCTTCTACAGGATGTTTGGTTTTGTGGCAAGACGGACAGGCAGTGCCACAGAAAACGTGTGTCACCTGTTTGCAGAGATGGACCCAGAGCAGCCAGCTGTAGCCATTGTGAACTTCATCAACAAGGTCATGCTGGGACTACAGCAGCGTAGATGAAGACTGCCACCCACACAAGAGACAGACAGACAGACAGACAGACAGACAGACAGACAGACAGACAGACAGACAGACAGACAGAGATATAGCTCTCTGACTCGATGGGAGGGATTATTTGGATAGAGAAAGACATTCATAGGTCATTCTGAAGATGTGGTGTTTTTGTGAAAGAGGTGTGTGTTTGTATGCTTGAAATGTGTGGCATTGTGTGGTGGTATTGCGATGGCTGTGATTGTGGGTTTACTATGAAATTCAGGCTGATGAACTGGTCTAGGGCACAGTAGTGTGAGCAAACCCCAAAGAGTCACAGAACTTTGATAGCCAAATGAGATTCAAAGATTTTTCTTTTTTACTGGCCCTTTACTTCATTGTCATTTGTCTTTCATGTTTCAGAAGAATTCAAATGTATAGCACGCCTTACAAAGCTTTTGACTGGCACAATCATTTACCATAGTCCATTGAGGTTTTTACATTCTGCTTTCCAGTATCATGATTCCACATATTAAGCTGCAGATGAAACGGCTCAAAAGGTTATTATTAATGTACCAATACTGTATTTAATTTTAATGTTTTAAAGTGTCAGGTGATATCAGTGCAACATCATTCCCAAATTCTGATGTTACAAAACCAAAGAAAGTAAAAACGTAAGTGATCAAATGGATAAAGTGAAGTTATGAGGCATTATACTGAGTAAGAACGATGAGATGGTTAGACATTTAAACTGATGTTCAGAAGAAGAGCTTTCCTCAGTGTGTATTCATCCACCCATGGTACTTGCTGACATATTTGTCCAATTGCTAGACAATCTACATATTAGTGGGGTTTTTTTCTCTTTTCTTTATCCCGTTTAATATAGCACAAGACATATTATGCAACCTTGGTGCACCATAGGCTGACAAGAAAACTGTTTAAAATAAATAGAACCTATGTCTGGTTCATAAACAACGAAGGTTCCAGCAATATTCTGTTATGTGGTAAATTATGAGTAAAAAATGTCAAACTATCGCTTGATGTCCACACATCTAAATCTAAATATCCAGGACCATTGCCATCATACAAATTCTGTTTTAGAATTTCACTTCAAGCCAAAGATTTAATTATTATGTTAAGGTATTTTTGAAGGCTTGAAATGTTTTATTGTTGTTTTTGTGTGTTTGTTTGTTTTTTGTATTATTTTTGTGTTTTGGTCATTGTGTGTTTTATATAATACGGTATTTAGGTAGCTTCAACAGGATTCTTATTTTTCATAATGGAGCTTTATACAAAATAAATAATATATTTTATGCTTCTGACGTCTATGAGGAAAATGAAATATTTCTATCATATTTGACAGGAAAATAAAATCTCAATGGAAAAGGATCAAGTGTATGCTTTATTATTGCAGATGAACATACTGAGCTATTTTAGATGTGCATTATTATATTTTCAGACGGGCCCTAATAGTGCAGTACCCGTCAGTGTACTATGTGCAGTACCCGCTATCAGAGTACCTGGAGATCAGTCTGACCACTCAGAACTATCACGTCAGTAATCTCCATATTTGGGCATAAAGAAGCAGACGCTGTCTGCCTCTTTATGTCCAGATATGTCTGAGACACGCATAAGATGGCTACAATATGGCGGTTCAGTGCCTTGATGACACTGATCATTTCGTACATTACGTTGTTCTGCTCTGTATGAAGACGATGAACTGAAATGGTCAGCCTGTGACGTCAGTCACCTATGACGTATCTATAACGTAGCTATTAATTACTCCAAATTTGGGCAAGGGTTTTCAGTCTGATCAGTCTGTTGACTTTCATCATCATTATAAAATAAGTTATGTTAATATATATGACATGAGCGTTGGTACGCCTACTCTACTGGCAATGTGCACAAGAAAAAGCCTGGTGGTTTATGAGATTATAGCTCCAGACAAACGAACACACAGACCCTCTTATAGACATATAGTCTCCTACAGAGCCATGGAAAAAAACACACACAAAATAACTTTAGCTTTGTGCACAGTTAAACGTTATGTCAGCTAATTTGTAATAACGTTAAATGTTATTACAGAGTTCAAATCTCGGTGGAACCTCATCCTTTTAAATGGCTTAATTACTAAATGTTATTACTATGTTTAGTAATATCATAGTAATAACATAATTAATAAGGTTATTACTAAGTAATAACATTGTAATAACATAATGACATAGTAATAACATGGTAATAGCGCTTAATAATTAAGTAATTTAAAAAGGATGAGGTCCCACCGAGATTTGAACTCGGATCGCTGGATTCAAAGTCCAGAGTGCTAACCATTACACCATGGGACCAAACTCCGTTATATACTGGGTAAATGACGTATTTATCAGCAGCTACGGAATAACATAAAGAACGTTTATTCTTCACATCATAATGTGTGATAGCGTGGATATATCATTTTTCCACGCCTCGCATTTCGGTCTTGGAAATGTTTCAAAGGAGCGAGCCTAAACTGGGGTGTGTAAGATTGTATATATGGCCCTCATGGATAGCTAACAAGCTAGCGTTAGCTTTCATTTAATAGCCAACGTTACGTGCATCAAAGGCAAAACACCGATATGTTACTAATAGCATTCTATCTACCCAGAAAGTATAAATACTCGCTCGCTGCCTTATTTACACAGGATATGGAAAACAGATTTTAACACAAACAACAAACAATATAGTTTTTCTAACCAAGGGCAACTGAGCCATTGGCGTAAAGTCAGAAGTCACGTTATATTTTCTTAGTCCGCTTCCGCTTGTGCTTTTCGAAATAAAAGCCTAACTCAAGCAGGGCTTTATTTCGAAAAGCGCATCATCAATGTGTCTGCACCTTATTTTTTAACTACACGGCATAGTGTGTCCGTGGAAAGACTTGGCCTTGTCTGTGGCAATTTCTTTCTTCTTTTTTTTACATATAACATAATTGTCATTTTGATCAGTCCCAATTACTGAATGTCAGTCTCCAGGTTTTCTTCCGAATATGTATGACACTGATTTACTCTGACAGTATGGCACATTAGGAGTTGTCCACTATGTTTTATATTATTTTCAAGGACATAACTCTGAGAGTGCACAAATGGTCCAATTGGTTCCATTTGTGCACTCTCAGTTACACACCGGTAAAGGTAATAAGGATATAGCTCTTTATGTGTTTCTGGTAATATTATTGTCCGCTCATTTGTATGTCCATGGCAAAAATTTAATTTTGACAAAAATGTCCACCACAAGCCAGCATGGTGATGACCCCTGATCTTGAGTTGTAAATTAAGTTAGTTAGTTTAATTAAATCATTGTATTACAAATAATGTAATACAAGTCGATGACTGCTAGCCAAATGTTTAACAGCACTGATCTTCAGTATGCAAGTTACGCCACACTTGCTTGACATTAACCTGTGATAATAATAACAATAATAATAATAATGTTATTATTGTTGTTTAGTTATTTTCATTGTTATTTGCAAATTCCAGTGGCTTATAAAAGGTTTCAATAATTCCATGAAGGAATACATGTTTTATACCGTGGAAATGTTCCATCGTGGTCATGTACATTTCTAGAACGGGTTAAATAGGTTATATCCATCCATAGGTTTATCCCCAGAAAGCGGATGTGTTACTGTCACTACTTTTTTCAACCGATTGGACAGTAGGGGGCGACAGAGCACTGAAAGAAAGATAATCACCATATCACAGGCAAAGCTGCAGTTGAGGTGATGGTGTCAAGAAAACATGTGACACTAGTAAGCTGGCCCCTAGTAAAGTGGTAAGCTCGTGCTCTGACACAGTTTACACACACTACCTAACCAACTCTATTGGTGTCAAGTGACAGTGTTTGGTTGCACTCTTTTTTTCTTTTTGAAATATAGGAACAACAAAGCAATATTTGTCATTCAGTAGGCTACAGTGGAAGAGCAAGGGTAAGCAGAGAGGTTGCTGTTCAGAGCAAAGAATGTAAGTGTTGTGTACAGTGTATAGAATATAGTTATGTACAACTTTATGACACAAGTGATTATTATGCTATGCCCAATTCCCCCAGAAGAGGGAACTAACAGCAGTTTGATGAGCAAGATGGTCCCAGGATTCAAGACTACAGCCTCCACTTTCAATCTAGAGTCCCTAATTTTGGGCATGTCATAGGAGATGTAATTTAATGTGTGTGTGTGTGTGTGTGTGTGTGTGTGTGTGTGTGTGTGTGTGTGTGTGTGTGTGTGTGTGTGTGTGTGTGTGTGTGTGTGTGTGTGTGTGTGTGTGTGTGTGTGTGTGTGTGACTGTGTGTGTGTGTGTGTGTGTGTGTGCGTGTGCGTGTGCGTGTGCGTGTGTGTGTGCGCGCGCTTGTGTGCGTGCGTGCGTGCGTGTGTGCCTACCTTTTGACTATGCATGCACCTCATGGTACTATAGCACCACAAAGGGATTCAAAAAGGCTTCTCAAAACAAACTAGTCAGGTTACTATTTGGCCTCACACCTAGAACTCACTGTCCTAACCCATGCTCTTATTATGCTAGGGTGGAATGCCCTATACCAACAGACATCAAAACGTGTGACTCCTTACCCTCCTTCAAAACCACCATAAAAAAGAGCACCTGTCTGCAATTTGTAACTGGTCCCTGTATAAAGTCTAAGTCTAAGTCTAACACCAAAAATGACCCCCCAGCCCCCAACTGTTACTGTACATATAGGGTTATAGCGTTTTAGTTTTTTTCATTTTCATTTTTTTTAATAATTTATTTTTCATTCAGTAGTAGTGAGTTGACTTTTTTTTCTTCAAAGTTTGCACTTTCTTTTGATTTTTTCATCTTTTATTTTGGATTTAGAAGGACTGATGGCGTGTGACATGCTTTCGCACCTTTCCCGCCTTCTTTAAACCTGAAAAATGAGACAGGGGACCTTAGAATATAACAAAAACCTGTTTATGCCTGATTAAATTATGTTTTTGTAGAAATCTGACAGAGTTGACAACGATCTTGGACACAACTTTAAAGGGCAAAAACGTTTACAAAAAAACACATTTAAAAAAAAAGTTGATGGCAAAAGTACATTCTTACTATGTTATCAATACACATGGTTTTCAATGCTTTTAACAAAAAAACAAAACAAAAAAGTTTGAAGTTGTGTATCCTTGTCTTAGACAGGGTTTTTTTCTGGCAGAGTGCAAGTTTAGATGTATGGTATGTATATATATGTATTATTAGGCGTATTTCATGAATTTCAAAAACTATTCAAACTTAAAAATGATTTTCTTTTTAAATTATAATTATTTTTAATAGCAAAATAGCTGATACAGCCCACAACCCTAAGCATAGGCCTATACTGAACAGCACTCTTGGTTTAACATAATTGTTCCTGTGGAAAAGGAGCTCAGACATTAAACAGGAGAAACGGGTCATGTGAGGGTGGACTGTGTGGTGGGTTGTTTACTGGTCATTCTTCTTATAGAAGCCTAAGGCCTTCGCACGCGATCATGCCAAGCGTTGTAGCTTGAGGAGGACCGGTTGTTGTCGGCAAGCGCCACTGTCGTGTGATGGAGCTGTAGTACAGTACAGTAGGCTACAGTACAAAATCGAGTTTAAGAGGTGACTGGATCCAGGAACAAGAACGACATTCCCTGCTCCCAGCTATCCTCTGAGGAATTATGAAAAGAAAAATAACCTTTGGTCCCTAAAGTAAATATTTGAAGAAGTCAAAGGAATCCCAACAATGTTGAAGATTTGCTGCATGCAGAACTATGAAGGCAAGAAAGAGAGATCTGCTGTGTTGATTCATAAGATGTATAGGACTATTAGGCTATAGCAATAATAATTCATAAGTCATAAATTATACAACAATTTCATGTTTTCAGTTCAAGCTACCCACAAATTGCAGTTATATATAATATATATATATATATATACAAAATATTTTTTGTCAGAGAGATATACAGTACATCAAATATCGACATGAGGTACGTCTGTACTAAACAAATAAAGGCAGAGTACCTCTGTCTATTGTGCAAGAGACATCACTTAGCAGCAGATATCAAATATGTATGAAATGTGTGGGAAAGGAGTATAGTTACAGTCAGTCATATAAGCATAAATGATAGCGCCAGTGTAATGGCAGGACTATTCACGATCATATGGATATAAAGTGATAGTGCCAGACTGCCAGTGTAATGACAATGGAGTATATTCACAGCTATACCAGTGTAATGACGAAGGAGAATATATTAAAGTTGAACAGTCAGTCATATAAACATAAAGTGATAGTGGCAGTGTAATGATGAAGGAGAATATATTAAAGTTTAACAGATAGATAGATAGATAGATAGATAGATAGATAGATAGATAGATAGATAGATAGATAGATAGATAGATAGATAGATAGATAGATAGATAGATAGATAGATAGATAGATAGATAGATAGATACGGACAGACAGACAGACAGACAGACAGACAGACAGACAGACAGACAGACAGACAGACAGACAGACATGCTTATTATGCTGTTATTTTTATGTGTCTCATAAGTCAAATAGGATGCTTTGCTGGTGAACAGGCACATGATGACACAGTTTATGTTGACACAGTTGCTAAATATTGTATTATCCCACTCTTTTGGAGAGCTGACAAAAATCTGTAAGACATAAATGTTTGTCTCCTGCTGCAGTCAAAAATTCTGGATGACATCTGTATTACAACAGAGCACTATGTTAGAATATCAATATATAATTATTCAGAACATAACTGTCTGATAAATAAGATACATATCACATAGAGCTGTGTCTGAGAATCACACACATAACGCCTTGGACTTACATAAAATATGACAAACCATGTTATTTTTATTTTCCTGTTTTCTGGTTAGTAGCCTAAGCTTGGTTACTGAGCAAATTGAGCATCTGACGACACACACAATGGCTACACGTCTGACATGGATGTATTATGGAGCCACATAAATCCCCATTAACACAACAGCTTGTTCCATTATCGCTGCCAACTTCGAGATTGCCCAAACCACAGGACAAGGATCACTTCACCATGAACACAGCCAGAGTTTCTAAACTTTACGCCCATATCACTCCTAAACATTATATATTAATGAATGAGTCAGCATGCTCATGTCACATTTCTTAGTTCCTGAAAGGCTCAGAATGCTTTCAACCTCAGGTTCACATATAAGACAAAAAACGTGACATAAACAAGCTGGTATGCAGGGCAAGACAGTAAACTCTGTCCATGCGTGCACAGGTTTTATGGTATCACTCTAATTGTTCAGTGGTCTGTGTACTTTTCAGCCACACACCGTCTGCAAAATGTATGTGCGCTTAATGTGGCATCGAGTGGAATGTTTATTGTGAAAATGCCCCTCCTTTTTGAAGCAGAAGTGGCATGGCAGCACTAGGGGGGTGGAGGTGGAAAGGGGGGTGGAGGTGGAAGGGGGGGGGGGTGGCGGTGGAACTGGGGGGGGGGGGGTAGTGAAGAGGGGAGTGTAGGACATGGCCCCAGCATTGTGCTGACTGTTGGATCAATGCAGGGGATAAGTGGAGGGCTGATGAGACTGCAAAATGTCTGATATGCATTTGACAAACAGAACATGGAGAAAAAGCAAATGGACAGGAAACAGTGTACAGATTTGCCTTAATTGCCATTTGTTTGTTATTTTAAAGTAACAGATTAATTTACCAGGCAAATCTCTGTAATAGTCGAGTTTTTTAACATTCCTAAGGTCCAAATAATAATGACAGGATGTGCAACGCTATTATTTTGCGCCATAAAACCCTTGACACTGGATTTGTTAAAGTAAATATACATGTTCAACATCTGTGTGCTCTTTAGAAACCATATGATCCCCTTACCCTCCACTGCTTAGGTCTAGCATACTTTACTCTCAGCAGGGGTTTAGAAGGGGTTTTGCTTGGAAGAGGATGTACTGTATGTATGTATGGGTCCGGATGAGGCCCCTCACTCTTTCCCTCCATAATCTGCTGTCGCTTTTACTGTGTTTACATTATATAGACACACCCCTGACCTTCACCCTAGAAGCCCCCTCCCACAACGTTCAGTGCCGTTTCCCCATCTCCCACCGCTTTCCCCTACACACTACACTACACTACACTACACACACACACACACACACACACACACACACACACACACACACAGAGAGAGAGAGAGAGAGAGGGCGAGAGAGCTGTGGCGCATCCACGGATAAACCACAACAAATAACCTAAATTAACAATACGAAGTGCAAAAATAATCGACTATACTCAACCTTCATGTTTAAAACCAGGTGCAAAGACAACGTTTAACATGCATTCAGTGTGGTGTGTAATTAGTCTATTATTCATTCATCTAATTTGCCGTACAACCTCGCATTGCAAATGAACGTATGTAAGGATCCATCGGCATGCAGCAGCATCGCTGTCTAGCAGCCTACCACTGTACTGCAGAACAGACACACCCCTCCAACACACACGCCTCACTGCACACATTTGGATTGCCATACTCACCATTTCTCCAACAAAACGGGGACCGGATGACTCGCCCCAAAACATGCTCACCCCCATTTTTCTCGCGGACCGCCTGCCCCCAGCGGTTCTTGTATTCATCTTGTATTTGTTTTACTGAGGATAGAAATAAGCGTAGGGTTAGGTTAGCTATAGTTTTACTGAGGATTTGGGAATAAGGTTAGGTTTAGCCTAGGCATATAGTTTGCTGAGGTTACGTTTAGGAATCAGGTTAGGTTTAGGCATAGTTTACTGAGGTTACGTTTAGGAATGAGGTTTGACTGATTGATTGATTGAATAAATAAATACTTTATTTAGAAAGACATGGCATTCCATTGAATTGAGACACACCTATGGAAACAGAGTACAAGGAAGTACAATTCACAATACAAGGTCCTCTAAACTGGATCGCTCATAAAAGCACAAAGGCTTATTTAAAATGAGTTCCCCACACGCACTCAAATCATGCATGATGACATTTAAGAAGACAGACAGATACACTACTATTCAGAACGTCATACAATCAGTTTACAGGGTATGAAAAACAAGAAATATGTTCTTTTAGGGCAGGTTAGGTTAGGCATAGTTTACTGAGATTTCTTTTTTCTTAACTGTGTATAATCTGAATTTTATTCATTTCACTGTTTTATTTTATTATTTTGGTTTTAATATGTAGCACTTAGAGATTTGGTTCAAAAATAAAATGCGTTACAAATCAAATGTATTATTATTATTATTAGGTTACGTTTAGGAATACATACCAGGTGGTGACCGTTCCGAGGTCGCCGGATTTGCCCCGGGGCGACTGTGTTTTGGGGCGAATGTTTTGGTCTTCAACAAAACGCATCAAATACAAAGAAAAGGCACACTCTTACACACAACAAACACCAACACCACTTCAACCACGCGATGTCGACAGGCTATAATTATTATGATATTAACGAAACTGTGTGTCGCGTATTTATTTACAATAAAGACATTAAAACGCAGCCTCGATTAAGGCGTGCGTTTATGAATCGGGCCAGTGTGTGTGTGTGTGTGTGTGTGTGTGTGCGTATTATTGAAACCGCCACAATGTATCTAACTCTGCTGTGATCTCTCCCACAGATCCACGAATCAGACCTCAGTCGGAGTCAGAGTGAAACAATGTTGCTTTAAACCTCACGCGGTCAAAGTTGTTTACCTCTTCGTTACCTCTGACGTCATGACACACCCCTGTTTTGGGGGAGGGGGAGGGGGGAGGGGGAAGGGGGAGAGGTGGGGGGGGGGGGAGCCGCTCCACATGTTACGAGCAGCGGACTGGACCAAACACTGGCAGCCTCAGAGCTAATGTCAACCAATCACAACACGGCATCCACGTCGAGCTCACCTCTGATTGGCTGGCTGGAGAGGGGCTGGGTGGGTGGGGGGATGGGGGGGAAACCCCCCCCCCTTTCCCGTAGAGGTCCGTGGTGGGGGGGGGGGCGGGGCATAACAAAAAAAGTAATGGCCATCTATTTAGGGTCTGGTAGAAGGACTGTTTCTCGTCGAACTATAATCGTTAAATCCAAAGGTTTTTTTCCCACTTATTTCGTGCATGCGTTTAATTTAAGTGCGGCGGTCGTAGATTGTTGGCTTTGAACCGTTCGTGTTCGTGTGATTTCCACGGCGCGTGGGTCTGTAAAACGGTTGATATCGGTGCCCTAAACTTGATGATAACCACCGCGTTTTGGGGTTAAAAAGCAAGCCAAGGCTAGCCACGCTAAGCTATCAAAGCTCTGAGTTGAGCCAACGTTTTGGAATCCTCGGAAAGAAGGGCGTGCGACGTTCTATCAAGTCCTTTCACGTGCGGAGGGAGTTTTTTTTTTTTTTTTCGGTATAGAAAGAAGAAGACACTCTTCTCTGATTCTTATCGTAGCTTTATCTGAAAGTCAACAACATGGAGGAGAAATACTTTGCAAGAGGCTGACGACGACAAAGGGATTAAAGAACGACTTGGTTCTTGATGGGGAAAAGTTGAACTGAGGTATAAAACTCAACATGCACACACAGAAGGAATGCATGGAAGTCAAGGCTTCCAAGTGGTCTTTCAGCTATAAACAATGAGCTTATATGTTATTACTATGTTATTACTATGTTGTTATTATTACTATGTTATTACTACGTTATTATTACTATGTTATTACAATGTTATTATTATGTTGTGTGTATGTATATATATATATATATATATATATATATATATATATATATATATATATATATATATATATATATGTATAGCTAGCTAGCTACACAGTACACACACGTATGCTATACGTATGCACTTTGTGGATGAAAACTTGTTAACGTTATGCAACTGCATGTTAAGTTGCAGGCTAAGAGGCCCACAGTGAGTGACTTGCGACATGCCATTTTGTATTGAACAGGATTATCTACTTGGGGGATAAACTGAAGAAAGGGTTTCAAGTCTTACCTATTGTACAAGGGCATGCAAAAGACCCAGGTAAGTCTGCCACTGTTTGTTATTGTTGGTTATTTTTTTAATACTCATTTGGAATATGCATAGTGTGACCTATTTTGAATACAAACAAGGTAAAGACATTTCTTGTGTGTGTGTGTGGTTGTCAAATTTAGCTGTGTGAAGTTAAAATGTGCTCATGTTGCATGGTAATTCATCACTTTAAAACAGCATTTAATTCAAAATACTGTTTGCAAATGTTCCTTCCACCACTATAACCAAGCTATAACAGCTCAGATCTGTTTCAATAGATCTCTATTTTGTAACGTAATTAGATTATACATGTGTACTGAAATGCTGATGGCATTTTAAATGATCTGATATTCCCTAACCTAATTAATCAACGAAAAAGCCAACTGCTCAAAGTAGAGTTTAACACTGCTGTCATGTAACATGCACTTGTGGTTTGCCTCTACAAGTCCCATGTAATAGGATTATGAGGACCTGGATAGAGTTCTAAAAGTAGGCTACTTTCACACGCAAACACACACTTTCCTTAAGAAAGTGGTGACTGGTGACTTTGCTGGCCCCAGAGAAGTGAGCTGTCAGTTGGATGATGGATATATCATGCAACACTGTCTTCATGTCCCTTGTGTAACCGTCTCCAGTCCTTTCATGTTTTCTGACCACCAAATACATCTGAAAGAACTATATGCAGGTAGCTAGTTGGTAAAGGAAATAGTAACCCACTTTTTCAGTGGGATTCATGGCACCAGGGTTGTATACTGGACACCTATCCATTTCCCTCAGGTAGGAAACACCAGAGTGGACTATTTGGAACTGGGGCGGGGGGGCATTTTGGACCAGATGCTCTGTTGCCTCATTTAAAAAAATATATATATAGAAAAAAAGGAATAATTAGTTAATGAGTTTCCCTCCAAATTTGCTTTCCTTCTTTCAGTTGCTCAGCTGATTTATAGATCTGCTATCACATACATTTTTTGATAAATTGTAAATTATGTGGAAAATTAACAACAGAAGTAGCTTAAGCTATAAGTTAACCTCTGCCAGAACCCCCCCCCCCAAAAAAAATTAATAAAAAATAAACAAAAAACAAAACAAGACTCCGCAAGCCCCAGCTTTCCCTAATCGACTACCATAGTATCCAGTGAACTAAATAATAGCTGGGCCAAGACCTGCCACGGAGGACATGGTATGGACCTACATCCCATTCTGTATTGACTGCAACAATGGCTGCTTGTTTATGGAGCTGTGCAGTGGTGATGGTACAGTCCATTAGGTCTCCTATACAGTAAAGCACCCCTCCTCCTTTCGTGACTACAGTAATTGGTCGCTTCCTCTCGTATGTAACCCTATAGAGAGAAAGAGGCCGCTGTACTTAACAGTGTGAGCCACAGGCCCACTTGTACTGTATGTCCATGTGTTTGGACAGTGGTTCGTATGTGTGTGTGTTCATGTTCCCTCTCTGTTTAGACTAATGAAGTGGTTAAGGTTGCCCTATATCGTGCAGTGGACACATCTACATGTCATAGTTGATGCCTGTGCTGAACACATCGCAAGTTGTGTTTTGAGGGGAAGTCTTGCTGAAAGGGTCTTGGAGAAAAAGTCTTGGAGAAAAATATGGCAGTTGATGCAAAGAGTAATTACCTTTCTTTTAATATAGGAGCCTGATAACATAAAGAAGCAGGATGTTTGCATATATTCTTATCAGCTTGCAGAAGTGATTGCTGTTATGAAGACTTTATTACATTGCATGCTTGTTATTTTAGCTTTCTTTCATCGATGAGGAGACGTAGCATGTTCTTTTTTGCTTCTCTTTTGTTTAGTTTTTTGTTCTTGACATTATGCAACTCTGACACTGGCTAACTGTATTTACACCCCCCCCCCCCTCACCCACCACATGTCCGTCCATTCCTTTTCTAGTTGGTTTTGTGTGTGTGTGTGTATGCATGCGTGTGCACGTGAAACTCCCATTCTCTGTAGTATTCTGAATAGACATAGATGGGACGTGTGTGTGTGTGTGTGTGTGTGTGTGTGTGTGTGTGTGTGTGTGTGTGTGTGTGTGTGTGTGTGTGTGTGAGTGGGCCTCTCCCTGCCTCGTCTCTTTCCCCTCTCCAGAGTCCAGCAAGGGGCCCAGTGTAAGGGGGCAGGCAGGCTGCCGTCATTGCCTCTCTCTCCTTTCGTAGGCCCGGGCCTGGCAGTGGGGCCTGGGCAAGGGGAGGGAACCGTGGAGAGACCATAGGTTTGGACACGGGACATAGGAGCCCCCCCCCGCCGCCACCCCCCCACCCTCAACCCCAGTTTAGCCCATCCTGTGTGGGGCACAGGTCACCTTGTCATGTGCTATCCCTCTGATCATAGGGAAGCACATGAGATAGATAGGAAGATGGAGAGAGAGAGAGAGGGAGGGAGGGAGGGAGAGGGTAACGAAGGGACGGGGTCGGACTCGTTTGTTAAGCCAGTCGTTTAGTTATAGCAGTGCTGCAGATTCACTTTGCATGCATGCCCTTACAATCTGTATTTCATTTTGTTTTACTGGATACTGTGCGAGTTGGAATTAGACAAAACGTCTACCATCATTATGTCGACTCGTGCTTGCCTCATTGCTTGATCAGAGCCCCCGTGCCATTCCTAGACTTTTCCATCCTCCATCCTATAGCCCCAAATACTCTCCATGAACTGGGTCAATCAAGGTCTGATTTGATCTATGTCTCCTCTGTACTCGTAGTGACCCAGCCAGAGGTATGCAGTAAAACACATTGCTTTATGTATTTTTTTCTCTCCTACTTTTTATTTGTGTCACTCTCTAGCCCACTCCCCTATTTCTTATATATATCCTGCAAATTGAAAATTTTGGCTGCGCTGATCGATTTCTGAGCCATTTGCGGGATTGCGTCATGTGATGTAGGAGGGGGATTCTCATTGGAGCCGCGGCCGGAGAGAGACCCCCCCCCCCCCCCACCCCCCCCCCCCCCACAGCACACACACTTCTTTCCCACTCAGGCGCTCCACATAGCCATCTCTCTTTTTTTTCTTCTTTTTTTTTTTCCAGCGTTGTTATACGTCTGGATGTGATTCCGGCTTTGACTCTTGTGTGTTGGGATGTGGTCTGTAAGCTCATTGCTGACATTCTTGGGACGTGACGCCAAAGGTTTTTTTTTTCTCTTCTTCTTTCCCCCTTCTCTCTTCTGCATGTCTGTACGCAGTTAAAAATGATCACTCCCTGAAATACCGTCTGGGCCCTCATCTTCCCCACTCCTTTATCTCTCGTGCCATGCATAATCACCTTTTACTTTAAATACCATGCTTCTAATGGCACCACTTAATCAGATGTTGTTGGATGGATGGCAGGCGTGTTTTTATGCTCGCCCCACGCTGACATTCATGGACGTGGATCTAACATCTGGGCTGCCGTCCAAGCCGTTTGCACACAGCCTGTGTCACATTTTGTCTCTTGCTTTTATTTGCAACAAGTTAGCTTACAAGTGAGACCAGTGGCCAGTTTGCCGTCTCAGTAATCACACATGGGGCATCGGTGCAGTCGCAAGTGGAAAGGGAGCCAGGAGAGGAGTGAAGGAGCTTCCATATGAGCAGTATTGGAACGTTGCCACGGTCTGTCTTGGCACTCTTCCCCCTGCAAGAAGCTTTCACAACACTACAAACTTGCTGCAGATAACAGGAGCCCCACAAGGGGTACACAGACTCATGGATTTCTCTATGCTAATAAATACACGCCAATAGTCTGCAGCATCGTTAACATAGAGCGCTAGCCGTGTTAATGTACCACAACATTTACTCCTTGTTGCAGAGATTCACGCCATATGTGGTGCAGGCTTTGGAGGTCTTAACTCACACGGCATCTAATATCAACTAATTAGATGGTGCAAATTAGAAGGGGCCGCTTGGGACGTGGGGGTGTGCAGACAGTTTACACAGCTTTGTGTGACAACGCTTTTGTGGTAGTATCCATCAGATCAGTCAAATCTTGGTGGGATTACTGGGATATCCCCGTATTGTGATTAAAGTTGAAGCCGTACCAGGTGTAACTAAATCATTAAACGAGGACATTTTAAAATAACGTAGAATAGGTTAGTAATTCTGAAACTACAGAGCCGGGGGTAGTCTGCAATATGACACGACGAGTCATTTCTCAAAATAACCACAATGATTTAGTTAAGCTGGACCAACGACTCCACACTGACAGTCCTGTAAACAGTTGTTAAACTGTTTGCTATTTAATGTTAGGACTTTCTCACCGTGTGTCCTCTGTCTTCAAAGCTGACCTGGGACATGCTCTTCTGACACTGAGGCCTATGTTATGAGACACATGCACGTCATTTCAGCTGTTTATATGAATAAATCAAGAGGAGGAAAGGATGAGTCACAGTACAGTCAGATGGATACTGGTTTGCTAGTTAAAAGGAAAAAGTGAAAACTCTCTCCAAGTAACTACGGTAAAAAGCGGGGGGTAACATTTTTATTTTGCAGCTTTCGCCACCCACTTAAAATGACAAGCTGTAGTCTGTTTTGCGGTGTATAGCACATAATTATAGCGCGCCTCATCTCTTGCTCATACTCATCTGCCGCTTGCTGCTTCGCTCGGTTTATTGTCGAAACTCCAGCCCTTCGGTCTCGGCTTCTGTTCCATCTCTCCCCAACTCTTATTTGCTCCACTTAACGGCCATTTGATTGGCCCGCCATTTCGCTTCACAACACGCAGCCAGGTTTGGTTCTGGGAAGAGAGGATGCAGGTATACAGGAAGCTACGGCAGCAGGCGTTTCGCTATGTCTTTTTTTATTATCACTGGGCATGTTCCTTCAGACGGGAATCACTGTCATTTTCATCACATTAGATTTTGAAGCAAAGAGGAGTATCGCCGTTCAGAGATCGTTTGCATAAGATTCACTGCTTTTGACCTTTGACCTGATGACTCGTGGTTTGAGTTGCGGGAGTGGCGGTCATCACGTGGCGCTGGCACCTCCTTGCCTCCGACCTCCACCCCGTCCCGTGGCCTGGATCAACCAGCTTCCTGTTCACACACAATCACCGGATTGGCCAGGGAGTGGAAAGAAAAAGACCTACATCACACTGCAAACAACATTGCGCATATACATCCAGACTCACGCTGCCATACATGATGCAACATACACCTTCATCTGCACAACTATCATCTGTTGGCTCATTCTCTAAGGCAAAAAGTTAAACCAGCAGAGAGCGCAGTCAGTGACCATCCTTTCAGTTGGGTTCCATTTTTGTAAACGACCTCTAATAAAAAACAACAATATTTTTCCTGCTGATGGACCTCAAGACGAGTAGCTGTCAGAGAAGAGTGGTTTTGGTTTATTTTTAGTGTGTAATTGAGCTGGGGGCCCACCACAGGGTATTTTTAGATGTCTGTTGGAATATTAACAACAGAAAACAGACTGTTTGTCTTGATGGCTCCTCTGTGGGTCCCGGCTGGCGGCCCAGAGTGTTCACTCCTCTATCTGGTCCCCCTCCAGCCACCCAGTGGGGCACACTGGGGCTTTGTGACACAGAATGTCACTGTGACAAAGAGGTCACCCCCCCCCCCCCCATCACCACCACACACACACACACACACACACACACACACACACACACACACACACACACACACACACACACACACACACACACACACACACACACACACACACACACACACACACACACACACACACACACACACACACACACACACTCCATCTATCTTTATATCTCTATCCATCCAACACCACACACACACACACACACACACACACACACACACACACACACACACACACACACACACACACACACACACACACACACACACAAAATCCCTGCCACCACCCTTGTTTCTGGCCAGCATCTCTCTGTTGTCTCTCTGTCTTTCTCCTACGCCACTCTCTCTCTCTCGCTTATCCTCCTTCTGTCTCGCTGCTCTCTCTCTTTGTACTCTTTTCTCTCACTCTCTCTGTTTGTCTTTCTCTCACACTCTTCCTTCTGTTATTGTTTGCCTTTTCCCTATCTTTTTCTCTCCATCTTCTTTTCTCTCAATTCTCATTTTCTCTCTACCTCTTCTCATTCTCTCCCTCCTTTTCTCCTTGTTTCTCTCTCTCTCTCTCTCTCTCTCTCTCTCTCTCTCTCTCTCTCTCTCTCTCTCTCTCTCTCTCTCTCTCTCTCTCTCTCTCTCTCTCTCTCTCTCTCTCTCTCTCTCTCTGTCTGTCGCTCCTGTCTTTCTCCCTTTTGCTCCACTCTCTGTGTTGTCACTCCTCTCTGGTGGGTTGGTGCTTACTCTCTCTGTCTAACTTTCTCTGTTTCTCTCTCTCTCTCTCGCTCCCTCTCTTTCTCTCTCTCTCTCGCTCCCTCTCTTTCTCTCTCGTGGGCTGGTGCTTCCTCTCTGGCCGCCAACAGCGAGAGGCCATTCAGAGGGCAGTTGTGGAGGCCTCAGCCGAATTATCTGTGTAGTGATGTGTAATTGAAACGGTAGCAGCCTAACAACACATTTATCATGTGACTTGCTCTCCCCAGCAAGGTGAGTAAGATGTTTTTTCAAGAGCCAGAGAAAAGCAGTGTTGCTATATTGCTACTGGCACTGCAAACCATGTTCATGGGTTTTGATTAATAAATGCACTTCATTTATGTTGGGTAGTGCTTTAACCCATTAAGACCTGATTCTACAACAGCTTTATGAAAAAGACGTATGTTGCTATATCAGTGATGCTATAACTTATTCATGTCAAGGACCCCTAAAATTATATGTATTTGGTCGCGGACCCCCATCTCAAAATATGTTGTTCCAGGGACCCCCAGAAGTAAAGATTTGATTTAAAAATGTTCGGTTTAAAATAATATGTATTCAAAAGATTTGCACACATTGTCAAAACATTTCAAAAATATCAGATCTACATACAAGCTTGTATATCTGATATTTTTGAATAGCCAAAGTGTAAAATAATGCTTTTCAGCTCAAATCTAAAAATGACACCGATGCGTTCCCGGTCTTAATGGGTTAAAAAAAAGAAAAAAGACAGACATATAAAAAACACAGTTTAATTATGAACTTGGATTCAGGCGCTTAGCTGCTGGGTAACTAGTTGTTAAACTAACCACAGAGTCATGAAATCACTGATGTACTCCATAACCACTGCTACCACTGCTCTGAAAAAGAGGACATGTTTAGTAGACTTTGGTCAGAGGCAATGGATTCAAAGTGTTCACCCGCTGCCTGTCTTTATGGTGTTTTACATAACTCTGGAACTAAGGTTTTTTTAGGTGAGCTGCCCCCTGTTTACATCAACAACGTGTAATATGTAATGGCACTGCCTTACTAAAGAGATTACATGATCCTCCATGTTTTCTTTTCCTCTGCCCTGCTTTTCCTTCTAGCTCCTTGGCCTAGATTTGAAGCTACGATCCACAGAGGCCGTTAGTGTGTCAGATCCTGTCAGTGACGTCTAATAAGAGTGCAATCATGCTATATGCATCGCTTGGTCCAACGGGCCGTTTGTTTCCACGGGTATTTAGTTTGTCGTTATACCTTGATCGTAAATGTTTTCGGTTCTCTTAACTTCATTAAATGGAATCCTCTTCGTTTGGCAGCTAATTGCATGTTTTTCTTTCGTCGCTTTTTTTTTGTCGCTGTGAATTCTTCTTATTCAGCTAACCTTTTGTTGTACAGGAGTACACAGAGGCTTTGATTATGAAGGCAGATGAAATGCAAGTTGTAAGCAAAGGTGTTCAGGCTATAATGTGATCAGTTGCATTGACTGAACTGCCTCTCTTGCTGCATTGCAGCAAATACAGTATTTCCTGCTGTTTTCTTCCGAGTGGTATGAAGAGACTATATTCTGGGTAAAAGCTTTGAATCGACCAGTGTCAGATTCTTCACAGTATGAACTGTTGTGGGCATTCTTGACAAATTCTATTAAAAGTCAGTTGGACGAGACCCAAAAATCCACACCCCGTTACCCCGCGGTGATGCAGAAGTCAAGCCCTGTAAGCGAATCTGAAACCACAGTGTTATGGTAGTATCCTCAGGTCTCATGCTGCCATCATAACACATGCAGGAGTGGTGGTGTAAATAATAGTCTGCATCATTAGCACAATAGCGGCCGTGATTGATGTTGCCTAAAACCCCACACACATTATCTGCATATGAAGCCAGCGAGAGTAATGCAATGAAAGCCTAGAGTAGAGCCCCCTACCCTCCCCTTTTTACAGTTGCATGCCAGGCACTGGAATGGGTACAGATCTGGTCTAATAACCCAATTAATTATTTAGAGTCTGTTTTACTGTTATACATTTAGTGTAATGGCCTGTCATGGCTCAGTGGAATCACAGATCATTGATTTTTGTTCTGATCAGTCAATGATTTAGTAAGGCAAACCCATGTTTTCCTCATCTGTTGCGTCAACAAAGTAGCCTATAAACGACTATTATGACTAAATGGTCTACTTGCAACAGTAGAGAAATGTTATGCTGTTGTGCCAATGTCCTATGTCATTTATCATGCAAAATGATATTCCATGCTGGTAAGCGTATGCAGTCTCAATTTTTCTTTTTATTATTTAATGTGTTAAACAAAGCTGTAGACAGCTGGTCCGATGTCAGAAAATGGATGTGTTCTATTTGTTGAACATGTACCACAGTAAAATACCCAAGGGTCCATTTTTACTCTGAGTTGCACTGAGTTAAATTGACACAAAGTATTTTACCGTGCCCCTCCCAGAATCTCAGCACTTCCTTGCACCACTGTTTGTGAGACTTTGTGTTGTGCTATACGCAGAAGCCGTTTTCCCACGAAATCTGTTACTAAGAACTATTGACCCTAAGAAGCTGCTACCTGGGGGTGGAGACAGGAAACTTGGTAAAAAATCCTGACTGAAACAAAACTGTATTTCCACTCAATCATCCTGTTTGCATTGAGAATGTCCTGTTCTGGAGGATTTCCAACGTTATGTTAGTGCTTTCCTACAAGCTCCAAATAGTGCCACAGTCTTGCCCAGTAGGCTAATTTAGGCTATTTTTGTAGTAGGCTGTATGGATCGGTTGAAATCTGAACCCTGGGCCCATTAATATTACATCACCTGTGTGGAAAGTGTTATCTTTTATAGTAAATAGCCTGCTGGCCTTATCTTAATGTGGCTACCTGATAAGCCCTATCTTAAAGTTGTCATCCAACCGTATAACTAAGTTGATGTGGATTTATTTTTGTACACAAAAAGTTCGGCTCATTAATGTTTGATTTATGGTCTTTTATTCGGGCAGTTATTCAAGGTTGCTGGTGGTGCCTGCCCTAAAGTGGCCCCTCCGTGGCCCATTTAGTGTGTAGTCATTCTACAGGACCTTTGACTCTGCCTGTGTACTTTACCTCTGCGCTCACAGAGAGGCGAGGGATGTGTAGGTGGGCTGGTGACTCGAAGGAAAGGTGAGCTTGGGTTTGCATGAACAGAGGTTGAAAACTCTGCGACACGCGTGCATGGAAACAATCTGGGAAAACAAGAGAGCGCACGGGACACACCCATGCCTATTCTGTCACAAGAGGCTAGCTGGTCACCATAACAAAGCGTAACTTGGTGGATACACAGCTCACATAAACTTACGCCTCTCTAGCGGCGAGCGGCGGCCACAATTCATGTCTTAACGAGTGCTATTAAAATGTTGTGTGTAGCTGTCAAGTCTATGCTACGGTGTTGATTCAAACTGCCACGTCTGTGTCACAGTAAATGACTATCATTCTTTGTGTCTGCACTGCAAAAGCACGAGTGTTAATTTAACTCTTGAGAATGTACAAAATGGGACCCTATTGGGTCTCAGGCGCTGACTCGAGCTGTCTCTCTTCATCAAGAGTCCAGAGCAGATCGCACTAGGAGCTCATTGATGTGGCTGAATATTGAAGCATGTCCATATTCTGTTTGGCAAAACTCTCTTCAAACCATCTGCTGACCATTTCCCCCCACAAATATTTGCTCCTCTCTGATTCCAGTTATGTGGCAAGACTGTCTTGCTGTCGCATTCTGCAAAACATGGTCTTTGTGTCTTTTCGTGGAGCTTTCCTTGTACTAATATGTTGTGTGATGCAGGGCCCTAAGCATTTATTATCTTTGTTTAAGTCTAAAGCTTTTTGGTAATTATAACTTGACATGGCAATGGCACCCCTATGAATTACAAATGAATTCTGTGTAAAATAAAGACGTCATTAGTACTTTGTCACATGACCAGTAGACGTCATCAGATGCTAGTAGCAGTACATATTAGAGCCCGACTGAGATTTGTGGGTCCGATGCCGATTTTGGAGAGTCTTGCACCACAGATTACCAATGATTTGACTGATATTTTGTCAAAAGGAGCAACATTTCCTAATCCATTTGAAAAACGTTTCTATTTGAGAACTTATTCCAAACACATAAATATCAATAAACATAAATTACTTTTTGATAAATTACATTTCCTTCATATTCCTTTTTACATTAACTTTAATATATGAAAAAACATTTTAACTTTAATAAAACAATGAACAAGCAAACAAACAAAAAAGTAAATATAAAATACCACACATATTACCACACTTTATTTCATTTAACCACTTAAGCTCCAAAAAAATTCCCCAAAATGGCCGATAAAGCTCACACTGTGTATGTTGTGAGATTGTATATCTGCTATTATTGAACATTTTAGAAAAATGTGCCTGTAATGACATGCCCAAAATAGGGGTAAGTGTTAAAAAATTGGGACACATCGACTGCATAATTGCAACAAAACAAAAGGCAATTAATGGCCTATGGCCGATATATCGGTCAAACCGATAACATTGGTCGTGCTGTAGTAGGTATCTACTGTGGTTATGTTCTGCCATGCCTGTAGTGCAGCCATTTTAAGTTCCTGCTTGTTTCAGAGACTAGATGTCTTTACTGTATTTTTCTCTTCAACATATGGAACACATTGGATTCAGGTTTGGCGATTGCCTTGACCAGGGGTTTAGAGGTAGAGGTTTCCTATTCTTATGCCCCGAGAAACTCCTTGTTGATGTTTGGGTCATTTTCTTATTATTCTATGAAGAAACATTGTCCAATGACTTCGGAGACTTTTATAGGCTACTTTAGGCTCTTGAGCAAATAAGGTACTCTGTTTCACTAAAAAATTATTCTTCTGCTGCTGCCATCAGTTATGTTGTCAACAAAGGCAGAGCAGAGAGCCATGACTTGTTGCAGTATTGCCTTAGCCACTGCTAGAGTAGGTGTGCAGATTAGATCATAGATGTATTTGTTTCCCCACGCTTGCCATTACCCTGGCCAAAGTTCATTTAGGTCAGATCTAAGGACATTTTGCAGAACTCGAAAGACAAAATGGAATGTGGATATGGGAATAGGGGGGCAACGATTAATCAAACTAATCGATTTTATTGATCATAACAAAATAATCGATATTTAATAAAATTACCTATTTTTGGCATGATGTCATAGGCAAAAAAGTTTCACAAAATTTCACAAACCTTTCACAAAATAGTGAAAATGCTAGATCTACAAGCTCTGTTATCTTCACTATTTTTACATGACACCATCGTGCGACAAAGTATAAAATAGGGCTTAGCTGGTTAGTCGATTCGTTGATATATAAACAATTTAAATGTAAAAAGAAAAACACACTTCTCGATTATTCGATTATTAAAAAAATTAATTGATAGAATAAACGCTTAGAAAATATTTGCAGCCTTATATGGGGACAGCATGGCTCCAATGTGGATCTCTAACTTTGTGGCCAGCCTGTGAACTTCAATAATAAAATAAAAAAAATAATGATAAATAATAAAAGTACAAAACATACAGTAGTATACTTCTGCGGCCTACTGGCAGTGTGCTCAATAATCTGGTGAATAAATACAGACACACAGACCCTCTTATAGATGGCTAGCCTGCTACAGAGACCTGTAACCTACCCATCCTGTTTTTGTGGTTTGTTTGTACCTTGCGGTGTAGCCTCTCTAGTTTAGATTGTGGTTTTCTGTGCAAGATAGCCACTGACAAAGTCTTACCTGACTCCTGGAGTGTGTTGCTGATGGGACAGTTGTGATTTCTCTTCGTTATATGATGACATGTCTTCCTTTGTTCTACCAGGCCATGTGTGTGGTACGTCTCTGTTTTGATTCTTATTTTTCAGCCTCAATGGCATCCTTGACTTTTATTGGCACAACGTTTGGGCCTCATGTTGACAAACGCACAAAGCAAATTTGCCTTCTCATGTTCTGATAACAAGTCAATTCCAAAGCTTATAATCAAGACTAGAACATGGCAGTTCTCTTTTTATCTGTGCTAATGATGCAATGCAACACAGAACAATATCAAAATAAAACAATAAGCTGTCCCATAATTAGTTACAGAGCTAAATTCCATCTGTAGTTAAATTTAGATGTATTATAGAGCACTGCAACGTAATATTATGGAGGCCACTGTAGATGACGGTAACTCGTGGTATAAAACTGACCAGGTCTGCCGAATCAAGTGTTAATGTCTTTTTTTTTTATTATCCTTAAATGTCTTTTTTTTTATCCTTTATTTTCAAAGCTAGAATTACACAAGGCTAAATTACAAGCCTCGTGTACAGTGTTTACCTTTATGCATTGCACAAAGATTTCTTGAGAGTTGAAAGACTGGCATTCATAATCAGATGCAAGTGATGGAGCAGTCTGTCAACACATTTTAAATAATTCAGCGAGGCCCATACCTCATTGGCTGTGATTGGTGTGTTTGTGGAGATTGGTATTGGTGTTGTTGCTCTCTGTCTTCCCATCCTTTTGTCGTTCTTTCACTCCACTGTGGAAGGAAAGAGAAGAAGGGAGAAGGGGGCTTTGTACCGAGGACAGTGATTGTTTGTTTATGAGGATGCTAGCCTTGCGGTGACTGGACTTTTTTTTCTTCTCTCCCTTGTAGGGCTGTTAAGTGTAATAGATACATGGTGCGCTATATAATCAAATGTAACCCAGACCTTGTATTTTAGAGTCAAATAAGTTCTTTTTTTTCCACTTGACTCGTATGGCACTAGTTCCTGGGCTCTCAGGACAAAAAGATTGGAATTGAGTTCACCGCCAGGGGGAGGACAGAGGACTTAAATCTTGCCAGGAGAGTGGACACAAAGCTTGGTTTGAATGGAAAACAGGGCTGCAAAATGTGTTGTCTTTCTCTGTATTACGCCTTTCATAAATCTGCAGGATACAAACAAAGGACTGAAAGGCAGAGCATATTGGTCCTATTGTGCGAATAACAACTTTGATATTTTTAACTTTTAAGATCGTAATTGGTAACTTCTCCCCCATTATGTAACAAAGAACAGATCAAATTTCCCCCAAGATTATGATATTCCTTTCATAAAAGACTTCAAATGTTTTGACTTGGCATCCAAAGGTTTTCTTTTTTGGGGGGGAATAATGAACAGTTTCTGTAAACGAGAGTCAATTTCATCCACTTCTTTGCTTCTCTCTCATGCTCCTGTTTGTTTTTCCATCCTTCTCTCTCTCTCTGTCTCTCTCTCTCTCTGTAGTGATGGAGACTACGGCTGTGAGCACCTCCACTCTGGCCCCTGATGAGTTTGACAGAAATGCGCCGCGGATCTGTGGCGTGTGTGGTGACAAAGCCACTGGCTTCCACTTCAATGCCATGACCTGCGAAGGCTGCAAGGGCTTCTTCAGGTACACAAACAAGAGCTGACGCACACAACTGCGAATGTGCAGCGAACGCCGACATGCGCAGCCACTCGTGAACATGGGTTCTCCTCACACATGGGTCCAGTTAGCGTGCGCACCCCTCATAAAGACAGGAGGAAAAAAAGAAGGACAACACATACCCTCACGGAAACATGTGCGCCGTAGCACACGCACACACACGGGCATGAACACACATACATAATGACTACCCTCCCACTCACTCATGCACACCACTCAAATGTAATTGCCACCCACGGTTATGTAACAAAATGCACAAAGACGTTCACTAATGTTCGCACACAAGCATGATACACAACATGCATCGCATGCAAATGAGATGCAGAGGCAATTGGCTGCTTAGTCATTCATGCACACAGACGTTCTCCATTTGAGCGAAAAGGACCTCCAGAATGATGTAAATATTATGTGTGTGTCTGTGTGTGAGAGAGAGAGGGACAGAGAGAGTGGGTTTTGTGTGTCCGTCCCTCTCCTTGCATCTGTTCCTCTTGGCAACACCGATGTTTAAAGCAGAGGATGAAAAAGACGGATGTTTAATAATCTCCTTCCTCATCTCTCAGCTGCCCTCAGTATGAACCTTGGTCGTTCTCGGGCCGCTCGTGTGTGTGTGTGGGCGCGCATATTTCTGTGCGCGCTTGCATATAGATGTATGTTATGTGTGTGTGAATTATCTGTTGTAACACGAGTGAATTATTCCACTTTGTGTTGGCTCTTGGCCGGGGCCCTTGTCTTTTCCCCCGGACAGTCTGGCACTCCGCCATGTTTGTGCTTTTTCACTCTGCTCTGGAGTTGAAGGGCAGAAGTGTTTATCTACTTCCAGTATGATTACATATTTGTGCGCTGTGAGTGTCACCACCGGTGCCACG
This sequence comes from Gymnoscopelus braueri, assembly GCF_963280865.1. NCBI lineage: Eukaryota > Metazoa > Chordata > Actinopteri > Myctophiformes > Myctophidae > Gymnoscopelus > Gymnoscopelus braueri. The sequence goes on from NC_137612.1 coordinate 16,116,034, forward strand.
ATCTCACACCTGTTGACGCTGGAGACACCATACATAGATTATCCATCAGCAATCCCATAGACCACATGGATGTTTGTGGGAAAAAAAACACAGACTTATGGCTTTAACGATTGGAATGCTAACCCATCCGTCTTTGCTTTCCTCATCCTACCTCCCCCTCCCTTTTTTATATTCCTCCCTTGGAAGGCGCCATGTGAAACTAAAAACCTGCTTCCCCCCGACCCTCCATCCCTCCACCGACATCATTTCCTGTTATAGAAATTACTTGATTTACGTACTGTATGTATACAAACCGAAATATATTCATGAACATACAATGTGTTTCTCTTGCTCAGGCGTAGCATGAAGCGGAAAGCCAGCTTCACCTGTCCCTTCAACGGTAGTTGCACCATCACCAAGGACAACAGACGCCACTGCCAGGCCTGTCGACTCAAGCGCTGCGTGGACATCGGCATGATGAAAGAGTGTAAGTGTGGTAGATATTCCTGTTCTGTCCATCGCTATCCTGTTCTCATAAATTTTTTTCAAAAGGCTGGTGGGGACTGGGAGGGGAACGTTTGTTTTCGAGACATCTCGTCTTTGCTGTTATTATTTACCAGTGCAGGTGCTTAGGTGCTTTACAAAAGCTGTTGGAATACTTTGTCATAACCAAAGCATCAGTTCTTCACATCGTGCACCATACTTATTTCTTTCTTCTTTGGCGGGTGGGATTTGCGGGGGTACAAACACAACTTCTTCATCTTCTAGAAGTGAAGGGTAGCGCTCTGTAATAACCAGAAACTGCTAAATATATATCTAATGTGTCCTGTACTGACACAAGAGGCATCTCCTGAGTCCTGTTGGGCCTTTGCCATTGGACAACTGCATAAACTCACTTAAAATCAGCTCTTTGTGTCTTTGAAAATGCTACCTTTTTGTATAAGAAGATCATATGGTTTAACTAAATAAGCTTTCGGATGAATAGTACATTTTACTGAACTGCTAATTTAATTTATCTAGCCCCCCTGTCCCCCTTGTAAATATTATGTAATATCTAGATTGGGGTCGAGTATCTTTAGGTCTTTGCCCCCATTAGAATGTTTACAGGTTAACAGTGTGTTTGAACTAGCGGAGCCCACCCCCCCCCCCCCCACACACACACACACACACAGCCCACACACAAGCTTGTACAGTAAGTATACTCCGATCTAAAGTTTACACCTGCTGTTATGTACAATCCATCCTGGGCCTCTGCTATCTACGGACTTTTTGTTTGTTTTCGCTGTCTGTAAATAGCAGGTAAAGCATTCTTGTGTTCCCCTAAAATCCGGATATTGTCCGCGAGGGATGGGGTGGTCTTTGAAGCAAAGGCCCCTCGTTCCCCTCCATATTGTTCCCAGAGTCTTTCTGTGAATTCCAGGGGAGTGACGGCACACAGACGCTCAGATTCACTGTATGTGAACAGGAGCCAGCGGAATGTGCTTCTGTTACCACTGCTGTTGCAAAAACCAGCAGCATGTTATAAAGACAGAGCTCTCTCTCTCTCTCTCTCTCTCTCTCTCTCTCTCTCTCTCTCTCTCTCTCTCTCTCTCTCTCTCTCTCTCTCTCTCTGAGCTAATTCAGTGGCTAGAACAACAAGGAGAGAACAGAACAGAGACAATGCTTCCCGTTGTTAAGCACCAGCAGGGGTCTCCATATGGACACCCCCCCCTCATCTCCTGAGAATAACAAGCCCTCCCGAATGGACATGGCCTTTATTACAGTACAACACAAACAAAGCCTGCACGACTCAGGTGTAACCTCAACCTATGTGTTGATATCCTAATAATAATACATTTGATTTGTGTAGTGCTTTTCATAATACTTAGACAGTAAAATCACATGGGATAATGACAGTGCATAAATAGGTATTACGATAAGGTAAGGCTGAAAGGTAGCAAACAATCGCGGTCAAAAGAATGAAATAGGAAACGTAAAGAACACAGTGCAAGACATTAAGTTATTAAAATAAAATCGAATACAGGGTGTTTTGAGGTGGTTTTGAAGAAGGAGAATATAGTAGTCATGGACTGAGGCAAAATAATAGTGATTCACAATAGTATCCCGGTAATCACCAGAATGTGCTTAAAACTCTTAATGGCACTTAACATACATTTTGTTAAACAAATATTTGTATTGCGGCACTGGATACGTAACTCTTGTGAAAAAGGAAATGTGTGTACATAAGTGTGTGTAGTGTAAATGTAGAGATGTCTTTGCCTGGGGTTGGATAATAGAACGGCAGTGATGAATGCTGGGTGATAATTAGTTTAGCACATAGAGTAACTGTAACCTTGTTTATTCTCAAAGGCTAGAAAAAAAAGTGCCCCTCGGCCTTTGGCCACATCCTGCCTCAAAGCCCCCCCATACCCCCATTTTCCATTCTCCACTATCTTGTCTCGCTACTTAAATGCTATAAGTAAGTAAGTAGCCTGGCCGAGCCATGTGGCCCATAGGTCGTCAGGAGCTTATCTCCTGTTTCTGTAGCATGAGGCGGCTTGATGTACAAGTGTATCCCCCGGCCATAATGTACAACCTAGTACACCCACTGGACATGACGCTAGTATGGCAATGACTTACCCCTTGATGCTTGCTGAGTGCCAAGCAGGGAGGCATTGGTTCCCATTTTTATAGTCTTTGATATGACCCGGATAGGGATTTAACTTAAATGTTATAGTCTGACTGAAATTCCTGGCTCAAAACACTGACGATATGTTGCTTGCATGACTCTGCATTCTGTGAACCGTCGAAGGTGGTTGTTTTACAATCTTGTGTTTCGGGTCCTTTGCACCCGGAATAACTCCTTAGTCTCCTCAGCCGTAAATTCTATCAAACATACGCAGTAACCAGGTTTAGTAGAAGAGTTTCCTTAATCTTGCTGAACTCCACGAGTCCACAGCCAAATCTCTATGTTAAGCAGAGGTCGGATAAGGTGTCAATACTACTTGCCTTTCCACTTTAGCTACACAATTGCTTATTCTGCCGTGCTGCCCCACAGGAAGATGCAGCTTTAGCTGGCATTGATTGGACAGGTACTATGTGAACCTGCAGGGTTATACGCAAACTGACCAGTCAGCACACGCCTATTGCTCTCTCTGCCCTTTTATCACCCCCCAGGGTTGAAATGAAGGCTGGGTATGTGGTACACATATTTATATACTGTATAATCACCCAGCTATTCGTACACCCCAGCCCGTTGAGGGGGGCCCGTGTTTGGATAACCCCTGTCATTTGTCATCTTTAGCGAGCTTGCTCATGCTAGCAGTTCAGCACACGGTGGCACTTCAGGGTCAGTAACTGGCATATCAGCCCTAGGGCTTTATCACCCTCTTTGGTCCTTTTAATACTCCACCTACCCATGGCAAATAAAGGTTGGATGTGATAAATATAGTATTCATAACATGACAAACATGGACTACATTTGTCCGTCAAACATGGTGGCTGAGGATGGTTTGGTAGAATTCACAGACGAGTTTATCCATTCCGCAAACGGAACCAAAACAGTGGAAAATGGTAGCCTTCAACAGAATGACAGCAAAGCAAAGCAGGCAAAGCAGTGAGCATCCCAGTGTGACTACCATTTTGTTTGCCCCTGCAGTTCCTCATTCGTTGACAGCAATGATAATCTATTTATTACATTACAGTGTTGATCAAATGACATTTTGGCATCAAAGTACGCTGATACGATTTGTCCCACTAAAGTACCAAAAAAGTTGGCGATGGCTTGTTTGATTGTGTAGTACTCGAGTCACCACGCTGATTTCTGCCAGGAGGCATGTCGACGTAACTTCAAACAAACTGATGATGGGTATTGGGTATGTCTCCGTCCCTCTCATCTCTTTCTCTCCGTCTCTCTCCCTTTCTCCCTCTCTTATGTGTATGTTTCATTACGGTGCTGTGTGGAAGACGCTGTCAGTTGTTACTATCTTTAGAAATTTCCCTTAACTAAACAACTAAAGACAATGTTAGTGTAAAAAGAGAGAAAAATCTGTGTTTTACATATGTTATCAACTAGGATGCAATATAGTTGCATGCTTGCAGTCAATTGGGACAGGAGCTGCTAGTAGTGCAGACATACGCTGGACACATTCTATAGCTTATACTGTAGCTGGCTACCTCTACCTTGCATTTCCTACATAAGCTGAAGGGACAATTGGTTAGCGATGTTATTATTTAGTGACCCCCCCTACCCACTCCAATTGGTTTCTCAAGTGAGGACATTCTTTGCAAAGATAAACGACTGGTGGTATGTAGAAAGTTGAGATTATTAATCTAAAGTTAATGTTGGAACATCATTTTCATACATAATATTAGGCCAACTAGCCTAATATTATGTATTAAAAAATGTGCAAACTAATAATTGAACATTAAAAGATGTTTTGTTTTTTGTTTTTGCAATGTCTATGTATTGGCAAGTTCCACGTGAATTAAAAGGGATAAAATTACAGCAAAAACGTATTTTGTAAATAGCCAAAAGGCATACATGTGCTTATCAACATAATATTTGGATTTTCTCTATTACTTAGAATAAAAAGCCAATGCATATATTGATGAATAACTTGATATATCAGATATATCTTGATATATAAGATGATATGGAGGTGAGTCTGGAAATCTGACCGTGGTCAAAGTGAAGCAGCGCGGAGGCGCATGAGTGCGTTACTCAAAACAATTTTGGCAGTTATGTGAATGAATGATTTATGGGTATGCAATAAACAAATTCTTGCTCGGTATGCATTGTTGCTCTTGGAATCCAACCTCAAGCGCTGCTTGATGGGTACAGACAGACATATGGTTGGTAATTGACAGTGCGACTAAAACCTTTTTAATTGGTTGCACTGGTACCACCATATAAATCTGACTGTCCGACTAACATCGAGCGTCTGTCTGCTTTTTTCTTTTTTCTCCCCTCGCTTGTCCCCTACTCTGCCAGAAGGGACAATGTGTGTAGATGTAGCCCCGCCTCCTTTCTGGGCGGAAACGTCTTACTCACTCACTCTGAGACCACTGTGTGCGTTGTCATGAAGGCTTGTCTGGATTAAGAGTGTATTCTAAATGCCTAAATTGTAAATTGCTAAAATGCTCCGGTTTATGGTGTATTAGCTAACTAGCTCATTGAAGAGGTTAAATGCACGTTTTGGTTGACAAAGATAACAGCACTTGAGAGCTGTTTGGAAATACATCGCATTCGAGTCAAATGCACGAGCAACTCCACAATGCAAGCGATGCTACGAGCAAGGGCCACTATAAAGAATTTCGAGAGCTTGGTGACAGCTCCGCTTCTTTCAAGTTCACTTAAGCATTAAACTTGATGGACCAATAAACTAGTTCATAACATAAGTGTGTAGTCCTCGGGCCTGTTTTAAACAAAAGCTGGAAGGCAGATTAAACTGAGATTTATCAGTTATCCCGACTGAACTCGAAAGATTTGGGAGAATAATAACATTTCACCTATAATGACATGCCAAAAAATACGGGTGCCACATTGAAATTGTCAAAACACAGGGAGATAAACTGAGACCATTTATTTATATTTTGGCTGCTCAATTATCTGGATTATATTTTTTGTTGGATTATTGACTGGATGTATTTATCCATTAATCTATCCTGATTATAGATTGCTTTTTGTTGGTTTGGATTACCGTGACTTTTTTTACCCCCATATGAGCATGGAGATGATACGGTAAGGGGCCTAATTACCACTACGTGCGTGTACAGTGATGCAAAACTGTTGTAGTGGCTTATAGAAATTACCATCTCTTAAATGTGCACTCTATTAAAACATGTCATATGACCATTTAATCATTTCACAGTCAAAACAGTGCCCTTTGCTGGGCTCAAGTAGTGACCTTTCTGGCGCCTGTTGATCTTCTTCTTCTTTCGTGTATCGTCGTCATATGTCCAGCTCAGTGTCACAGAGGCACGCTCTTGTCTCTGGTCCCACTTGGAAGAGGCCAGCCTCTGAAGGAGGTCTGTACAGAGGACAGGTGGTGATTATATGTTCGGCAGTCTGCTCAGGCTCGCCACACTCGCATACTGCGCTGTCTGCCAGGCCCCACTCCTTCATGGACGATTTGAAGCGACCAACCCCAGTACGGAGGCGGTTCAGCAGGGCTCCAATGCCGGCGTGGTAGATGTTCTCCTTCTCCCGGGTCTGGGATGTGATGGTGCAGACGTGTGGGTTCAGCCGACTCCCATTCCTGCTTCCAGGAAGTTGCTAGCCATGCCCTTGTAGACAGGTCCTCAGGGATGGAACCAAGCATCTCTTGCGCCTGTTGACCTACAAAACTGTTTATAAAATAGCCATCAAAATGTCATGGAAATAAGTAATGGATTACGGGTCCATTTGGTTTCATTTTACACTCTCAAGAGTTAGATTATTGTTAAACATCTGCATTACTTAATTAAAGAACTGTTATATTGATCAACGTTGGCCTGTTATCTCTCCTATGGTACCAGCATCAATACAGCATGGAATTGTGGACAAAATCGTATCCAACGATAACAAAATATTCTAAGTCTTGGGTCTGAGAGGCTAAATAAATCTCATCAAATGGTGGTCCGTGGCTCAAATGCCAAATAAATAATGGACCTTGTTATGAAAAGGGTTGAAAACCACAGGGCTAAACCATGCCTTTCTCCCTCTGTCCCCCCACAGTCATCCTGACCGACGAGGAAGTCCAGAGGAAGAAGGACTTGATCGCGCGACGGAAGGACGAGGAGGCGCAGCGCGAAGCCCAGAGGGAGGCCCGGAGGCCCCGGCTGTCGGACGAACAGAGCCAGGTCATCGCCACGCTGGTGGAGGCCCACCACAAGACCTATGATGAGTCCTACTCCGACTTCACACGCTTCAGGGTGAGAGGCTCTACAAAACTGAAAGAAAAATAAATATATGCTCGCTTCATATCGTCGTGGTTGTCGGGCGGAAACCAAAACTGTTACTTTTCAGGAAATGGGGAAAATGTTAAGCTGTGTTCCAATGGCTCCAATTTAGTTATTTTTCAGTCACAAGCTCACTTAACCACTTTCACTTTGGCTTAATTTTGTTTTTCAACAATAGCCAATCTACAAGATTGTAGATTGGCTATTTCTGCAATTCTTTTGCAACACTGTAGTATGACGAAGTAGGTAATTCATTTACGAAAAAACCACAAGTTGAAATATGGAGATACAAGGTTTTTGCCCAACAGCGACGATATGGTCCACAGTGCACGTTGCACTGTGGACCATATGAAGCTTATAAACTATACCTATTCTTGTTCATGTGTCGTCAATGTTTGGGATTTCAGCACCTACTGCACCCATCTTAAAAAACACCACAAAAAAAGCACACACAAATCAAGGTCTATCTTACAATAAATGCAGGGAATCTCTGTACGTCTGTAATCCACGTATCTCGAGAACCATTCGACCGACTTATATTCCGCTTCAAATTCGGCACAAACGTCTCTGTGTGTGTGTGCCGTGTGTGCACCGTGTGTGCCGAAAAAAAGGTATAGACTGAAGCCTAAGCTTTTTACGTCTACCCTGTTGTACTTTAAAAAACACCTTGTCCAAGTATTCAAACACATCAACTCAAAACAATAATAACGGCATGGCTCCAATGTGGATATCTGACTTCATGTGGCCAAATTGCCTAATGGGTAGGTGGGTGAGTGGGTCGGTTGGTATATGGAGTCAAATGCCCCCATCAAATGCACATAATATGGAGTCAAATGCATTATAGTTGGAGATCAACATGCACTGATTTCAGACACAACATAAACCAAATGCACATACTGTATATGGCTAGTTCCTTTTTAAAATGCACTGATGTCAGACACAACAGAAAACGTGTCAAATGTTCTCACAGAGCCACACTGTAATAAGATTTAAAAAAACAGTAAAACTATGAAAATAATACATGTATATGTTACAGTTGTAACTGTACATATATTCATATTGAACTCTTTTGGTACAGGCCATTCGGTTTGGTGCAGATGTGTACCGATTCGAGTGCAAAGTAGGCTTATTTTACATGCGTAACATAGGCTACTTCAAATCCGAGTTCCCATACAGACCGGAAAGACCGGAGCTCACTATACACATAGCAGATGATATTTGTTATTACTTTGTCCTAATCTGAATGAACAGTGAAAGGCTGTTTAAAATGCCATAAGGAGCTGTGTTTGCACCATGCTGGTCTTTTTCCTAGCAGCAGTGGTGCCGCTTCACATTAGTTAACGTGTTGGACACGTTGACACAACAACAGCAGTATGCCCGATCACTAATGAACAATGCCGGTGCACTGCTTTAATCTTATCCACTTGTCTTTCTCCATTGTTGTATTCCACAGAGAAACCGAAGTGTTCCCAAACAGGAGACATTAAGCCTTATTTATACTTTGTTGTATGATGTAAAAAATAGCAGATAAACAAGCTCAAATCATATCCAACAAGTCGCATGAAAACGGCAGATCACATGTTGTGAGCTTGCAGAGCTGCTATTGTCAGCATACATTCTATCTTCTCAGATTTAAAGAATGACAATGAAACAACATGGCTGTGTAGGCACTGCAGCACCAGGTGCATGCAACAACACCATGCGTGTCCAACGGGTCATGAGGATAATGTAACAACTCAGCTCCTCCAATGTTCTGATTCTCAGTACGCTTTGCTCCTCTGACTGTCCCCAGGCAGCCACACCAACCACTCCACACGTTAACCCTATTCAGCAGCAGCAGCAGCAAACTCACACTGCCACACAGCACCGTTTAAACACATCGTCCTATGACAAATGGCAAAAATAGCTTGTAGATCTGCTATTTTTGTGCGATTATTGAAAACATTTGGAAGATTGGTTCAAAATATGGATTCCAGGGTTAACATGGTTAAACACCTCTGTTCCTATTCTTTCACATCCAGCATCACTGTACACTTGGTAGCAGTAGACCAACCTGTTGCACTCACCCATAGCCACACTCACACACCCAATAAGTTGTTAGTTGTTATAAAATGTTTTGGGCTTCAGTACCAGTTTCCCTGATTTCCGGATCGATGGACCCCCTTTATCTGACTACAACGTTTTGCTTAGAAAAGTACAAGAGAAAGCCATAGAGCTAATAGGATAACCCAAATAACATTAAAAAATAAGAGTGAAAAAGTTGCAATTAGTTCCTCCTGAGCAGATTTATTTTGAACTAATACTAATAAAGTTTTATGTCAAAATGTTGAGATAATGTACGATAAGTATTTATTTCTATTTAATAACAGGTGTGTTAGTCAAGTTTCTTTCTTTAATTTGCTTGAACACTTTACAGACCAGTAGGTTCACACAAAGTGTGTCAATGTTTTATCAATGCAAATAACAGTAAAATAAATTCTTCCATGTTCCACTTTCTCTCACATACCCTCTATAGCAACCAACAATGTACTCCACACCACCTTTGTTAGAATCCTGTGTGTTCGTCTTTAGTTTTTCTTTGGCACACTTTTCTCTGTTTGATGCCATGGCACTCATTTCTTTCCCTACGTGAATGATAAATAATGCAAGATTCCATGTCAAATGAGTCAAGTCTGCCCATTGTAATGAAAGTCCATAGGAATAAATGCCATGTGGTCTTTCTCTTTCGTGTGTGTGTGTGTGTGTAGCCTCCGGTACGTGACGGCCCAGTGACGCGCAGTGCCAGCAGAGCGGCCTCTCTCCATTCTCTGTCAGACGCTTCTTCTGACTCCTTCAGCCACTCTCCAGGTAAATGAGCCACTGCCCTCATGGCGTCCGAAACGATGTGTGCTGGAGTTCATGTCGGATAACATCACTTCTCCTCCTGGCATATCATTATGGCTGAGTTTTACATAGTTATGCGCCAAACATTTTGTTTCACACATACAAAAGTCAAAGTAATAGGCCTAAATCAGACACAAATCGCACACTGTGGACCTCACATTTTATTCACAAAATATACCTACAACGGTCCGTGTCAGCCATATTGGTTCTGTTTTTCAATTGCCGGTGGTCCGGCCCGGTGGTGTTGCATTCTGGGAAATTTGCTGTGAGAAGTCGGCTCTGATGCATCCTCGGTAAAGTGGGCGGATCAAGTTCACATACGGGTATTTGGCCTGTACTTGGCCAGATGTGAACTTGAGGATTGGAACATTACTTTGGGCAGCGACTGATGACGTATCACAGGTTCGCGAGGAGACGAGTACAGACAAGCACGCATAATGAGAAATGGCTTCAGGCTTTACTTTGAATATAGATCTGTGACGTCGCTTTACTGAGAACTCAGTGGAATTCCTCTGAACCCCCTGCGGACTGTATTGTACACCAAGCAGCAAACATCAGGCCATTAATACATTCATCACTAATAAGCAAAACACAGGCAAGGACACTGCTGCATGGCCAACAGCCAAGCACAATCAATAGAGACAACTCACACCTCCCAGCCCCCCAGCTGTCCTTCTAATGATAAACAAATTATTATGGCTGTCAGTGTCATCTGACTTCTCCTAACCATGCACTGTTTTTCCTCTTTTTGTTTGACGTGTTGACGTCTCTCCCTCAAACAAAGAGCCTCATTCTGTCTCCCTCCCTCTCTTAGTGAAGTTTGTGTCCAGCTTGTCATGTTGCATGTTAACTTTCTCCCCTCCTCTCCTCCTCCAGAGTCTGTAGATACCAAACTGATGAACTTCAACAACCTGCTGATGATGTACCAGGATCAGGGTGGAAGCCCAGACTCCAGTGAAGAGGATGGCTCTCGTCTCTCCATGCTGCCCCATTTGGCTGACCTGGTCTCCTACAGCATCCAGAAGGTCATTGGTTTTGCCAAAATGATCCCTGGCTTCAGGTATGTCTATCAACCGTATAACCACCTAGTTGCATATCTAAGTTTGTTGGGGCCCCGCAGGAAATGAGGGAGCGCAATAGGAAACACTCTGTCTGACTCTTCCGTCCAGCCACAAATGTCATTATTATTGTTTGTGTGACCACTAGGGTGGAGCTCTTTCTGAAAAGTGATTGAAGGATTTATATCTGTCAAGAAAGATTATTGCCAAATGTCTGTTGGCCGATGGTTACAGAACTATGATGTGCTATCATCCTATTTCAGTTGATGTTTTACTTCAGTTTTCACGAGTAAAACAAAGAAGGCTATCCTTAGAACACATGCCAGTGGGGTATAGAGATAAGAGATATATTTTATGGCGGTGAATATGGAAAGGTCTGTGTGTGTTTGCCTGATTTGACCCGTTATGCAGTGGAGTTCTGTTTTAACCCATTTAGACCTGGAACGCATCTGTGTCACTTAAGATTTCTTTGGCTATTCAGAAAAAGTAGATGTACAAGCTCATAGCACTCGGTGTCGCGCTATGAGCTTGTATATCTGCTATTTTTGAAAAATCAAGATATTTTTTTGTTGACTTTTTTCAAAAAACTGTTAGGATTTAGAAAACATTTTTAAGAATCGCCTCAGGCCTTAATGGGTTAAATCTATTATTGTATTTACCTCCACCCCCAAAACAAATAGGGTACTTTTAATACTACAAAAAATTATCGAAATTGGCCCATTTCTCAATACTAACATACAGTACACATTTGCACAAAACCAATTTGATAGTTGATTTATTGATTTTTTTTTTCTTCATGTGTCTCGAGCTGACTTTTTACCTAAATGTTTGTGTGTTGGAGACTTTGTACACTTCTTGTTTTTGTATCTGATTAATCAATAGTATGCCACAGTAAATGGCCTATGGTCTAAAGGCCAGAGATTAGCTGACACATATGGAAATGTTTCAAGCATGAACATACCGTGTGGTATGTTTGCTAACTGAACCGAGTGGGGTTCTTGCAAGATTATACTAGCATGAAGTTTGGCCTTCAATACACAGTATATATCTTCCCCTTGGGCCAAACAATTACATGCCCGCCCACACTTGTTGTGGTGAACACAGAAGGTTCTTTTACACTCTTAACACTCGTCCTTCGGGGTAGACAACAAAAGCTTCATAACAGCTTCCCAGTGTATACTTAACTGAAGAAAGGTTTCGTTTAATGGTTGGAATGGCATAACACAATTCGTTGGAAAATGTAAGTTTATATCAAGGGTTAACCTTGAAAGTAGAATGAATTCCCATTTGCATTTCCCCTAAGAGATAACCGTATATCCCTGCGGTGAGACACTTGGTCAACACAAGACATTATTTATTACAGTTAGTAGGCAAATATCCTACAGTTGAAGCACATATCGTACAGTTGAAGCACATATCGTACAGTTGAAGCAAATATCCTACAGTTGAAGCACATATCGTACAGTTGAAGCAAATATCCTACAGTTGAGGCAAATATCCTACAGTTGAGGCAAATATCCTACAGTTGAGGCAAATATCCTGGAGAAACCAAGAGGCATCTTAGCCGTTTCTTTATCACCTCCCAAACGAGGCCCCCATTGCCGTTTAGTGTGCATGTCTCTTGAAGTGTGCATGTCTTTTGGAGCGTGTCGACAGAGACCATCGCTCAATGTCTCAGGGGTCACCTTAAAGTCATGGCTAAAACGAGCCGGGGCCTGTCTTTCCTGAAAGTTGTCATTTCCACTGGTGGGGAGTGATGGAGGCTGTTGGATTAACTGTGGAATGTTTGTCCACTTATGATCTGCTATCCCTAAGTCCGCTGAAACCCACCCAGACCTCCCAAAAAAAGCTGCATGTTTCATGTTTTCCTGTCTTCTGCTAGTTCCGTGGTTTTGTTTGAGTCAAGATTTTAACTCATTTTGATGAAGTTTGAGAATGGATCGGCATTTGTAGTGCTGCTGGTACTTTGAGATCAAAATATATCAGGAGCTTATTGATTCTGCTTAATTAACCCATTTAGACCTGAAGCCGATTCTACAAATGTCTTCTAAATCCCAACAGTATTCTGTAAAACAAATGTTTCTATATCAGTGGTGCTCAATCTTTTGCATGTCAAAATGTCCCCAAAATGGCCGCGGACCCCCATCTCAAAATATTTAGTTCCAGGGACCCCCAGAAGGAAAGATTTGAGTTAAAATCTTTCGCTTTAAAAGAGTATATATTCAAAGATTTGCACACATTTTCACGATTTGAAAAAAATAGCAGATCTACAAGGATAAGGATAATTCCTTTTAACAGGACGTTCATGAAAGTCCTTGCGGGCTTGTTTCCAATGAGGGCCTGTGAGCAATTAGGGGTTAAGAGTCTTGCTCAGGGACAAATTTCATTTCATCGACACATATGCTGGCGTGGCCTGGAATCGTATCTGGGGCAACCAGGGCCTCTGGCTCCCTAGGCCATAGATATTAGAAACCTAGATACCTCATTGGCCTCTGCAGTTCATTGGGGCGACTTGTATCGCAATACACGGTGGCTCTTCCGTCTTCCGCAGGGAACCTGTCACTCAAAGTGACTACTGGTCAATCACAGCGCTCACAGTGCGTTGACTACTGGCCAATCACAGTGCGTCTTTTCCGGGACTTGTCAGTGCAATGGTTCTCAACCAGTGGTCCGGGAACCACCAGTGGTCATTGAGGGGGTTCCAGGTGGTACCCAGCTAAATGATGGAGAGTTGATAATAACCAAATGGACCCTTATAGATCTTTAAATCTTGAGTATAACATTTCACACTGTCAAGAGTCAAATTGTTAAACATCTGCATTACTTACTAAACAAGTACACAATTAGAGAACGTAAACAATTGTTATTTTGACAACAGCTTATCGAACGATAACATATTCTACGTTTTGGGTGTGAGAGGCTAAAGCTTATCAAACGGTGTTCCGTGACTCAAATGCTGAATAAATAATGGACCTTGATATGAAAAAGGACCAGTCTCTTATTTGAATTTCACAAATAGAGTGTGGAGTTTGCCAAGTTCCAACTAACTAGATGCTGCGCACAGCTGTCAGCTGCTGCCTCTCAAAGGGTTAAGAGCTGGGTTAAGAGCTGGGTTACAAAAAGACCCGCCCCCACCTGCCTCTGATTGGCCTACCGAACTTCCGCGTGTGTGACGCACACGGCAGCCCTGCGGAAGCAGGAAGCGCGCCCAAGATACAGACGCTTCAGAGCCGAATGAGGCGTCTACCTTTATATGTCTATGCCCTAGGCGGGCTCACTAACCACTCAGCTATGGCCGCCCCAAGCTTGTAGTGCGGCACTCTGGGTAACTTAGTGATTTACTTTGGTTAAAATAAGTGTTAAATAGCTCTATATTCTGATAGTACTCATTGCTATGGAGTGTTTGTTCAGTAAAAGGACTCTCCCATGTTTCTCCAGCTCTTTATTAAACAGAAAATGCATTTCAGTGCTCTTTCCTGATTGGCTTAAATTTTTTCACCTACCTGAAAATACTATATTATGTTTACTAAAGAGCTGGAGAGACCCATGTGACCAAACAAACGCTCTGTAGCAATGATTACTATCAGAATATAGTACTTTAACCTTAAAAAAATATATAATAATCACTTACCCTACCTTTAAATGTTGTATTTAATCAATAATTGACTAAAATCTCAGTAAGGCTTGTCAACAAATACCCCAACAGGGAAATCAGACATCCAAATATGTTTTGATGTTTTCACGTTCATGCCCCCAAAAAATCTAATGTCTCCTGATAAACTTTGGAGCGTGTGCTTGACCTTGACATTGTGCTCTATTTAACTGCTGTTCAACAAAAGCATTCCAGTTAAATACACGGTATGACTTTGTTTTCATGGAAACTGATCAATTGCAGTTTAATACGAGTAGTTTCCTGGCTAGGGTGTTTACTGGTGGCTGTGCTGTGCGTATCTATAAACTCCTGATTGACTCCTGCAGGGAACTGACTGCGGAGGACCAGATTGCCTTGCTCAAGTCCAGCGCCATCGAGGTGATCATGTTACGCTCGAACCAGAGCTTCAGCCTGGAAGACATGTCGTGGAGCTGTGGTGCGCCTGACTTCAAATACCAGATCAGTGATGTCACCAAAGGTCAGTCTGTTGACATGACATCTCTGCTATCTGCTTTGCAGACATGAAGAGAACAGCACACCTGTATCATTTCCAAGTCATTTTACCTAGCTGGACTTTGACGTGGAAATCCTTGCTAATAATGTATGGACTCCAGTCTAGTATTCTAGCGGAATTGAAACTCTCAAAAGATCTGATAATACCTTAGAACGTTTTATTTACAGCGCTGTAACACTCACACAACATACATGTTACTCCAGCAAAACACACAGCCCTGGCCTGACAGTTAGTTCATTATTTGTCTAAAGTAAAACATTGTACCATTCTCCCATGCATAGTCGTAAAACAAAGGATCCTTCACTCTGGCCAGCTGTGACCTGAGACCTGTACTTCCATTTCAAGCTTTTCTAAGCAGATGGCAGACCAGCTCTGCTTCACAGTTCTCAAGATTCTAGAAAAAACAGACTGGTTAATGCTAAGCAATATCATTATATAATTTTGCAGCTTGTGTTGACAAATCCAATCCATCCAATCCAACTTTATTTATGAAGCACATTTTAAATCAACAGAGTTGACCAAAGTGCTATACAGTAGGCATAACGACAAATAAAAACATAATGCAATAGAAATAAACGCACAATTAAAGATGAGTACAAACATCAATCTGGGTTAAAAGCCCAGGAATAAAAATTAGTTTTAAGATGTAAAAACCTGTAGTGTGCAAATACATGCACATGTGTGTTACACACCTCTACATAGAGCCTGCAGGAAGTGGCCTGCTTCTTTAGATGGGGCTGGACCTCATTAGTGTGTCGGCAACGTTAGGTAAGGTTACTCACTCTGGCACGTGTATACACCCACGTGCGTGGATGCAAATGCATGTATTCCTGCTGCGGAACCAGTCCGACACATCCGCCATACCCCTCAGGGCATGGCTTTCATTTGGCTTTCAAACAAGACCCCTCTTTTCTGAGATCAACCCAAAGAATGTCACTTCTGACCTCCTCACCACACAAAACAACTAGTGTCTGAGGACCCTACTCCTTTGTGCTCCTACCTCTAAACCAGTTTGAATTCTTTGTCTAAGTTCCCCTCTAGCGCAAAAATATTTATCCATTTATTTTTAATTCAATTAGTATAGTTGGTGTAGTTGTTTTTATCCCATATCAGGGGTCCTATCATTTATGCCTTGTGATGCTGTTGTGTTTGCAGTTTAACTCTTTGCACTTTTCTAAACCAATAATAGTATATGAATATAGATGACATCGTTTGATTTAACCTATGTATGCTTTCTCATCTAAACACTCATGTTAAAAAACTAAAACAACCACTATACATTTAGGCAGTGTGTCATAATTGCAATGCAATGATTTTAATGAGCTCATTGGTGGTGTTGTAACTAACCTGAGTGTAGATCTACCATAGCAAACCCCCTGCCTAGGCACAGCTAACGGAATATTAAATATTTAACAGCAGGAGGGATGATAACATTCTTTGAGGTTGATGATGTCTCGTGGGACACACTGTGGAGCCGGTAGGGTTCCACTTCCCACCTATATGGTGTGTGGACACGCATACATGTACATCCACATTCCACATACATTCATGCTGTGTAATTTGCGCCTCCTACAGCGGGCCATACTCTGGAACTGCTGGAGCCCCTGGTGAAATTCCAGGTGGGACTGAAAAAGCTCAACCTCCATGAGGAGGAACACGTGCTGCTCATGGCCATCTGCCTCCTCTCTCCAGGTAGGCATGGCTGCATATGTGCACCCCACCTCAGCACACACATACACACGCATCACTCATATGCATGTGTGAGCGTGGCACATGCATGTAAGTATGATGCGTTGATGGTTGCTTTCGGCAGAGGGTCCTCATGAATTGTTTATGTTTCTGCTTTTTTTTCCGAGAGGAGCTTTTAACTTCCGCACCACTAATGATAAATGACGGCATACACCGATTTGTTTATAGATCACCTGTTTGGTTGACGTGTACTGCAGAATGTCAAGACAAATACGTTTATTTGTCTGCTACTTGAGTGGTTTCATGCCTTTTTTTTGCCTTTCATCCAAGCACGCGTTCACGTGAGCGGTATACATTTATGTAAGGTTTCGGTGCATATTTTATACGTAGATGGGCATATGTATGATGATGTGCTGCACGTGCAATGAACCGGATGTTTGCATGCGCCTGCGTATACGAGGCACATTAACAATGCATATACATCCCGTATACTCCTCTCACTGGTCTAAATTTAGCCAACCGCTTGATCAGATTGTGAGACATGTGACCATGAAGTTGGAGTCCTTACTTCTACCTTTAACAATCAACCCATCCATCAATCCACTCTCATCCAGTTTGAAACTAGCACAGTCTTTCATGTAACTGGGGGGTGAGGTCTACATTATATGCCGACATAAATATTATTAAACCGCTAACATTTGAACTCCTTTACCGAACCTTTGAGCTGTCCGGGGTAGCTCAGTCGGTAGAGCAATTGCATTTCGACCACAAGGTCATGGGTTCGATCCCGGGCAACCGTCAACTCAGCGTATGAGTAGCACGGCTAGTGTGTGGCAAGTCATGCGGTAAATACTGGGAGCTGATGGTAGGTGTTGCGCTCCACCTCAGCAATCCATCTCCCAGGGGTCTAGCGCATTGCGAAACAGGGATGGACGCACTCTGGCTGATACCGACAATAAGCCTCTCCGAACCGACTTACTTACTGACTGAACTAGGGTTGTCACGATAACAAATTTAAGTTGACGATTAATTGTCACTCAAACAATTGCGATTAACGATTTGATTGTGTGTTCGGCATTGAACATTGGAAGAAAAAAAAAATTCTGTGTGCCTTTTAGGCTTCGTAATAAAAAATTGCACAGGCCAGATATGACAAATAACTTAAATATATAAAGAAAGCATTGACATATTTCATAATTGTATACATTTAAAAATGTACATTTAAGAAAGCAGAAATAGCAGATCTACAAGCTTACAACGCGTCACTTTGTGACGCGTTGTAAGCTTGTAGATCAGCTATTTATGCCTTTTTAAATATTTGTAAATGTGTACAAAAAATTCAACATGGAAACGATTTTGCCGATTATGCAAAAATAATCAATTACCTAAAATAATTGCGATTAGACGATTATATAATAATCGTGACAGGCCTAATACTGAACTCCCATTGCTGAAAACCCTAAATCCCCATGTTGGTGTCTGCTGCGCAGATCGTCCCGGGGTGCAGGATCACACGCGCATAGAGGCCCTCCAGGACCGCCTGTCGGAGACGCTGCAGGCGTACATCCGACTGCACCACCCCGGGGGGCGCCTGCTCTACGCCAAGATGATCCAGAAGCTGGCCGACCTGCGCAGCCTGAACGAGGAGCACTCCAAGCAGTACCGCTCGCTCTCCTTCCAGCCCGAACACAGCATGCAGCTCACTCCGCTGGTGCTGGAGGTGTTCGGCAGCGAAGTCTCCTAGACTAGAGGACTCTGGAGGAGTTCTGAGGAGGAGGAGTAGGAGATGAGGAGAGGAGGACATCTCCAGGGAGTCAAAGAGGAGGGAGGGAGGGAGGGAGGGAGGGATGGAGGCGAGGATGTGCTTGGATGGACTGTGGAATGAGGAATCGAGAGGTGTGGAGTTTTGAGAGATTGGGAGAGAGACGAGGAGTGTGTGTGTGTGTGTGTGTGTGTGTGTGTGTCTGTGTGTGTGTTTGTGTGTGTGTGTGTGTGTGTGTGTGTGTGTGTGTGTGTGTGTGTGTGTGTGTGTGTGTGTGTGTGTGTGTGTGCGTGCGTGCGTGCGTGTGTGCGTGTGTGCGCACGCTCATGTGTGCGTGTGTGTTTGTCTACAAAGGAGTTTATCTTGGTAAGAAGACCTAGGTCAGAAGTCGTTGTCTGTGAGAGCAGGCAGATTCAGAAAGAAACAGTAAACAAGGGAACTTCACATAATACAGTTATAACCATACATTGAACTTCTGCCTATAGCTATATTTGACAGTGTTTTTTTTTTATCTGTATTTATAACAAACCGCTGCTTAATGCGCCTGGAAAGTGTATATGTACACTCTCAACACAACAAGCATACTCACTTGTTCATTTAGCCATTCAGTTTGAGCTACCTCTTTGTTTTAATAGGTTGATTTGTATTGACATCACCTATATGAAACAGTACTTTTCTTCACAGAACAATATAGATACAAATACTATGTTTCAGATTGGTGCAAACAGTGCCTGCCAGTTAGTTTTATGTCTGCCCATCGGCATCGCTCCAACATAGTGTGTGCGTGTATGTGTGTGTGTGTATGTCGGTCAGTGTACACTACATATGCCTCACACCTTTTTGCCAAAGGTTTGGTCAACTACTTTCTCAAACGCTTCCAATGTGTCCTAAAAATAACCTCACACCAAGGCCTTTTTCCACACATTGCAATCAATCTATGTGCTTGCTAGCCTTCTGACTAGCCTCTAAGAACTTATGAAGGAAATGTCTATACTTGGGTTTTAAAAAGCAGAGTACAGAATCTAGTCTGTAATTTACTGAGATTTTGTTTGGGTTTTGGGGTGGGTGGTTTTGAGGTGAGAATTAGCCACTAAATGTGTTAGCTACTTTTTACATTGCTAACTGTCAATCAAACCAAGCCAGCATTCTGGCTGGTTACTCTTCTCTTCTTTGAAATGGATGATTTGCTGTATAGTTAATTGCTACACATGTATCATATCTTAAGCACTATTATACCACCTTTTACTCATGCCTATGTATTGATATACAGTACGTACTATCACAGATGTTAAAGGGCTACAATGCCAAATCTAACTGGAATAGTCAATTAAGGCCAACGCAAGCTAGCAAACGGGCCTGTCTTGTATTATAGAGCCACATACCATACCAGGAATTGGCATAGATAAGGATATTATAGCAATGGAAGATTTTTTTATATATATATATATAATGGAAATAGCTTCACCATTAATACAATTCCATGAATTGTTACTTCTGTCTCCTCTGTTCAGTGAGCGAGGTGGGCAGTTAGCTCCAAAAGCTGCTTCAGACCTCAACAGATATCACCCTTCCCTTTCTGACTGGGAAGTGGATTTTTCTAGAATGTCTGGGGGCCTGGTTGTCATTGTAGTTTTCACCTCTGACACCCGGGTCCTCCCGTTCCATGATGTGTGCTGCGCAGCCCCCTAGTGGCTGCATCCCTGTAAATACCAGGTATATATTATATGACCGCAGCTGTACATAGGGCTATATAGATATTACTAAAGGCTAAATTAGAAAAGGAAAAAAAAAAGATATATGCAAATATGATATTGATGCTCCTGTTTTATGATTCATTATTGCTCTCTGTTTCGAGACACTATGCTCTTTTTTGTTTTTGTTTTTGATTGTTTAATATGAGCGAGCTCAACCCAAGGGTTAGGCTGTGTGTCTGACACGGCCATGCGCTCATCGTTTGTTTAGCGGCGGAGTGGTTATTGGGCAACATTTTCCAGGATTGATTATTGAGAAGGAGGACGCTGTACAAGCTGAACATAACCAGTGCTGCTCTATAAATGTAAGCCATATAGATCGCCAAGCTAGTTATTAAGCTGATGCATTTACAATAGACTTAAGGATTATGATGATTCCAGAGCCTTGGGATATGCTGTTTATATAATCTCATATACTGTACTCATATACTGTATATCTCTGGATTTTGGATGATTCTGTTTAAGCTTGTGTACAGTAGGAACTCGTATGCCTTCTCTCTACCTTTGAGTCCTCCTTAGCTTCATCAGGCATGATATACAATAGCTTCTTGAAAAATCCCAGAGCAGTACAATGCTTAGGTGTTGAGGCCAGTAACGTATATTTTTGGCTGCATGTGGGATTATATACTGAGAGTATTTACATTGTCATCTCAGTTTCTCGTGCAACCATTTCCAGAGCCGATGCCCCAGAGAAACCTGAACTAGCGACCCTCCAGGCCCCAACACATACACACGCACGCACGTGCGTACACACACTCACACAGAGTTGTGCCAGACATATTTAAATAAAGGTAAACTTTGGACTGATGATCCCCTTTAACGGGGAAATTATTTGACAAAGATGAGATGAAGGTCTTGAACTGTTCCATTCTGGTTGTCTGTCGCAAAACGACGTCTGTCAATCTTGCGATTGGCTGAGGCTTGCTTTCTGTACCGATCCTGTGCTGAGACATTCATCGCAGGGCGATTTTTGTGATCTGGTCGTAAGTGGAAGTCAGTTGGAGAACGTGTATTTGTGTGTCTGAGCTGAACGCCATGTTCCTGACAACTGTCACACTTGTGTGTATCTTTGGCCTGGTGTAGAACTTTAAGGCATTAGGCACCTGGCTGTCAGTCAATATGCCTGTGTTCCAGCTTTTGTTATTAACCTGTATGGAATGAGGTTATTCTGCAAGCTGATTTTGACGGTTGAATCGATTGATTTTGATATCAATTGATATTGTCCCATCTTGCACACTTGTGATAGCTTGAGGATAGTTCTGTAGGCACCTGATAGTTGGGATTTGTTTTGTTTTTCATCCTGCAAGTTATAGGAGTTATATATCCAGTTCTATGTGTCCTATGAATTACCATGTTGTGACTGAGATTTAAGGAATTGATAGATTACAGTATTTTAGACAGTACCACTCATATGTACAGTATGTTGGTTTGGTGAGGGGTATGGCGTGTAGGGTTATTGAATATGACTTTTGAAGTTTGGAAAGTCTCCATGTTGATTTTCTGAATACATACCTCTGTATGTAGATATGGGTTTGATTTAGTGTTTTGTTTTCTTTGAGATAGAGATATATAGTGTTGATTTGGATATGTACAATACAGTGGGAGGTTTGGTTATCATACAAGTGCCACAGGGAGGAGAGAATTTCCTCTACAGATGAACAGGGTAAAAGGGGAGGGGCTTGTTGGGGGACGAAAGCAAAACCAAACAGGAGAACCCATAGAGATGTGTCATATTTGAACCCTTTTATTTGAAATAGTACTGTGTCTTATAATGTTCAATCACGTAGGATACAGTGGGGGCGAGGTTCTGGCTCTGATGAAGACATAAAGAATTTTTACTTTTAACTTTACAAACTAATTATGTTACAATAACCAATACATTTTTTAGCACACGATAAATTGAATTCACCTCCCCCCTGCATATATGATGCGTCCTTAACTTCTCTTCTTTGGTTTTACTACAGCTAGCTGCTCAGAAACAAAACAATTTAACTCTGCATTGTGTTTGTTATAGGAAAATACTCCAAACTGGAACCTGAAAACCTAAGGCAGTGGAAACCTTACAGCAGAATAGATCGGTGTTTGAGTCTTCTATGATTTCTCTTACCGTCTATATATACAGTATATACTTCAAATGTACACAATACACACAGCAACAGTGGCTGCAATATACAACTCATGGTACACTTATCACCAGCAAGCTTTACAGTTTTTCATTTTAGTACAAACAGTTTTGAAGTGTATAATGGTTGAACAGAACCGAAACTGCCATTACAAGTCCTGTCTATATACATAACACACGTATTGTCATATCATTCTGCAGAAAACAGTAGGCGATCTCTTGTGTGATGGCTCTGATGTCATTCTTCCCAATGGGACAGGGATTGTAATGGCCTCGACGCATGTAGTTCTTATGAAAAAGGAGTGTCCAGAATGGATGTACACCATAATCTACCTAAAAAAAAAGAAAAGAAAGAAACCTACCTCTTTTACAGTAGCTACCGATTTTGCTTCAGCATTGAGCAGTTGCCTCTGTTTTTACTTTTGTAATATTTGTATTCATGTTGGTATTTATTGCTGTCTAATGAATCATATTTCAATGATTACCTCAGAGATATCTCATTCAGATTGGGAGAGTTTAGTTAATGAAGTCATTCATAGTTTAGTTTTTGTACAGTGTGTTTTTTTTTTCTCTGACTAAGCATTGCCTTTTTTAACGCACAAAACACCAGGACTTGTTTCGTTTTTATAACAGTGCCTGCGCTCTGACCAATGGGGTTCAGTCAGGCTACAATGAGGCTGCATTTATTCCAAAAGTGCCACCCTTCTCTCCATTATTCATCTTTTTGTTCAGTCTGTGGAATAGCTAGCTAGATAACTTTAGGTGATAGCAGCAAATCGTTTTTTCTTTGTTTTCCTTTTGGTTTGGTTTTGCCACATTGCAGGTGGTATCCATTTGTCACGAATAGCTCTCAAGGGCAAACCGAAGAGAAGAACCTTCTGGAGTCAATGCAGTTCCTTTTTCTTTTTTTTTCTTCTTTTTTTTAAGAAACAGGCCTGAACAATTTGGTGGCAGGCGGGAAAGACAAGCTGTGTATGTGCTTCTCCTGGTACAGTTAGCATGGTATTGGCTCTTAAGTCTGATTTATATTTAGATGTGTGCCGGTGTTGCACACTGAAAATTGAATGCGTTCGCGCCGCATTGTTCGCTTGTAGATCCGCATTTTCCGGTGCACGACACCTGCACGCAACTAAGTCAGGCTATAGTACATCTGTACTCTCATTTTCCTAGCCTCGTCATCTCTTCCATGCCCTCTTCTTTGTCTTCCCCTCTGCCTCTGTCTGGAAGTTGTCTCACACGCCCTCATCAGACCATTCCCTAGTGATCTTTTAGATTTTCAGGAAAGGGGAGTTAGGAGAGGACAAAGCTCAGTATCCAATCCATGTAATGCTGCTTTTTATCTTGAGCATCACCAAGCCGTGTTGTTGATAACTACCGTTGACATAGTCCGAGTGTCAGCGTGAAATGGCATGAGAGTCCACAAGAAATGATTGTCTTTTTTTTTCTTTTCTTTTTCTAAGCGTACAAAACATAGTGGCGCTTATTGGAACTAAATCGAAAATATTTATGGAGCAACTACTCGCTTAGGTGAATATGAACTTGGAAGATTTTTATTATTTTATTCATGTCAAACTGCTTCAGTTAAACACTGAATAAAGTTGAGCGCTTTGTTTGATCAGTGAATATTAAGAAACAACATGGTCACGGTGATGTATGCCCTGGTCACGGTGATGTAAGCTGTGTGCCATAGGAATCTTTTTTATAACAGTGGCGGGTTTCATGAAGCTGGCTTAATAATGGCCGCCGGCTAATTTCAAGGTTAAAATCTAACATTTTGCTGATCGTGGCAAGTCTTCAACATTGGTAAACTATTTAAAAGATTCGCACTCTTTAATCCACCCTGCGTATTGAGCTTTCTTAAAGAATAACTTTGAATTCGACGTTGAATTTTGTCCTTGCCCTGAGAACCCAAATCACGTCACATTCAAGGAAAAGCCCTGAAACGACAAAAGCACTTAATGTATTGTTTGTAACACATGCATACTTTTTAGATGAATACACTAGCCATAAACTGCCTGTGTAGGTCAGCACAATATGGCTCCAATTATCAAACAGTTAATTCATCTAATTTCTAATGTTATTGCAATTTATGTTTCGTCTCATTTCTTTTAAAGCTCATTCTTTTTTTTTCTATTACAAATTGGTGTTTATGTAATGTTATTTTTGTCAGATGTTTTGCAAATCAAAAATAAACTGTACATAGTATTAGGTTTGTTTGTGTGTGTGTTTCTCAGTTGCCACATTGCTTTCTTTGATGTATGCTGCATGTGCATGCCCTAAACAGGTTCCAAAAGATTCACTAAAAGTAACAGTGAAGTAAATTGTGCAAATAATGCATTTATAATCCATGCACACATGCATTGTGTGTCAGTGGTTGGCACTGTGTTGCCAACCACTGACAACCACTGTGTTGAAAACGACTGTAGACAGTGTAGAGCAGTGGTTCTCAACCTAGGGGTCGGGACCCCCAGGCGGGTCCCCACATGTTTTTTTGATGATGACAATTTAAGGACTTTTAAGAACTTTTAATACCTATAAGAAAAAGAACATTACTGCATCAAAAGTAATCAACAAAACTATACTATAACAACTGGTGAAACATTGGCCAAATTGTCAAATAATATAAGAAAGAGGCAAAAATTGTGCATAGCACATAAAATAACATACAATACAAAAACAACAGAGGCGGACATAGTCCACATTAAAATCACAAATTCATATACAGGCTTACATGCCAAACAAACCTGACCTGAGCTCAATAAAGGGTTATTCAGAATTAAAATGATGCTGTTGGCAGAATCAGACAGCCTACACATACATTTGTACATGAGGTTCCGCAGCACAGCGGAACAGGTGGGTACACCGATACTGATGAACATTTGGCTTGCACTGCTGCATCGTGGCACTTTAAGCAGCAGTCTCATGCCATCATTATAAGCTACATTGAGTTTCTGCATACTGCTCTTTCTGTAGCGCCGCCACAAGTGGGCAGTATACATAGGTGTACAAAAAGCTTTGAATAGTGTGGATTTCATAGAAGCTGAACACATACTAAACTTACGAACAATCATGTTGGCTTGTGCATATAACATTCTACGTTGTCTGTAGATGTCCCTATCATCAGATACTGTAGGTCATTTGTCAAATAATGGCCTAAGTAATAATGGCCTATGGAACCGAGTCAAACTAAATTGAATGCCGCCCTCAACTCCTACATTCCAAGTGCTTATCAGGGTTCGGGGTCCCCATTTCAAATATTATATTTTTTTATATCAACACAAAAGCCCAGGTAGACGTCGGTTAAAATGACCCCAGAAGTGTTTTAAAATGTAATGTTAAAATACCCTTTAACATGTCTGAATATGTGTCTGTATATGTACACCGGGGGCCTATTACACGAAAGGAGAATTAAATAAGCCTGGATTTAAGTCAAATCCAGGTTTGACAAAGTCTGGTCCGTACAGCCTGGTTTATTCCGTTCCATGAACGCCAAGCCAAGCTGAAAAGGAGCGACTTTGTCGAGCTAGACCTTGTCAAGCCAGGCTGTGTCGAGCCAGGATGGTAAAGCCAGGCTTCACGTATTCCTATAAAAGACCATGAAAGTGAATCCTTGAACTTGACCAATCATGGAGCCCAAAACCAGAGCGGCGTTCTTCTCTGTGGCTGAACAGCAGCACTGCAGCAGCTTATGGAACAGTAGCGTTCCCAGGAATTACATTTAGGGCAGGCGAGATTCCCCCCCCCCGCCGGGGGAATCTCGGGGGAAACAAGTTAACAACAACACTATACACACTGACTACAAAACTGAAAAACGTAAAACGTTAATAAAAACAATATGCAAGTATAATCAATCAATCAATTCTTAAGCGGTGGTCTCTTCATGTTGTAGTTTAGTAATGAATGGCTCAAGCTGATCTCAGAGCCCCTTTTATGCCAGGTGAGTATAAAAGACCCAAAAGAGAAATTTGATATCTCCCCGGTAGCCGGGGTCTTGACTCAAGACCCAAAAGACAAATTTGATGTCTCCCCGGAATCATACGAGGAAGTAAAATGTATAATAAGCAAGAAAGGAAACACGGCCGCAATAAATGAATCCAGGGAGAAAGCGTGGCAAAGTATTGCCGACAAATTAAATGCACATGTCGTCCAAAAATATATACAATTTATATACAAGTCCATAAATATATAATTCAGTTAGGCTTAAACAAGAGGAGTGTATAGTGAATATTGGAATTATCGCCTACTAATCTACAATGCGATAGCCTATTATATGCGCCATGCATCCAACCAATATGTCTGAGTCTGTGCTCAGGAATGTGTCAAAAAAAAAAATCTGCATGAATTGAAGGCTTCATGGAGTGTGTAATTGATAGAAATTAAGTATTTAATGGGAGAACTATTCTTTTAAGTGTCTTGTTCAGGGACATTTTGACACATTGTTGAGGCCTGGGATCGAACATGGGATTTATGGCTTGCCAGGCAGGCTCTCTAACCATTCAGCTATGGCCACATCATCAGCAGAGATTCTAAGGCAGTTCTACTATTTAACAGTAAAGGGGTTTCAGGGGAAACCAGCAAAATGAGGAATAATATAATAAAAGACTGTCTTGCTAATAAAGCGTCATGTCTCTCTTTTTTTTTTACTATGTATTTGATATTACCTTTATATTATTTAATAAATTATGCATTTCATCCTCTATACATTGTCCAGCAACCTTTATGATAAAAGCGAAAAAATATAGTAAACTTGTGGTAGCCAGATTGCTCAGATGCCAAGGTTCCTGTGCTAAGATTCGATCCTATGATCTTGTGGTCTGAAGTCAAGAGCTCTTCCGACTGAGCTAAAGCTGGGGAACATTGGAGCAGCTGCCTTACAACCAGAAGTCACACTTTCAACTCCCACCCTCGCCAGGGTCAAAAACTTTATATTTGAAATCCGAACATTTATGTAGATGAATGAACGGGTCAAAAATGGAGAAAGTGCAAACACGAGATTGAAGTTAATCCATGACGGTCATGACAGATCCAGACTGTACTAGCGATTTGTTTACATTCGACTGCATGGCTCATTTGCATAAGACGTTACCATATTGATTTTATCCCACTGTTGAGGGTTACGGTTATATTTCATATATTTTGTTTAAAACTTACAGTAGGCTGCCTTGCCCCACTGGAATACAGTGACTGATATGAATTAATAATATACCTGACCATACATAAAATGAAGAATACCTTGTGACATTTTATTACTAATGAAAATAAAAATCCGTGCAGTAACAATAAGTGCAGTAATAAAAATAAGTGCAGTAACAACAAGTTTTCGTATAGCAGCAATTTTGCATGTACAATATAAATATAAATATATTGTATGTCGGGCGGAAACCTCATTATGGCCAAAACTGTTACTTTTCAGCATAAACATTCTAAAATAGCAAAAACAGCAGATCGACAAAAAAAAACAAGACTCGCGCAACATCATTTGACAAGACACACCTCATCTCCGGTTTACTTCCCGTATCTGCATAGTCTCGCGTAGCTATCTGTATGAAGTGGGCGGACGCCAACCTGCTTCCGGTATCCTAAAAAGGCGTCCGCCCACTTCACGCAGATAGCTACGCGAGACGCGAGACTATGCAGATACGGGAAGTAAACCGGAGATGGTGTCTTGCCGATTTTTGTTGCGTGAGTCTTTTTTTTTTTTCAGGACTTTTTTCAAGCGTTAAGCATTGGTTCTCAAAGTGGGGTCCAGGGACCCACAGGGGTCCTTGGGGGGGTTCCAGGGGGTCCCCAGCAAAATGTTATTATTAAATATGGCTCTTTTATTGCTACTTTTAACTTTTTAATGGTATGTAAGTAAAGAATCAGAATCAGAATCAGAATTAGTTTTATTGTCACATCACAGGTTTACAAGGTAAAGAAGTGGGTGAAATTCGTTTTTGTACATCGTTCCCATCGCAACGTTAATTTCCATAGAAAGAAGAGGGGGGGGGGGGAGAAGAGAGGGGTGGGGGGCAAGTGGGAAGGAGATCAAAACAAGAGAGCAACAGAAGGCCAGACAAGTTATCTACATATTTACAAAGTACCTGAGATAATAAAAAACTAAGGTGCCTGAGCATAGCAGCAATGTATGTATACTGTGCATGTTATACTTATACTGTGCATGTCTCCTGTTATCGGACGGTCTGAGGTTGGCAGGTATGGGCTTTTTGTGTCATTATCCATTTTGCTTTCAGAACCCAACATGTATGGTGGCTCACTGGGTTGAGAGCCAGTCTGGGTACCAAGAGGTCACAGGTTTGATTCCCAGTTGTTTCAAGTTATCCATGATATTTAAAGAATCTTGACACATTTTTAATTAATTTCATTAAGTTTTAAATACAAATCTTTCTTATGGGAGCCCTTAGGCACTACATTTCAGATTGGGGTATGCGGCCAAATTCATCAATTTGCGGGTCCTTCACATGAAAATCTTTGAGAACCACCATATTGCTGGAAGTGCCAGCCATAGCTGCCAGCAGCTGCATTGCAAGTAGAAGTTTACAGGCTCAACTCTCACCCTCGCCAGAGTCAAAAACTTTATATTTGAAATCCGAACGTTTATGTAGATGAACGGGTCAAAAATGGAGAAAGTGCAAACACCAGGTTGAAGTTCATCCATGACGGTCATGACAGATCCAAACTGCACTAGCGGTTTGCACCGACGGTTCGACGCCAATCCTCCCTTCACCCTCTCCTCTTCCTCCCCTCATTCTCTCCCTGTCCTCTCTTTATCCTCTCTTCTCACGCTGTCCATTCTACACGTATTCTACACTACTCTAAATGTGCAAACATTGTTTTATGGTTAATATTTTCCAAAAATCTAAAATGTATACCATTTATTCTAAACAGTCCTTACCTGCTGTACCTGGTAATGGAAGCCTTTCACATAATGATAAATATAAATTAAAATGTCTTTGGTGTCTTACTGGATATTTAAATATAAGTTAGTTAAACAGTAAGTTTTCCATTGTATCACTGCATAGAAATGACACATTTTCTTACTATACCTTATTACCTTTTAAAATTGTTCTGCAAAATTCTGCTTAATTCACAATACCCTTCTCCCTGTCATTTCAACAAAGATACATTTAGCAAAGCTTTGTAGAAAACCTTTTTCTTTATGTAGTCTGTTATTTTCAGTGCAAATATAATCATATACAGAGCAGTAGGCCTATACACAAATAAAACAAGTCCAAAAGTGCAGTGTCACAACACCAGTGGTGAAAGAGTACTCACATTTTTTATTTAAGTAAAATGATCAATACTGCAATATAGTACTCTGTTACAAGTAAAAGTCCTGGAATTCAAAATGTACTTGAGTAAAAGTACAAAAGTATTGGCATCAAAATGTACTTAAAGTACCAAAAGTAAAAGTACTCATTATGCAGAATGTCCCATTTGCCGAAAATAGCTTATCTACAAGCTCACAACGCGTTGCAACACGACATGTTGTGAGCTTGTAGATCGGCTACTTTCACAGATGTTTTGTCTATTATGACGTGTCCAGAATAGGGACTATAGGGTTCATGTGGCAAAAATTTACCTTGTGCAGTCTTCACTCTTTGCTGTAAAGGATATGGCCCCAATGTGGAATACAAAATACAGTTTAACACTTTCCAGCTCTACAGATTGTTAGCCCTGTGCCGTTTTCTTCAAGAGGACCTAGAGCATATTTAGTTTTTGGCCTGATAATGCATGTGAGCACACTAATGAAGAAAAACAGTGAACATAAACGAATCTGGGTTGAACAAGTTCAGTGTAGCTCCTTCTGGTGTTGTAACCTGCGTGTGTCTCTCACGTTGTTGAAGCAGTTAGACAGGTACATGGGCTTGAAGACCAGGCTCATAATTAGCTACAATGAGGACAAGAAAAGAAAAGATAGTCTTCAGTCTTCAGCTACGAGGACACCATTGAATAAAAAAGCATCAAAATTAAAAACTCACATTCAGGTTGTTGGGATACAAGTCTCAGAAATGTCTGGTGTTGGCTGAGCTGCCGACGATCTTTACTGCATGTCTCTCCCCTTTTTTCCTGTCCTTCTCCACTATACCTATAAATAAAGTCAGAAAAGACCCCAAAAAATATTTATAAAAAGATGGGAAAAGAAAAATGGAACACTTGGCAATACAACAAAAGTTTATTATTGAACAAAGTTTACATTTTGATATAAGTAGTCAGTGTAGTCGCTGGTGAAGTCTAGGGTGGTGAAGTCTGGTGTAATGACAAATTACACAAGAATGTACAAATCTTATCAAGGACAAGAGATACAGTCACTTTGAACGTACCATATGCACAGCATACTTTCTCAGCCTGGTTCCCTCGTGCCCTGTGGTCACCGGTCACTGGCTGCATGTCCGTGGTCTTGTCTGGTCATGTGTACAATTCGTAGTTCATAGGTCACAGAATCAGTCCCAGCAGCCATCAGCCAAAAATCTAAAGGCACCAAGCATGACACCCAATAACAGTTTTAACAGATAATACTAGTTGCTGTGTTTCTCTGTACCTGAACCAGTCTTCTTTTTGGTGGCATTTTTCAATTATATAAAACATGACAACAGTATGGCTCTTGTTTTAAAAAAATGTCAGGTTAGTTCACACACACACACACACACACACACACACACACACACACACACACACACACACACACACACACCTCTCTAACTGAAGTTTTCAGCTCGATATAACTTTAAAAACAAAAACATATTTGACATGTCATCAATGAAATTATGAAGTTTAGAACATATCCTAACCATTTCTAGTGCATGACTGTGATGTTTTACATTACAAAGCTGTTTTAAACAGCTGAAATGAGGAGACACGAGCTGTTGTTGTTAATATCACCAGCTGGGCTCTGAGTCTGAGCAGCTGAGTAGTGAGTGGTTCACAACAGCACCCCTTGTGGCGTGGCAGGCAACTATTTAAGTTTGGTACAAATCCATCCTGTTGAACGCGACATAGCATAGCACCGTGTTAAATCCAGGCTTAACCCCTAATACTGCTTTCGTGAAATAGGCCCCCGGTCAAACACACTATCTTGAATGTGTCTCTCTATGTGCCAGCCACCAGAGGGCACTGTCTCCCTTTACATGTTATGTCCACACCTTTGCTGACCTCTCTCCCCTTTAACGTTGAACCCAGCCGTAAACGCACACATTATACAGGAACTTTTCTATAACCACAAAGATCACTAAATGGATGGATTTCAATCAAAACCATGGTCTCCTAATTGGTCTCTATATGGTAGTTAATGGCTTGTTGGTTGCACACAAGAGCAATTCTGATTTCAGTGCGTGGGTGCTCCAATCCAGATACAATGTAATCATCTCTATCAGGTGCACAGAAAGCAACTTTTTTTTGGCACTTGGGTGGCGGTGGTGGTAAAGTCCCTGCCCACCACTACGGAGGTTGTGGGTTTGAATCCACGTGGTGCAACCAGCTTTGTCGGGCGTCTACACCAGTGGTTCTCAAACTATTTCATGCCAAGGACCCCCAAAATGATATTTATTTGGCCGTGGACCCCCATCTAAAAATATTTTGTTCCAGGGACCCCCAGAAGCAAAGATTTGAGTTAGAAATGTTCGCTTTAAAAATATATATATTCAAAGATTTGCACACATTTTCTTTGGCTATTCAAAAATAGCAGATCTACAAGTTCATAGCGCGGCACTCGTAGCCGCGCTATGAGCTTGTAGATCTGCTATTTTTTAATAGCCAAAGTATAAAAGGTCATAATTATTCTGATGCTATATTTACAAATTTGTCTGGGTACCCCCTGGAACACCCTCAAGTACCCCTGGGGGTCCCCGGACCCCACTTTGAGAACCAATGGTCTACACGAACACAATTGGCCCGTGTTCGGGGAAGGGAAGCCGGGCGGGGAGGGTAAGGCGGCACCTGTCAGCGGGGAGTGTTGCACGGGAGGGCGAAGGCCCTACGTCCTCCTGGTGGGGGCTCCTCGGTGGCAGGTGAGTCAGTAGGATACAGTGACAACACAGAAATGTGTGTGGGGAGGAATTAATTGGCATAACGACTAAATTGGGGAGAAAAAGGGGGTAAAAATAATTGGCTACTCTAAATATTTTTTACCCCACACCTTCCAACCGACTGATCTCCAGAGTCGTCCCGACTTCATTCGACTGCCAGTCTGTAGTTGTCTGACTCTGAAGTAGTCTGTTTGGTGGAGAGCCACCAGAGGAGATTTCAGGTCATCACCCTCAGCACACAGCCCCCAGGGCCGGTAAGAGTGGAGGGCGAGAGATTGCGACGAGAGCAGAAGCGCAGGGGGAACAATAAAAGATTATCAGAGAAATCCAGTCATTGTGTGACAGTTAATTGTCAGCGCTGGTACAAGAGCCTGGCCACTTCTTTTGCCTGCTGATAAGGCTATGCCCGTGCGGTCTGGTGAGCCGTTACCTCTCTCTCCAACGAGGTTAGATGAGGGGAGAGACAGGATCTGGTTGCAGCAACATCTCCTAGGTGAGTGGGTTCGCTGCATTCGCTGCATTATCTTACAGCAGAGAGTACTGTACAATATGTGCTGTTTGTCAGAGAGCTGACAATTCTCAGTCCCTGTCATGTTTGGTTGACCACCCGGGATACAATTCAAACTTGCTAATGACAAAGAGGGGCTTGACAGATGTAGGTCTTCTTCAGTTATGCGACACGTGTTTTGCTCTAAACTCCAGACTTATTTCATTATTTCAGACTATGTGGCACCAACTGAATTGGGTTGAGACTGATGACATGATTTGTATTAAGACTGTTCTGCAATTTCTATGGAGCTGAACGTTTATGGAGCTTTTTTTCTACTGTCTGTGTTCAATTGGATTAAATTATTATCAAATAAATGCTTCAAGCTAGGCTTTCTTGTCTTTCCTTTTCTTGTTTCTTCTCAAATAAATCATCGCTTGAACTCTCTCTAGGAGTGAGAACTTGATGCCAAGCTCAACCATATTGACAAAAACCCTGATATTTTTTATCCTGAGCCGGCTATTTTCTGTTGTTTTCTCAGAGACGTTATTCCCCACAAGTAACACATGTGTGATGAGAGAATAATCGCCGGACACAACTGTAAACAGCAACACGTTCCTTTAGCCCCGATCCCTCTCCGCCTCTCCGCCTTGTACACTCAGAGACCATGGGTCACGTCAGGACAGTGACTTGGCATGGTGCCAGGTCAGGCCTGGCTAAGCTTTTTGGGTGAGTCTGGGGCGTGTAGTGGATACCAGATAACGACAAGACTAAAGACTAACTGGAGAATGATTCAAGCATTCAAAGCACAAGGGAGTGGACCCTGAAACATTTATTTATATCTGGGGGGGTGGTATTAATACTAATCTAAACGGTCAAATGAATCCTCAGCATCCACGTTGCTTCTACTCACTACCTAGTTCAGGCTAGTTGATTTCTTATGAAACTGGAGATATCGTTGATTGTTGCCTCTCCTTGCTTTATGGTTAGATTATTCTCCTTGTCCCCCCCCCCCCCCCCCCACCTCCACCCTCTCTTCTTTTCTTTTCTCTTTCTGAAAACAACAAAACCGATGGAGCTTGCACAGAAGGAATTTCACCCAATTATTTACACCTGTAAGCCTGTCATGTGACAATAAAGTTGATTCAGATTCTGATTGCTTATTCAATACATTTTAATAAAATAACCACTATGATCTGCTTTAGTCTCGCTGCCAATCAACAGCACTCCCATAGAATAAGACTGGTCAACTGTGGTAAGTTAATTAAGCAGATCTGAAATGTTCTAGTGTCTTTAACAGTTTCAATAAATGATGCTATGGTCAGAATACATCATATTTAGTCAACATAAATAAACTGTAGGCCTTCTACCAACCCATATTTTCATATCGTCTTGGCATGTTTATTAAACGACCTGCAGTGTTACAGATGACTTTGCTATATAATGTGACAGATGAGCATGCTGACAATGAAGGGAATTGGGCATTATTTCATCCTGTCAGTCTTATCCTGAGATCAAATAAGACCTAACTACACCACTAGGCTTTTGTTCATTAACAAATTGCCTGTGGCTATTGAAAATGTCTTGATAATATATTTACATTAAGTGTACAGTACATACAATTCGGTGCTCTTGATTTTGTGAATATTGTAGGCATACAGTACCAGCAGATAGCCTATGGTAGGCATAACAGCAGGAGACTTTATCAATAGCCCAGGACAGCATCATTAACCAGTGACAAACCCTGGCAACAAATACAGTGATAATGTATGATAACATATATTTTGATTGATGTTTAGCTTAGAAAATTGTGCAATAGTTTAAATAATCGTGTGCACATTAGATACAAGTGACAGGGAATCTGATGGACATGAGTAGATGGAGGTCAGAGATTCATTTGATGAGGAAATCAGAAGTGATGAGGTATCTATTAGAGGTGATTTCGTAGATGATACCGTTTACAAAAGCAATGTTTAAAGACAACAGGGTTGTGTTCCACCCAGGCAGCTCCTTCACTGAAGCAGCATTGTGTATTTTTATTTGAAACATCTGGAATATCATAGGAAATATTTACCAGCTTTGTTGGAGATAGTCCAACATGAAAACATTAGAAAATGTCCCAAAAACAGACAGTACTGTCAAGGTAATGCAGTTTAATACGAAAGAAACTTCTTTGCTCAGTGCAGGTTAAGTTGTTATTCAAGTGTTATTGTGCATTTATTAGCTTTTTTTCAGGGGAAAAGACTAAAGATCGGGCCTCACAGTGCAGTATCAATGGAGAGGGGATCAACCTCATTCTACTTACATGGATAACTCAATAGACACATCCTAATAAATGACAACAAGGTGACAAAGTTTACTTTCGTGCCAATCTTGGGGTCAATTGTTTCAGGAGAGCATCAGAGAGAGAGAGAGAGAGTGTGTGTGTGTGTGTGTGTGTGTGTGTGTGTGTGTGTGTGTGTGTGTGTGTGTGTGTGTGTGTGTGTGTGTGTGTGTGTGTGTGAGTGTGAGTGTGAGTGTGTGTGTGTGTGTGTGTGTGTGTGTGAGCCACGTCAGTAACAACACAAGAACACCCATAGTTAGGGTAAAGTGCATTGCCGACCCAGAGAAATATGACCGCTGCAGATGCTTTGATATTCGTAACCATTCACATTTCAGGTTTCAGCAGCCAAACTCCAGTGTTGAGACCGACCAGATATTTATCTCAGGCACCACCGAATCCCCATTGACACTGTGCTTAGGAAGGCTGAACAGACAGAGGAGTTATCTGGCTACTTTCTTATATTGAGTTTAGTGCGGTGGTTCTCAAACATTTTCAAGGACCCCCCCCCCCCCCCGGCCGCAGACCCCCATCCCCAATGTTTTTGTGCCAGGGACCCCCATAAGAGAAGATTTGTGTTAACGTTTTTCTAAACGAATCCAAAATATTCACACTTTTTCAAATTTGTATTTAAATAATTATTTGAATAAATAGCCAAAGTATAGAATAGGGTTAAAGTGGTTAAACTGATTTAGCTGGGGACCCCCTGGAACCCCCTCAAGGACCCCTGCCTGGGGGTGCCTGGATCTTACTTTGAGAACCACTGCTTTAGTGAACCAAGTTTAAATTACATCAAAGAATTAGTGGTATTACCCCCACACTGCAGCAACCATGTCTATTCATGCTAATAAGTGATTGTAATGCATTACTGACTGGCTTTACAGGAAGTGTTACTGAGCGTCTTCCTCTACTATGACATACTGTATGTATTTGAAATGATATTATTAGTATTATCATTACATTAACATCAATGTATCAGCAGAGGGAGGCTGTCAGTCTGCCCTTGAATTAAGAAACTTCAGGATGGGTATATTGATTAAATAAATAAATAAATGCAGACACGCCACAAGCAATTCAATGTGTCAATTGCATGTCATTCACAGCTAATAAAATATGCCTTTTAAGAATAATTGAATTTGGCTTACTTATTTTAACCACATCCTCTTTTGATTCCAAATAAGCATCAATAATGATTTATAGGATAAGGAGCCTAAATATATGTGTGTGTGTGTGTGTGTGTGTGTGTGTGTGTGTGTGTGTGTGTGTGTGTGTGTGTGTGTGTGTGTGTGTGTGTGTGTGTGCGTGCGTGCGTGCGTGCGTGCGTGCGTGCGTGCGTGCGTGCGTGTGATTGTTAATGTTTACATAATATAGTAGGCCAAGAATAGAACCGAGTAGGAAATACCCATGGGCAACTCCTCACACATCATAAGTACATTTTACATCTCTTGACAGTCTTGAGACGTCTCAATATGTCTTCAAAGTTCTATGTAGAGATGTCTTCAGACATGTATTATGACTCATGGCAATGTCTGGGTATGTGGGTGTTTCCCTCTTACTATCAGATCGATTGACACGTTGCCCCAAACAGCTTATGGGCATACTGATATACAGGGGCCTCTCTTTGTGAAGTGTAACTGTGTGTCCTACCAAGAATTGCCCTTGGCATAATAATAACTGTTTTATTTTTGTGGCCCATGAGGGGTATGACTGTTCGCTTTGGCGTGTATCTGTATGGAAGGAGGATAACGGTTGTGACTTTCCAGTAATAACAAGGGGTGTGTTGTTCTGCACGTATCCGTGTCTGTCTGTCTGTGCGCGTGTGTTCCCTTTAAAACGAAACAGTTGACTCTATTCAGCACGCGCACACACACACGGTAAAGCGACAAAGTGAAAAATGATGCAATTGGCTTACTAATGTGAAGCTCATGCTATGCATTACCTGTGTGTGTGTGTGTGTGTGTGTGTGTGTGTGTGTGTGTGTGTGTGTGTGTGTGTGTGTGTGTGTGTGTGTGTGTGTGTGTGTGTGTGTGTGTGTGTGTGTGTGTGTGTGTGTGTGTGTGTGTGTGTGTGTGTGTGCATACATACGTACATGCGTGCGTGCGTGCGAGCACATGTGGATGTGCATGTGTGAGCCCTGATAGCAAGGCGAAAGAGAGGGGATTCTTTTTTTTCCCTTCTTGAACTATTGATTCTCTGTCTACTTATCTAGATTGGATGTCAGATGGCCTTTACGCGAGTCATCCAAATAGCATTACGGCTCAACCCACCATGTGGTTTTGGTCCAGAATGTGTGGAACGCATGCATAGCCCATGGATGTTTCTCTGCTCTCAGGCCCTCCATGGGGCAAGATAACATTCTCTCCCCTCACGTTGTTGAAAGGTGGAGACAAGAGAAACATATACAGTAGAGATCAATAAACCTCGGCTTCATAAGAGAATTCAGAAGAGTTACAAAAAGCTCCCTGGTTGCACAGAACGAGGCACAAGCTATGCTTTTAAACTGTAGCGTAATATACAGAGAAAGCTGCCTTTGAGGTTCTAGTGTGGTAAGAACTTCACAAAAATCACAAATGTTTGGTGATCAAGTTGGGCGAAAACTTTGGACGTTCTGTTCTCCATGATTAGCTTTTTTTGTTTGTTTTTCATTAACAAGTATTCCTCTGCTCCTGAGCAAGACATTGTTCCAATGAAAGGAAAGTGTTACTTATGCCCTGCTTACTCTCCAGGCAAGAGGAAGCGGGCAGAGCTGGAGCGGTGTGTGTGTGTGTGTGTGTGTGTGTGTGTGTGTGTGTGTGTGTGTGTGTGTGTGTGTGTGTGTGTGTGTGTGTGCGTGTGTGTGCGCGCACACGTATGTGTGTGTGTGCGCGTGTATGAGCGTGCGCGTGTGTGCATTTGTGTGTGTGTTTGTAAGGAAGTGTTCTCCTTTTGGAATATAATGGCTGTGAAATCACATTAACAGCCAAACTGTTGAACATTTCCTCTGTATTTTCCCCTTGCCCTATATTTATAAAGTTAGTCCAGTAAACACTGTGACCCTGTGTTCGGTCAATTTCAGTCATGTGCATCTCAAGACTCGATGTCCCAATGTCATACATGGATTTCAGGTGGAACGTTCAAAATAGTGCCTCACATTTCTTTTTTTTTTAAATCAGTAAAACTCTTAGTGTCTGTCTGTCTGTCTGTCTGTCTGTCTGTCTGTCTGTCTGTCTGTCTGTCTGTCTGTCTGTCTGTCTGTCTGTCTGTCTGTCTGTCTGTCTGTCTGTCTGTCTGTCTGTCTGTCTCTCTCTCTCTCTCTCTCTCTCTCTCTCTCTCTCTCTCTCTCTCTCTCTCTCTCTCTCTCTCTCTCTCTCTCTCTCTCTCTCTCTCTCTCTCTCTCTCTCTCTCTCTCTCTCTCTCTCTCTCTCTCTCACACACACACACACACACACACACACACACACACACACACACACACACACACACACACACACACACACACACACACACACACACACACACACACACACACACCTGCTCTACATTTCTCATATGATTTACTATTGTCTGTATTTGTGCTGTTTAGGTTAGTATAGTATCTTTGATGTGGTGATAAGAGTTGTACTTCATCTTCTTTGCTTTCATCCTATTTTGAGCAGTGCCTGTAAAATGTATTTGAGCTAATTTACAGCTATAAGTAAACAGTAAATTATTATTTTCTATTTGATATCTGGTCTTCCAGAAAGCACTTTAAGGCTAGGTGTGGTAACGAGGACGAGAGCTGGTCATTGAGTGGGAGGTTCAAATCTGGTCGGAACATACAGATTCCATGCTACAATCCTGTTTTCACCAGACTGGGAATTGTTTAGGCACACCTCTGTGAATAATGTCAACAAGTTCTCAGACTCAGTTACTGATTTTTATCAGTAAGTGCATTGATGATGTACTGTAGATCCAAAAAAAGTCAGTTTGGATTTAGCCCAAACCGTGGATCAACAGCAAGGTTTATTATGCGTTTCACTACGCATAATGGAAGATGGAACACCAGTTCAACAACCAAAAGAATCAGATCACACCAATGTATTGCAGCTGTAGATAGATCTTTCCACTGCCGGTGAACTTCAAGTGCTTGAGGCTCACCATTTTAAATATCAAAAGCTGAAAGAATATGCCATTTTGAATATATAAATCAACATTTTCAGACACAAATCAATGGTTACATACACAACATTCAGAATGCAAGTAC
Source organism: Gymnoscopelus braueri (assembly GCF_963280865.1). Lineage (NCBI taxonomy): Eukaryota > Metazoa > Chordata > Actinopteri > Myctophiformes > Myctophidae > Gymnoscopelus > Gymnoscopelus braueri. The sequence goes on from NC_137612.1 coordinate 16,155,419, forward strand.
AAAGAAGAATGAAAACAAAATGTGAAGCATAGGCATAAGCCAACATAAAACACATGAAAACTAGTCAACTGGTCTAGTCACACTGCATCAACAAAGTAGACCAGACAATCGAGGCTGTTTTACTTCAGATTATGCACGTTTATGCACAAAAGGGAAATGCCCTTTTGCTTCTGGCACTTGGCCATGAACATAAACAACACTTCAATTACTGACATACACTACTGAGATTTCTGTGTAATGTTTTTTATCAGCTTGTGTAAATTAGATCGAAATCTGTGTGCATAGATGAGGTACTGTAAGTAAATGATTTCTAGATACAACAAGGACGACAGCCTATTTGAAACCATCAGCTGACGGTAGTTAGAACTTGAAGTGCAGATTGAACCTGGTGAATACACTAGACACTTTTGAAATGTAAATGTCAGCTTACAGGGGCACTGAGTACCTCTGTGGTTTCCTGGTTCACACACACACACACACACACACACACACACACAAACACACAAACACACACACACACACACACACACACACACACACACACACACACACACACACACACACACACACACACACACACACACACACACACACACACACACACACACACACAATGTGTACCCATACTGTGTGTGAAAATTTAAAATTAATAATAATTAAAGAATTGAGGTTGCAAAATACTCAATGATCAAGTTTTGTTTAGGATTGTTACTGTACAACTCAGCCATCTTCATGCCTTGGTTTGGAAGAAAAATATGTATGTGTAATATCATGCATGCGTCATTGTGTCCAGGCATGTTACCATGCTACGTGCATGATGATGCACATGCATGATGATCATGTGCACTCATAAGCATGCACCACATTATCATAGTACATGTGATCATTTTGTCTTGTGTGTATGCAAGTCATGATGCGTGCAACATGTACAGTAGTATGTCTGAGTGTACTGTAAGGCCTGTTTTATACTAACGCATTGAAAAATGGCAGATCTGCAAGCTCACAACACGTCGCAGTGCAACACATTGTGAGCTTGCAGATCTACTAGTTTTGGTGCGCAACACCATGCACAACCAAGTATAAATCAGACAAAAGACTGAATCATGCTTTCTGTATGGCTAGCATGCTGTGTTCAGGCCCGTGTGGTGGGGCTTTCTGTGTAAAAACCACAGGGCTGTTTGATGATCACAGCTGGAGACGTGGGGACACCTGGAGGGACCCTGTGGTCACCCTGGCCTACATACAGCATTGTGAGAGATGCTGTGTGTGTGTGTGTGTGTGTGTGTGTGTGTGTGTGTGTGTGTGTGTGTGTGTGTGTGTGTGTGTGTGTGTGTGTGTGTGTGTGTGTGTGTGTGTGTGTGTGTGTGTGTGTGTGTGTGTGTGTGTGTGTGTGTGTGTGCGTGTGTGTGCGTGTGACAGTCAAACCAAAATACTTAGAAAGATTAATAGTAGTAGAAAGAATGCTAAACTAGAAAGATGTATGATTGAAACAAAGTAGGAGTAGGAATGCTACGTTTGGTCATTATATGGTCATCATGACATTTCTCAGTGAAGGCTCCCAAATAGTTCAGACATCAGACGTGCTCTGTCAGACGTGGCATTGTTGACATTTTACAATTTCTTCTGGTATATTTTATTCCATGGCTGATTTACTGATTATTGTGAAACTCTGCTCTGCCTGACATTGTGTGTCTGTGCATACTGTATCTCTGTGTCTGCAATGACTCAACACTGTATCATCATCTGTATCATCATCAAATCATGACACAAGGTCATGAAACTTCATATATTACACCCCTAACTCAGTATGGAAGATATGGTACAATTTGGTGGTCAGTTATTTTACAGAATGTTGGACATAACTTTTAAACTATTCATCGTAGTAGAAGGATGCAACGCGTTGTGAGCTTCTATAGTGGCTATTTTCACTATTTTTGAAATAGGGCTGAAGTGATTACTTTAAACGTTTGGGTCCAAAACTTTAAAAAGAAAATTAGGGTCTCGAGCTGAAAATGTTCAGAAACCACAGGCCTACACAGTAAAATCCCAATTTATCCCTTTGTAACTCTGTACAAATATTACAATGATTGTTTACATTTTATTTTCAATACTGGGTTCAAGGCTTGAACATTCCAATGCTTGCTCAAAATTGACGCACGCACGCACGCACGCACGCACGCACGCACGCACGCACGCACGCACGCACGCACGCACGCACGCACGCACGCACGCACGTGAAGGACAGGACAGAAAGAGAGAGAGATTGAGAGAGAAAGATGGATTTATAATTGATTTGATCCGTACCCAGCCTTTATTTAATCTGAGTAAAGAGGACAGACAAAAGGACAGAAGAGGTGATACACTTGTGGTGATTTAGAGAGCTGCCACCTAATCCCTAGGGCTGATAAGGCAGCTGACCAGCCTATGTCAGTGAAAGCAATATCTTCCCCAGGATTTACGCTGACCAGTCAGCACAGCAAAAGTGGCAGCTAGGGCAGGGTCAGCTGGCACTGCGGGCAACCCTCTGAGCTCTAGAGCTACAGCCATGGAACTTAAGATTAGAGTTGATTAAAGTTGTTTTCCATTGTGAACATTGCATTAGGTTGTGTACATCACATAGGGAAGTCATAGATACATATATTAGATTGGATATGAACCAACCTAAGTGGGGGACTGCCGGACTGGGGGTGCTTTTTGTGTAAAAACCACAGGGCTGTTTGATGATCACAGCTGGAGACATGGGGACACCTGGAGGGACCCTGTGGTCACCCTGGCCTACATACAGCATGTGAGAGTGTGTGTGTGTGTGTGTGTGTGTGTGTGTGTGTGTGTGTGTGTGTGTGTGTGTGTGTGTGTGTGTGTGTGTGTGTGTGTGTGTGTGTGTGTGTGTGTGTGTGTGTGTGTGTGTGTGTGTGTGTGTGTGTGTGTGTGTGTGTGTGTGTGTGTGTGTGTGTGGGTGTGTGCGCACACACACGCGCATGCGTGGTGTCTGTCTGTCTGTCTGACTGCCTGCCTGCGTGCGTGTCTGAGTGACAGACAGACAGTCAAACCAAAATACTTAGAAAGTGTAATAGTAGTGGAAATAATGCTAAACTAGAAAGAAGTATGATTGAAACAAAAATATCAAGAGAGTGGGAATGCTACATTTGTAAAAGCCTAAATAAAATATGTATGTTATATGGTCATCATGACATTTCTCAGTGAAGGCTCCCATATAGTTCAGACATCAGACGTGGCATTGTCGACATTTTACAATTTCTTCTGCGTGACATTGTGTGTGTCTGTGCATATCACCGTGTCTGCAATGACTCAACACTATATCATCAATTTGGTGGTCAGTTACTTTAAAGGTTTAATGACGTTCACTTTTACACCACATTCAAAGTCTTTGTCCTGGTCCTTCAAAAGTGTACAAAAAGTTTTAAGTGAAAATTCCATTCCAGTGATCAATGGCAGGTGTTTTTCTCTCACATTTCTAAAGCCTTTTCAACTGCAATGAAAAAAGAAATCTTTGCCTGCGGGTGTCGCTGGTGAGGGATTTTGCCTGTCAATCATCGCCCTGCTCCGCCCCCCCCCAAGGAAAGGATAGGGGAGGGGAGGGGCGAGGAGGAGAGTGGGCGGGATTATTCGACAGTGACCTCACTGTCGAAGGGCCAAGCTCAGATTACTTTTCAGCCTAATTATTCAGAAAACCCCAGACCACAGAAAATCCACTGAATGTTTTAAGTTCAGGTTTTTTGGGTGTAATTGAGGTCATAAAACCCCAAATAAAACATTGAAAATAAAAAAAGTGAAAATGAATGTCATGATACCTTTAACAGAATGTTAAACTATTTGTCGTAGAAGGACGCACACGCGCGCGTGCGCGCACACGGACACGGACACACACACGGCCACACGGACACACACGGACAGAAAGAGAGAGATTGAGAGAGAAAGATGGAGTTATAATTGATTTGATCCATGTCCAGCCTTTATTTAATCTGAGGACAGACAAAAGGACAGAAAGGGTGATACACTTGTGGTGATTAGATAGTTTCCGCCTAACCCCTAGGGCTGATAAGGCATTTATTGTGGGCTTTATAAATGTTGAGGGGAAACCTGCTCCAATTTGGGATAGTGTGAGACTAATTTCTACACATATGGATGAGATTATTGACAAACCATGCTCATATTGACCATACAGTTGGGACCAGGAGGCTGCACACACTTCTCTGTGCTGCCACCACAATAGCCATGATGAGCCACCCACCCAAAACCCCATAGACACTGTGAGATTACACTCAACCACCCAAAACCCCCATAGACACTGTGAGATTACACTCAACTACCCAAACCCCCATAGACACTGTGAGATTACACTCAACTACCCAAACCCCCATAGACACTGTGAGATTACACTCAACTACCCAAACCCCCATATACACTGTGAGATTACACTCAACCACCCAAAACCCCATAGACACTGTGAGATTACACTCAACCACCCAAAACCCCATAGACACTGTGAGATTACACTCAGCCACCCAAAACCCCATAGACACTGTGAGATTACACTCAACCACCCAAAACCCCATAGACACTGTGAGATTACACTCAACCACCCAAAACCCCATAGACACTGTGAGATTATACTCAACCACTCATAACCCCATAGACACTGTGAGATTACACTCAACCACTCAAAACCCCATAGACACTGTGAGATTACACTTAACCACCCAAAACCCCATAGACACACACTGTGAGATTACACTCAACCACTCAAAACCCCATAGACACACACTGTGAGATTATACTCAACCACCCAAAACCCCATAGACACTGTGAGATTACACTCAACCACTCAAAACCCCATAGACACACACTGTGAGATTACACTCAACCAGCCAAAACCCAGACACTGTGAGATTACACTCAATGCTGAAATGGTGCTGACTACGTTAATGACTATGGTGCTGACTAAGGACTATGTTTATGACTATGGTGCTTTGAATTCATTGTGGCGGTTTAGTGCATTGTATGCCATTTTCACGGGTCGTACTTTAACAAACTCATCCTAGGAGGATGGTCAGATCTACCTCAAACTCGCTCAGTGTACATAAAATACCAGGCCACTTAGGTAGAGGTTTGGGTTGTGTAGTTACCTTGCCATGATGTAACTCCAAAGGTGGACAAGAAATAAAAAATTATTGCTCCATTGATCAGAAATTGATCATTCAAAATATGCTCCTCATAGACTTAGATTAGATTGTACGGTGAAACAGCTCTCAAAGTCACTCTTTTAGCACGTAAATGAACGCAAACAAAGTTGATTCAGACAATATAGAACATCACAAAACCCAGTACTGTTTTTTTTTTAAATAAAAATGTTAACTTCCTGTTGATTTTGACCTGCTTTAACTTTTGACCTGCTTGTCGTAGCCACTTGTGAGTGGCCTCATTGGACTCGGTTTAGAGTCCTTGTTCTTCATTGGGGTTATTTAGCCCCGCCCCTCAATATTTGATAGCTTCTATTCTATCTTTTGCCATTACTTTTGTCGTACAGAGTCATGAGTTGCCTCACTTGATTTGGTTGAGAGTCCTTGTCCTTCATTGTAGTTACTTAGCTCTGCCCTCTTTTCTGATTGGTCGAAGTTTAAGGAAATCACTAGACATAGTTCTTAAAAAAAAAATCCTGGCATGGTTTTTCAAAATTCAATCAGAAACACTCTCGTCTTAGTAGATTCAGTTCACCATTTATTGACACAAATGGAAACAATTAAGCTTGGCGTTAACGCTCCGCTCTCGGGAGAATATTCACTGAATTTGGTCGAAGCAGCCTGCTAAGCATATATTCAGAGAAAGCTTATACAAATCCCCAAAGGGATACAATGACAACAATAGCAGTACTTTGACATATTAGTTAGAATTAGCAGATATACATGATACACAAGTATTTGAGCCTATATGCAAGACTCTAAACAAGCAGATATACATGATAACCACAAGTATTTGAGCCTAAGCCAGACTCTAATCAAAAGGTGGAGGCTGGGGTGGAGGAGGAGCTAGCAAAATGCATTAGATCAGCAACCAAGAAAGACCAAGAGAATAGAAGCCGTATTTAAAGGATCCTCTTTGCTCATGCGTGAGCTGTGATAATGAGTGTGTGACGTAATGAATGGGGAATAGAAAGCTGATGTTCACATCAGCTGACTGACCGCTGGTTACAGCTTTGGC